>NC_081301.1:68756547-69059577 GCF_030435805.1 Mustela lutreola
GCTTTCCCAGATGGGATGCCCGGGCAAAGAGGCTTGTGCTCTATGCGGGGTTCTCCCACCATGCTGCCAATACTAGGCTAAGGCAAGCAGCCACAGCAGCCCACAGAACTGACTCTGATTTCCCAGCCACAGCTATGCTTTCGCAGAAGTTTTCAGCTTGGCCCGAACCGTACTTCGCTGCTGCTTCCACAGCAAGGCTTTGGGTGTTCGCTCTGTCGCCTTAGGGAGGAAGAGCTACGGGAGAACTGGTGCCTCTTGGGCCTTCTTTTCCCGGGCTCCATATTCGCGTCCTGTGTTCACCCTGACAGGCCTAACTAAGCAGACAGATCCACAAGCTGCAGCAGCGTGCGTGGCCTAGGTTTGCACTCTATGCACACTACCATCTCCCGGTGTAGGCCATGCTTGGCCTTTTTCTCGGGCACTCAGGCAGACTCGCGGTCTAGGCCAGTGCTTTCCCCACAGGAAAGGAGAGGTGAAAGGATCCCTGCACAGCACCCGTGCACTGAGATGGGGAGTTGTGCGGCATTGTTCCCACTCCTTCCCCGTACACACCGTGCCTCCGCGAACGCTTCCACATCCTGGAGGAAGACGGATTCTGACTGCCAATTCTTTCAGGGAGCTGTTTCTGCGAGTTCAGGGTAGGCGCCTGGTGGCAAGCCCATGTCTCCACAGGGACAGGTGGCCAAGGAGCTGCTGTCTCCTTGGACCCAGAGACACAGGACAGGCATGCTTTCTGCCCCGAATCCTTCCTCAGAGTGGAGCACACGCCCCAGCCTAGACTTCCCCTCCTGTCTCCTTAGCAGCCAGGCATCCGTCTCTCTGCAGTGAAAGATGTGTCCCTTAAGGCTTTTCCACAGGTGCAACCACGCTTCTCTCTCAGGCAGAGGGGATGCCCAGGCAAAGAGGATTTCGCTCCATGCGGGTTTATTACACCCTGCTGTGGAGACTAGCTCAGGCAAGCAGCAGCAGCATCCCATAGACCCGACTCTGATTTCCCAACGAATGCTGTGCTTTCCCAGAGTGGATGCCCGGGCAAACAGGCTTTCGGTCTATGCGGGTCCCTCCCGCCGTGCTGTGAATACTCGGCTAAGTCAAGCAGCAACAGCAGCCCACAGAACAGACTCTGATTTCCCAGCGACTGCTATGCTTTCGCAGAGGTTTTTTAGCTTGGAGTCAACTGAACTTCGCTGCTGCTTCCTCAGCAAGGATTTGGGCATTCGCTCTCTTGCGTCAGGGAAGAAGAGCTTCGGTAGAGCTGGTGCCTCTTGGGCCTTGCTTTTCTGGGCTCCATGTTAGCGCCCTGGCTTCACCCTGCCAGGCCATACTAAGCCGACACAGCCACAATCCTGCAGCAGCGTGCGTGGCCTAGGATGGCACTCTATGCACACTACCCTCTCCCGGTGTAGGCAACTCTTGGCCTTTCGCACTGGCTCTCAGGCTGACTCGCGGACTAGGCCAGTGCCTTCCCCACAGGAGAGGAGAAGCGACAGGATCCCTGAACGCCGCCCATTCATTGGAATGGGGAGCTTGGGGGATAGCCCCCACTCCTTCCCAGGAACACCCCCTGCCACTGAGAAGGATGCATCTGACTTCCCGTTTCTCGAGGGAGCTGTTTATTCGAGTTCCGCGTATGGCGCCTGGTAGCAAGCCCAAGTCTGCCCTACTGACAGGTGGCCAAGGAGATGCTGTCCCCTTGGGACCAGAGGCACAGCACAGGCCTGCTTTCTGCCCAGACTCCTTCCTCAGAGTGGAGCACGCGCCCCTGCCCTAGTAGTCCCCTCATGTCTCCTTTGCAGCCAGGCTTCCATCTCTCCGCACAGGGAACGGGTGACATTTGTCTTGCCACCGGCCTGCTGTCCTGCCACGGCAGGCTCTCCTGCTTCCCGACCGTTTCGCGACCACAAGGCCATCGGCTCCTTTTCTTCTTCGGGGGCGGAGTGCTGCGCCTTTCCTCGACTTGCTCCTGGGGAGCGCAGTGAGAGACGTGTCCCTTTCCTTAAGGCCCTTTCAGATGTGTAACCATGCTTCTCTCTCAGGCAGAGGGGATGCTAGGGCAAAGAGGATTTCGCTCCATGCGGGTATCTTCCACCGTGCTGTGGAGACTAGCTCAGGCAATCAGCAGCAACATCCCACACACCCGATTCTGATTTCCCAATGAAGGCTGTGCTTTTCTAGAGGAGATGCCCAGGCAAAGAGGCCCTCGCTGTATGCGGGTTTCTCCCACCGTGAGACTGGGCTCAGTCAAGCAGCAGCAGTAGCCCGCAGAACCGACTCTGATTTCTCAGCGAATGCTGTGCTTTCGCAGAGGCTTTGGGCTGGGAGTGAACCGCACTTCGACGCTGCTTCCTCAGCAAGGCTTCGTTGGCATCACGGAAGAAGAGCTGCGGGAGAGGTGGTGCCCCTTGGGCCTTGCTTTCGCGGGCTCCATGTTCGCGTTCTGGGTTCAACCTGAGAAGCCGAAATAAGCAGATACAGCCACAACCCTGCAGCAGCGTGCGTGGCCTAGGATGGCACTCTGCTCAAAATGCCACCTCCCGGCGTAGGCAAGGTTTGCCCTTTTGCTCTGGCGTTCTGGTGGACAGGGGACTAGGCCAGTGCATTCCCCAGCCGAGAGGGGACGCTACTGAATCACTGCACACTGCCCGCGTCCTGGGATGGGGAGTAAAGGGTAACTGTCACTCCTTCCCCGGAACACCCCATGCCTCCGACAATGCTGCCACATCCTGGAGGAAGACGCAATGTAACTGCCCATTCCTCCAGGAGCTGTTTCTCCGAAGTCAGGGCCGACGCCTGGTGATAAGCCCACGTCTGCCCTATGGACAGGTGGCCAAAGAGCAGCTGCCCCTTGGACCCAGAGGCACGGGACAGGCCTGCCTTCTGCCCAGACTCCTTTCTCAGAGTGGAGCACAGGCGCCTGCCCTAGACGTTCGCTCATGTCACCTTAGGAGCCAGGCTTCATTCTTTCCGCACAGGGAGAATGTGACCCTTGTCTTGCCACCTTGCCTGCTGTTCCTGCCATGGCAGGCTCTCCTGCTTCGCAACCATTTCCCGACAGCAAGGCCAACGGCTCCTTCTCTTCTCCCGGGGCGGTGAGCTGCACCTTCCCCGACATGCTCCTGGGGAGCCCAGTGACAGAATTGTCCCTTTCCTTAAGGCTGTTTCCACAGGCGCAACCACGCTTCTCTCTCAGGCAGAGGGGGATTCGCGGGTAAAGAGGATTCGGCTCCATGCGGGTTTATTACACCCTGCTGTGGCGACTAGCTCAGGCAAGCAGCAGCAGCATCCCACAGACCCGACTCTGATTTCCCAGAGAATGCTGTGCTTTCCCAGAGGGGATGCCCGGTCAAAGAGGCTTTGGCTCTATGCGGGTTTCTCCCACCATGTTGCGAATACTAGGCTAAGGCAAGCAGCAACAGCAGCCCACAGAACTGTCTCTGATTTCCCAGCAACAGCTATGCTTTCGCAGAGGTTTTCAGCTTGGCCCGAAACGCACTTCGCTGCTGCATCCTCAGCAAGGCTTTGGGTGTTCGCTCTGTCGCCTTAGGGAGGAAGAGCTACGGGAGAACTGGTGCCTCTTGGGCCTTCTTTTCCCGGGCTCCATATTCGCGTCCTGGGTTCACCCTGCAAGGCCTAACAAAGCAGACAGAGCCACAAAGCTGCAGCAGCATGCGTGGCCTAGGTTTGCACTCTATGCACACTACCATCTCCCGGTGTAGGCCATGCTTGGCCTTTTTCTCGGGCACTCAGGCAGACTCGCGGTCTAGGCCAGTGCTTTCCCCACAGGAAAGGAGAGGTAACAGGATCCCTGCACACCACCCGTGCACTGAGATGGGGTGTTGTGGGGCATTATTCCCACTCCTTCCCCGTACACACCGTGCCTCCACGAACGCTTCCACATCCTGGAGGAAGACGGATTCTGTCTGTCAATTCTTTTAGGGAGCTGTTTCTGCGAGTTCAGGGTAGGCGCCTGGTGGCAAGCCCATGTCTCCACAGGGACAGTTGGCCAAGGATCTGCTGTCTCCTTGGACGCAGAGACTCAGGACAGGGATGCCTTCTGCCAAGAATCCTTCCTCAGGGTGGAGCACAAGCCCCTGCCTAGACTTCCCCTCCTGTCTCCTTAGCAGCCAGGCTTCCGTCTCTCTGCAGTGACAGATGTGTCCCTTAAGGCTTTTCCACAGGTGCAACCACGCTTCTCTCTCAGGCAGAGGGGATGCCCAGGCAAAGAGGATTTCGCTCCATGCGGGTTTATTACACCCTGCTATGGAGAATAGCTCAGGCAAGCAGCAGGAGCATCGCACAGACCCGACTCTGATTTCCCAATGACTGCTGTGCTTTCCCACAGGAGATGCTCAGGCAAAGAGGCTTTTGCTCTATGCGGGTTTCTCCCACCATGCTGCGAATACTAGGCTATGTCAAGCAGCCACAGCAGCCCACAGAACAGACTCTGATTTCCCAGCGACTGCTATGCTTTCGCAGAGGTTTTTTAGCTTGGCGTGAACCGAACTTCGCTGCTGCTTCCTCAGCAAGGATTTGGGCATTCGCTCTGTTGCATCAGGGAAGAAGAGCTGCGGGAGAGCTGGTGCCTCTTGGGCCTCGCTTTCCTGGGCTCCATGTTTGCGCCCCGGCTTCACCCTGCCACGCCAAACCAAGGCGAAGCAGCCTCAATCCTGCAGCAGCGTGCGTGGCCTAGGATGGCACTCTATGCACACTACCCTCTCCCGGTGTAGGCAACTCTTGGACTTTCGCACTGGCCCTCAGGCTGACTCGAGGACTAGGCCAGTGCCTTCCCCACAGGAGAGGAGAGGCGACAGGATCCCTGAACACCGCCCGTTCACTGGAATGGGGAGCTGGGGGATGGTCCCCACGCCTTCCCCGGAACAGCCCCTGCCACCGACAAGGATGCATCTGACTTCCCGTTGTTTGAGGGAGCTGTTTATGCGAGTTCCGGGTATGGCGCCTGGTAGCAAGCCCAAGTCTGCCCTACTGACAGGTGGCCAAGGAGTTGCTGTCCCCTTGGGACCAGAGGCACAGCACAGGCCTGCTTTCTGCCCAGACTCCTTCCTCAGAGTGGAGCACGTGCCCCTGCCCTAGGAGTCCCCTCATGTCTCCTTAGCAGCCAGATTTCCATCTCTCCGCACAGGGAACGGGTGACATTTGTCTTGCCACCGGCCTGCTCTTTTGGCCAGGGCAGGCTCTCCTGCTTCCCGACAGTTTCCCGACTACAAGGCCATCGGCTCCTTTTCTTCTTCAGGGGCGGTGAGCTGCACCTTCCCTGACATGCTCCTGGGGAGCCCAGTGACAGACTTGTCCCTTTCCTTAAGTTTGTTTCCACAGGCGCAACCACGGTTCTTTCTCAGGAAGAGGGGGATTCCCGGGTAAAGAGGATTTCGTTCCATGCGGGTTTATTACACCCTGCTGTGGAGACTAGCTCAGGCAAGCAGCAGCAGCATCCCACAGACCCGACTCTGATTTCCCAGAGAATGCTGTGCTTTCCCAGATGGGATGCCCGGGCAAAGAGGCTTGTGCTCTATGCGGGGTTCTCCCACCATGCTGCCAATACTAGGCTAAGGCAAGCAGCCACAGCAGCCCACAGAACTGACTCTGATTTCCCAGCCACAGCTATGCTTTCGCAGAAGTTTTCAGCTTGGCCCGAACCGTACTTCGCTGCTGCTTCCACAGCAAGGCTTTGGGTGTTCGCTCTGTCGCCTTAGGGAGGAAGAGCTACGGGAGAACTGGTGCCTCTTGGGCCTTCTTTTCCCGGGCTCCATATTCGCGTCCTGTGTTCACCCTGACAGGCCTAACTAAGCAGACAGATCCACAAGCTGCAGCAGCGTGCGTGGCCTAGGTTTGCACTCTATGCACACTACCATCTCCCGGTGTAGGCCATGCTTGGCCTTTTTCTCGGGCACTCAGGCAGACTCGCGGTCTAGGCCAGTGCTTTCCCCACAGGAAAGGAGAGGTGAAAGGATCCCTGCACAGCACCCGTGCACTGAGATGGGGAGTTGTGCGGCATTGTTCCCACTCCTTCCCCGTACACACCGTGCCTCCGCGAACGCTTCCACATCCTGGAGGAAGACGGATTCTGACTGCCAATTCTTTCAGGGAGCTGTTTCTGCGAGTTCAGGGTAGGCGCCTGGTGGCAAGCCCATGTCTCCACAGGGACAGGTGGCCAAGGAGCTGCTGTCTCCTTGGACCCAGAGACACAGGACAGGCATGCTTTCTGCCCCGAATCCTTCCTCAGAGTGGAGCACACGCCCCAGCCTAGACTTCCCCTCCTGTCTCCTTAGCAGCCAGGCATCCGTCTCTCTGCAGTGAAAGATGTGTCCCTTAAGGCTTTTCCACAGGTGCAACCACGCTTCTCTCTCAGGCTGAGGGGATGCCCAGGCAAAGAGGATTTCGCTCCATGCGGGTTTATTACACCCTGCTGTGGAGACTAGCTCAGGCAAGCAGCAGCAGCATCCCATAGACCCGACTCTGATTTCCCAACGAATGCTGTGCTTTCCCAGAGTGGATGCCCGGGCAAACAGGCTTTCGGTCTATGCGGGTCCCTCCCGCCGTGCTGTGAATACTCGGCTAAGTCAAGCAGCAACAGCAGCCCACAGAACAGACTCTGATTTCCCAGCGACTGCTATGCTTTCGCAGAGGTTTTTTAGCTTGGAGTCAACCGAACTTCGCTGCTGCTTCCTCAGCAAGGATTTGGGCATTCGCTCTCTTGCGTCAGGGAAGAAGAGCTTCGGTAGAGCTGGTGCCTCTTGGGCCTTGCTTTTCTGGGCTCCATGTTAGCGCCCTGGCTTCACCCTGCCAGGCCATACTAAGCCGACACAGCCACAATCCTGCAGCAGCGTGCGTGGCCTAGGATGGCACTCTATGCACACTACCCTCTCCCGGTGTAGGCAACTCTTGGCCTTTCGCACTGGCTCTCAGGCTGACTCGCGGACTAGGCCAGTGCCTTCCCCACAGGAGAGGAGAAGCGACAGGATCCCTGAACGCCGCCCATTCACTGGAATGGGGAGCTTGGGGGATAGTCCCCACTCCTTCCCCGGAACACCCCCTGCCACTGAGAAGGATGCATCTGACTTCCCGTTTCTCGAGGGAGCTGTTTATGCGAGTTCCGCGTATGGCGCCTGGTAGCAAGCCCAAGTCTGCCCTACTGACAGGTGGCCAAGGAGATGCTGTCCCCTTGGGACCAGAGGCACAGCACAGGCCTGCTTTCTGCCCAGACTCCTTCCTCAGAGTGGAGCACGCGCCCCTGCCCTAGTAGTCCCCTCATGTCTCCTTTGCAGCCAGGCTTCCATCTCTCCGCACAGGGAACGGGTGACATTTGTCTTGCCACCGGCCTGCTGTCCTGCCACGGCAGGCTCTCCTGCTTCCCGACCGTTTCGCGACCACAAGGCCATCGGCTCCTTTTCTTCTTCGGGGGCGGAGTGCTGCGCCTTTCCTCGACTTGCTCCTGGGGAGCGCAGTGAGAGACGTGTCCCTTTCCTTAAGGCCCTTTCAGATGTGTAACCATGCTTCTCTCTCAGGCAGAGGGGATGCTAGGGCAAAGAGGATTTCGCTCCATGCGGGTATCTTCCACCGTGCTGTGGAGACTAGCTCAGGCAATCAGCAGCAACATCCCACACACCCGATTCTGATTTCCCAATGAAGGCTGTGCTTTTCTAGAGGAGATGCCCAGGCAAAGAGGCCCTCGCTGTATGCGGGTTTCTCCCACCGTGAGACTGGGCTCAGTCAAGCAGCAGCAGTAGCCCGCACAACCGACTCTGAATTCTCAGCGAATGCTGTGCTTTCGCAGAGGCTTTGGGCTGGGAGTGAACCGCACTTCGACGCTGCTTCCTCAGCAAGGCTTCGTTGGCATCACGGAAGAAGAGCTGCGGGAGAGGTGGTGCCCCTTGGGCCTTGCTTTCGCGGGCTCCATGTTCGCGTTCTGGGTTCAACCTGAGAAGCCGAAATAAGCAGATACAGCCACAACCCTGAAGCAGCGTGCGAGGCCTAGGATGGCACTCTGCTCACAATGCCACCTCCCAGCGTAGGCAAGGCTTGCCCTTTTGCTCTGGCGTTCTGGTGGACAGGGGACTAGGCCAGTGCATTCCCCAGCCGAGAGGGGACGCTACTGAATCACTGCACACTGCCCGCGTCCTGGGATGGGGAGTAAAGGGTAACTGTCACTCCTTCCCCGGAACACCCCATGCCTCCGACAATGCTGCCACATCCTGGAGGAAGACGCAATGTAACTGCCCATTCCTCCAGGAGCTGTTTCTCCGAAGTCAGGGCCGACGCCTGGTGATAAGCCCACGTCTGCCCTATGGACAGGTGGCCAAAGAGCAGCTGCCCCTTGGACCCAGAGGCACGGGACAGGCCTGCCTTCTGCCCAGAGTCCTTTCTCAGAGTGGAGCACAGGCGCCTGCCCTAGACGTTCGCTCATGTCACCTTAGGAGCCAGGCTTCATTCTTTCCGCACAGGGAGAATGTGACCCTTGTCTTGCCACCTTGCCTGCTGTTCCTGCCATGGCAGGCTCTCCTGCTTCGCAACCATTTCCCGACAGCAAGGCCAACGGCTCCTTCTCTTCTCCCAGGGCGGTGAGCTGCACCTTCCCCGACATGCTCCTGGGGAGCCCAGTGACAGACTTGTCCCTTTCCTTAAGGCTGTTTCCACAGGCGCAACCACGCTTCTCTCTCAGGCAGAGGGGGATTCGCGGGTAAAGAGGATTTCGCTCCATGCGGGTTTATTACACCCTGCTGTGGAGACTAGCTCAGGCAAGCAGCAGCAGCATCCCACAGACCCGACTCTGATTTCCCAAAGAATGCTGTGCTTTCCCAGAGGGGATGCCCGGTCAAAGAGGCTTTGGCTCTATGCGGGTTTCTCCCACCATGCTGCGAATACTAGGCTAAGGCAAGCAGCAACAGCAGCCCACAGAACTGTCTCTGATTTCCCAGCAACAGCTATGCTTTCGCAGAGGTTTTCAGCTTGGCCCGAAACGCACTTCGCTGCTGCATCCTCAGCAAGGCTTTGGGTGTTCGCTCTGTCGCCTTAGGGAGGAAGAGCTACGGGAGAACTGGTGCCTCTTGGGCCTTCTTTTCCCGGGCTCCATGTTCGCGTCCTGGGTTCACCCTGCAAGGCCTAACAAAGCAGACAGAGCCACAAAGCTGCAGCAGCATGCGTGGCCTAGGTTTGCACTCTATGCACACTACCATCTCCCGGTGTAGGCCATGCTTGGCCTTTTTCTCGGGCACTCAGGCAGACTCGCGGTCTAGGCCAGTGCTTTCCCCACAGGAAAGGAGAGGTAACAGGATCCCTGCACACCACCCGTGCACTGAGATGGGGTGTTGTGGGGCATTATTCCCACTCCTTCCCCGTACACACCGTGCCTCCACGAACGCTTCCACATCCTGGAGGAAGAAGGATTCTGTCTGTCAATTCTTTTAGGGAGCTGTTTCTGCGAGTTCAGGGTAGGCGCCTGGTGGCAAGCCCATGTCTCCACAGGGACAGTTGGCCAAGGATCTGCTGTCTCCTTGGACGCAGAGACTCAGGACAGGGATGCCTTCTGCCAAGAATCCTTCCTCAGGGTGGAGCACACGCCCCTGCCTAGACTTCCCCTCCTGGCTCCTTAGCAGCCAGGCTTCCGTCTCTCTGCAGTGACAGATGTGTCCCTTAAGGCTTTTCCACAGGTGCAACCACGCTTCTCTCTCAGGCAGAGGGGATGCCCAGGCAAAGAGGATTTCGCTCCATGCGGGTTTATTACACCCTGCTATGGAGAATAGCTCAGGCAAGCAGCAGGAGCATCGCACAGACCCGACTCTGATTTCCCAATGACTGCTGTGCTTTCCCACAGGAGATGCTCAGGCAAAGAGGCTTTTGCTCTATGCGGGTTTCTCCCACCATGCTGCGAATACTAGGCTATGTCAAGCAGCCACAGCAGCCCAAAGAACAGACTCTGATTTCCCAGCGACTGCTATGCTTTCGCAGAGGTTTTTTAGCTTGGCGTGAACCGAACTTCGCTGCTGCTTCCTCAGCAAGGATTTGGGCATTCGCTCTGTTGCATCAGGGAAGAAGAGCTGCGGGAGAGCTGGTGCCTCTTGGGCCTCGCTTTCCTGGGCTCCATGTTTGCGCCCCGGCTTCACCCTGCCACGCCAAACCAAGGCGAAGCAGCCTCAATCCTGCAGCAGCGTGCGTGGCCTAGGATGGCACTCTATGCACACTACCCTCTCCCGGTGTAGGCAACTCTTGGACTTTCGCACTGGCCCTCAGGCTGACTCGAGGACTAGGCCAGTGCCTTCCCCACAGGAGAGGAGAGGCGACAGGATCCCTGAACACCGCCCGTTCACTGGAAGGGGGAGCTGGGGGATGGTCCCCACGCCTTCCCCGGAACAGCCCCTGTCACCGACAAGGATGCATCTGACTTCCCGTTGATCGAGGGAGCTGTTTATGCGAGTTCCGGGTATGGCGCCTGGTAGCAAGCCCAAGTCTGCCCTACTGACAGGTGGCCAAGGAGATGCTGTCCCCTTGGGACCAGAGGCACAGCACAGGCCTGCTTTCTGCCCAGACTCCTTCCTCAGAGTGGAGCACGTGCCCCTGCCCTAGGAGTCCACTCATGTCTCCTTAGCAGCCAGATTTCCATCTCTCCGCACAGGGAACGGGTGACATTTGTCTTGCCACCGGCCTGCTCTTTTGGCCAGGGCAGGCTCTCCTGCTTCCCGACAGTTTCCCGACCACAAGGCCATCGGCTCCTTTTCTTCTCCCGGGGCGGTGAGCTGCACCTTCCCTGACATGCTCCTGGGGAGCCCAGTGACAGACTTGTCCCTTTCCTTAAGTTTGTTTCCACAGGCGCAACCAAGGTTCTTTCTCAGGAAGAGGGGGATTCCCGGGTAAAGAGGATTTCGCTCCATGCGGGTTTACTACACCCTGCTGTGGAGACTAGCTCAGGCAAGCAGCAGCAGCATCCCACAGACCCGACTCTGATTTCCCAGAGAATGCTGTGCTTTCCCAGATGGGATGCCCGGGCAAAGAGGCTTTGGCTCTATGCGGGGTTCTCCCACCATGCTGCCAATACTAGGCTAAGGCAAGCAGCCACAGCAGCCCACAGAACTGACTCTGATTTCCCAGCCACAGCTATGCTTTCGCAGAAGTTTTCAGCTTGGCCCGAACCGTACTTCGCTGCTGCTTCCTCAGCAAGGCTTTGGGTGTTCGCTCTGTCGCCTTAGGGAGGAAGAGCTACGGGAGAACTGGTGCCTCTTGGGCCTTCTTTTCCCGGGCTCCATATTCGCGTCCTGTGTTCACCCTGACAGGCATAACTAAGCTGACAGATCCACAAGCTGCAGCAGCGTGCGTGGCCTAGGTTTGCACTCTATGCACACTACCATCTCCCGGTGTAGGCCATGCTTGGCCTTTTTCTCGGGCACTCAGGCAGACTCGCGGTCTAGGCCAGTGCTTTCCCCACAGGAAAGGAGAGGTGAAAGGATCCCTGCACAGCACCCGTGCACTGAGATGGGGAGTTGTGCGGCATTGTTCCCACTCCTTCCCCGTACACACCGTGCCTCCGCGAACGCTTCCACATCCTGGAGGAAGACGGATTCTGACTGCCAATTCTTTCAGGGAGCTGTTTCTGCGAGTTCAGGGTAGGCGCCTGGTGGCAAGCCCATGTCTCCACAGGGACAGGTGGCCAAGGAGCTGCTGTCTCCTTGGACCCAGAGACACAGGACAGGCATGCTTTCTGCCCTGAATCCTTCCTCAGAGTGGAGCACACGCCCCAGCCTAGACTTCCCCTCCTGTCTCCTTAGCAGCCAGGCATCCGTCTCTCTGCAGTGAAAGATGTGTCCCTTAAGGCTTTTCCACAGGTGCAACCACGCTTCTCTCTCAGGCAGAGGGGATGCCCAGGCAAAGAGGATTTCGCTCCATGCGGGTTTATTACACCCTGCTGTGGAGACTAGCACAGGCAAGCAGCAGCAGCATCCCATAGACCCGACTCTGATTTCCCAACGAATGCTGTGCTTTCCCAGAGTGGATGCCCGGGCAAACAGGCTTTCGCTCTATGCGGGTCCCTCCCGCCGTGCTGTGAATACTCGGCTAAGTCAAGCAGCAACAGCAGCCCACAGAACAGACTCTGGTTTCCCAGCGACTGCTATGCTTTCGCAGAGGTTTTTTAGCTTGGCGTCAACCGAACTTCGCTGCTGCTTCCTCAGCAAGGATTTGGGCATTCGCTCTGTTGCGTCAGGGAAGAAGAGCTTCGGTAAAGCTGGTGCCTCTTGGGCCTTGCTTTTCTGGGCTCCATGTTAGCGCCCTGGCTTCACCCTGCCAGGCCATACTAAGCCGACACAGCCACAATCCTCCAGCAGCGTGCGTGGCCTAGGATGGCACTCTATGCACACTACCCTCTCCCGGTGTAGGCAACTCTTGGCCTTTCGCACTGGCTCTCAGGCTGACTCGCGGACTAGGCCAGTGACTTCCCCACAGGAGAGGAGAAGCGACAGGATCCCTGAACGCCGTCCATTCATTGGAATGGGGAGCTTGGGGGATAGTCCCCACTCCTTCCCCGGAACACCCCCTGCCACTGAGAAGGATGCATCTGACTTCCCGTTTCTCGAGGGAGCTGTTTATGCGAGTTCCGCGTATGGCGCCTGGTAGCAAGCCCAAGTCTGCCCTACTGACAGGTGGCCAAGGAGATGCTGTCCCCTTGGGACCAGAGGCACAGCACAGGCCTGCTTTCTGCCCAGACTCCTTCCTCAGAGTGGAGCACGCGCCCCTGCCCTAGTAGTCCCCTCATGTCTCCTTTGCAGCCAGGCTTCGATCTCTCCGCACAGGGAACGGGTGACATTTGTCTTGCCACCGGCCTGCTGTCCTGCCACGGCAGGCTCTCCTGCTTCCCGACCGTTTCGCGACCACAAGGCCATCGGCTCCTTTTCTTCTTCGGGTGCGGAGTGCTGCGCCTTTCCTCGACTTGCTCCTGGGGATCGCAGTGAGAGACGTGTCCCTTTCCTTAAGGCCCTTTCAGATGTGTAACCATGCTTCTCTCTCAGGCAGAGGGGATGCTAGGGCAAAGAGGATTTCGCTCCATGCGGGTATCTTCCACCGTGCTGTGGAGACTAGCTCAGACAATCAGCAGCAACATCCCACACACCCGATTCTGATTTCCCAATGAAGGCTGTGCTTTTCTAGAGGAGATGCCCAGGCAAAGAGGCCCTCGCTGTATGCGGGTTTCTCCCACCGTGAGACTGGGCTCAGTCAAGCAGCAGCAGTAGCCCGCAGAACCGACTCTGAATTCTCAGCGAATGCTGTGCTTTCGCAGAGGCTTTGGGCTGGGAGTGAACCGCACTTCGACGCTGCTTCCTCAGCAAGGCTTCGTTGGCATCACGGAAGAAGAGCTGCGGGAGAGGTGGTGCCCCTTGGGCCTTGCTTTCGCGGGCTCCATGTTCGCGTTCTGGGTTCAACCTGAGAAGCCGAAATAAGCAGATACAGCCACAACCCTGCAGCAGCGTGCGTGGCCTAGGATGGCACTCTGCTCACAATGCCACCTCCCAGCGTAGGCAAGGCTTGCCCTTTTGCTCTGGCGTTCTGGTGGACAGGGGACTAGGCCAGTGCATTCCCCAGCCGAGAGGGGACGCTACTGAATCACTGCACACTGCCCGCGTCCTGGGATGGGGAGTAAAGGGTAACTGTCACTCCTTCCCCGGAACACCCCATGCCTCCGACAATGCTGCCACATCCTGGAGGAAGACGCAATGTAACTGCCCATTCCTCCAGGAGCTGTTTCTCCGAAGTCAGGGCCGACGCCTGGTGATAAGCCCACGTCTGCCCTATGGACACGTGGCCAAAGAGCAGCTGCCCCTTGGACCCAGAGGCACGGGACAGGCCTGCCTTCTGCCCAGACTCCTTTCTCAGAGTGGAGCACAGGCGCCTGCCCTAGACGTTCGCTCATGTCACCTTAGGAGCCAGTCTTCATTCTTCACGCACAGGGAGAATGTGACCCTTGTCTTGCCACCTTGCCTGCTGTTCCTGCCATGGCAGGCTCTCCTGCTTCGCAACCATTTCCCGACAGCAAGGCCAACGGCTCCTTCTCTTCTCCCGGGGCGGTGAGCTGCACCTTCCCCGACATGCTCCTGGGGAGCCCAGTGACAGACTTGTCCCTTTCCTTAAGGCTGTTTCCACAGGCGCAACCACGCTTCTCTCTCAGGCAGAGGGGGATTCGCGGGTAAAGAGGATTTCGCTCCATGCGGGTTTATTACACCCTGCTGTGGAGACTAGCTCAGGCAAGCAGCAGCAGCATCCCACAGACCCGACTCTGATTTCCCAAAGAATGCTGTGCTTTCCCAGAGGGGATGCCCGTTCAAAAAGGCTTTTGCTCTATGCGGGTTTCTCCCACCATGCTGCGAATACTAGGCTAAGGCAAGCAGCAACAGCAGCCCACAGAACTGACTCTGATTTCCCAGCAACAGCTATGCTTTCGCAGAAGTTTTCATCTTGGCCCGAAACGCACTTCGCTGCTGCTTCCTCAGCAAGGCTTTGGGTGTTCGCTCTGTCGCCTTAGGGAGGAAGAGCTACGGGAGAACTGGTGCCTCTTGGGCCTTCTTTTCCCGGGCTCCATGTTCGCGTCCTGGGTTCACCCTGCAAGGCCTAACAAAGCAGACAGAGCCACAAAGCTGCAGCAGCATGCGTGGCCTAGGTTTGCACTCTATGCACACTACCATCTCCCGGTGTAGGCCATGCTTGGCCTTTTTCTCGGGCACTCAGGCAGACTCGCGGTCTAGGCCAGTGCTTTCCCCACAGGAAAGGAGAGGTAACAGGATCCCTGCACACCACCCGTGCACTGAGATGGGGTGTTGTGGGGCATTATTCCCACTCCTTCCCCGTACACACCGTGCCTCCACGAACGCTTCCACATCCTGGAGGAAGAAGGATTCTGTCTGTCAATTCTTTTAGGGAGCTGTTTCTGCGAGTTCAGGGTAGGCGCCTGGTGGCAAGCCCATGTCTCCACAGGGACAGTTGGCCAAGGATCTGCTGTCTCCTTGGACGCAGAGACTCAGGACAGGGATGCCTTCTGCCAAGAATCCTTCCTCAGGGTGGAGCACACGCCCCTGCCTGGACTTCCCCTCCTGGCTCCTTAGCAGCCAGGCTTCCGTCTCTCTGCAGTGACAGCTGTGTCCCTTAAGGCTTTTCCACAGGTGCAACCACGCTTCTCTCTCAGGCAGAGGGGATGCCCAGGCAAAGAGGATTTCGCTCCATGCGGGTTTATTACACCCTGCTATGGAGAATAGCTCAGGCAAGCAGCAGGAGCATCGCACAGACCCGACTCTGATTTCCCAATGACTGCTGTGCTTTCCCACAGGAGATGCTCAGGCAAAGAGGCTTTTGCTCTATGCGGGTTTCTCCCACCATGCTGCGAATACTAGGCTATGTCAAGCAGCAACAGCAGCCCACAGAACAGACTCTGATTTCCCAGCGACTGCTATGCTTTCGCAGAGGTTTTTTAGCTTGGCGTGAACCGAACTTCGCTGCTGCTTCCTCAGCAAGGATTTGGGCATTCGCTCTGTTGCATCAGGGAAGAAGAGCTGCGGGAGAGCTGGTGCCTCTTGGGCCTCGCTTTCCTGGGCTCCATGTTCGCGCCCCGGCTTCACCCTGCCACGCCAAACCAAGGCGAAGCAGCCTCAATCCTGCAGCAGCGTGCGTGGCCTAGGATGGCACTCTATGCACACTACCCTCTCCCGGTGTAGGCAACTCTTGGACTTTCGCACTGGCCCTCAGGCTGACTCGAGGACTAGGCCAGTGCCTTCCCCACAGGAGAGGTTAGGCGACAGGATCCCTGACCACCGCCCGTTCACTGGAATGGGGAGCTGGGGGATGGTCCCCACGCCTTCCCCGGAACAGCCCCTGCCACCGACAAGGATGCATCTGACTTCCCGTTGTTCGAGGGAGCTGTTTATGCGAGTTCCGGGTATGGCGCCTGGTAGCAAGCCCAAGTCTGCCCTACTGACAGGTGGCCAAGGAGATGCTGTCCCCTTGGGACCAGAGGCACAGCACAGGCCTGCTTTCTGCCCAGACTCCTTCCTCAGAGTGGAGCACGTGCCCCTGCCCTAGGAGTCCCCTCATGTCTCCTTAGCAGCCAGATTTCCATCTCTCCGCACAGGGAACGGGTGACATTTGTCTTGCCACCGGCCTGCTCTTTTGGCCAGGGCAGGCTCTCCTGCTTCCCGACAGTTTCCCGACCACAAGGCCATCGGCTCCTTTTCTTCTTCAGGGGCGGTGAGCTGCACCTTCCCTGACATGCTCCTGGGGAGCCCAGTGACAGACTTGTCCCTTTCCTTAAGTTTGTTTCCACAGGCGCAACCACGGTTCTTTCTCAGGAAGAGGGGGATTCCCGGGTAAAGAGGATTTCGCTCCATGCGGGTTTATTACACCCTGCTGTGGAGACTAGCTCAGGCAAGCAGCAGCAGCATCCCACAGACCCGACTCTGATTTCCCAGAGAATGCTGTGCTTTCCCAGATGGGATGCCCGGGCAAAGAGGCTTGTGCTCTATGCGGGGTTCTCCCACCATGCTGCCAATACTAGGCTAAGGCAAGCAGCCACAGCAGCCTACAGAACTGACTCTGATTTCCCAGCCACAGCTATGCTTTCGCAGAAGTTTTCAGCTTGGCCCGAACCGTACTTCGCTGCTGCTTCCTCAGCAAGGCTTTGGGTGTTCGCTCTGTCGCCTTAGGGAGGAAGAGCTACGGGAGAACTGGTGCCTCTTGGGCCTTCTTTTCCCGGGCTCCATATTCGCGTCCTGTGTTCACCCTGACAGGCCTAACTAAGCAGACAGATCCACAAGCTGCAGCAGCGTGCGTGGCCTAGGTTTGCACTCTATGCACACTACCATCTCCCGGTGTAGGCCATGCTTGGCCTTTTTCTCGGGCACTCAGGCAGACTCGCGGTCTAGGCCAGTGCTTTCCCCACAGGAAAGGAGAGGTGAAAGGATCCCTGCACACCACCCGTGCACTGAGATGGGGAGTTGTGGGGCATTGTTCCCACTCCTTCCCCGTACACACCGTGCCTCCGCGAACGCTTCCACATCCTGGAGGAAGACGGATTCTGACTGTCAATTCTTTCAGGGAGCTGTTTCTGCGAGTTCAGGGTAGGCGCCTGGTGGCAAGTTCATGTCTCCACAGGGACAGGTGGTCAAGGAGCTGCTGTCTCCTTGGACCCAGAGACACAGGACAGGCATGCTTTCTGCCCCGAATCCTTCCTCAGAGTGGAGCACACGCCCCAGCCTAGACTTCCCCTCCTGTCTCTTTAGCAGCCAGGCATCCGTCTCTCTGCAGTGTATGATGTGTCCCTTAAGGCTTTTCCACAGGTGCAACCACGCTTCTCTCTCAGGCAGAGGGGATGCCCAGGCAAAGAGGATTTCGGTCCATGCGGGTTTATTACACCCTGCTGTGGAGACTAGCTCAGGCAAGCAGCAGCAGCATCCCATAGACCCGACTCTGATTTCCCAACGAATGCTGTGCTTTCCCAGAGTGGATGCCCGGGCAAACAGGCTTTCGCTCTATGCGGGTCCCTCCCGCCGTGCTGTGAATACTCGGCTAAGTCAAGCAGCAACAGCAGCCCACAGAACAGACTCTGGTTTCCCAGCGACTGCTATGCTTTCGCAGAGGTTTTTTAGCTTGGCGTCAACCGAACTTCGCTGCTGCTTCCTCAGCAAGGATTTGGGCATTCGCTCTGTTGAGTCAGGGAGGAAGAGCTTCGGTAAAGCTGGTGCCTCTTGGGCCTTGCTTTTCTGGGCTCCATGTTAGCGCCCTGGTTTCACCCTGCCAGGCCATACTAAGCCGACACAGCCACAATCCTGCAGCAGCGTGCGTGGCCTAGGATGGCACTCTATGCACACTACCCTCTCCCGGTGTAGGCAACTCTTGGCCTTTCGCACTGGCTCTCAGGCTGACTCGCGGACTAGGCCAGTGCCTTCCCCACAGGAGAGGAGAAGCGACAGGATCCCTGAACGCCGCCCATTCATTGGAATGGGGAGCTTGGGGGATAGTCCCCACTCCTTCCCCGGAACACCCCCTGCCACTGAGAAGGATGCTTCTGACTTCCCGTTTCTCGAGGGAGCTGTTTATGCGAGTTCCGGGTATGGCGCCTGGTAGCAAGCCCAATTCTGCCCTACTGACAGGTGGCCAAGGAGATGCTGTCCCCTTGGGACCAGAGGCACAGCACAGGCCTGCTTTCTGCCCAGACTCCTTCTTCAGAGTGGAGCACGCGCCCCTGCCCTAGTAGTCCCCTCATGTCTCCTTTGCAGCCAGGCTTCGATCTCTCCGCACAGGGAACGGGTGACATTTGTCTTGCCACCGTCCTGCTGTCCTGCCACGGCAGGCTCTCCTGCTTCCCGACCGTTTCGCGACCACAAGGCCATCGGCTCCTTTTCTTCTTCGGGGGCGGAGTGCTGGGCCTTTCCTCGACTTGCTCCTGGGGAGCGCAGTGAGAGACGTGTCCCTTTCCTTAAGGCCCTTTCAGATGTGTAACCATGCTTCTCTCTCAGGCAGAGGGGACGCTAGGGCAAAGAGGATTTCGCTCCATGCGGGTATCTTCCACCGTGCTGTGGAGACTAGCTCAGGCAATCAGCAGCAACATCCCACACACCCGATTCTGATTTCCCAATGAAGGCTGTGCTTTTCTAGAGGAGATGCCCAGGCAAAGAGGCCCTCGCTGTATGCGGGTTTCTCCCACCGTGAGACTGGGCTCAGTCAAGCAGCAGCAGTAGCCCGCAGAACCGACTCTGAATTCTCAGCGAATGCTGTGCTTTCGCAGAGGCTTTGGGCTGGGAGTGAACCGCACTTCGACGCTGCTTCCTCAGCAAGGCTTCGTTTGCATCACGGAAGAAGAGCTGCGGGAGAGGTGGTGCCCCTTGGGCCTTGCTTTCGCGGGCTCCATGTTCGCGTTCTGGGTTCAACCTGAGAAGCCGAAATAAGCAGATACAGCCACAACCCTGCAGCAGCGTGCGTGGCCTAGGATGGCACTCTGCTCACAATGCCACCTCCCAGCGTAGGCAAGGCTTGCCCTTTTGCTCTGGCGTTCTGGTGGACAGGGGACTAGGCCAGTGCATTCCCCAGCCGAGAGGGGACGCTACTGAATCACTGCACACTGCCCGCGTCCTGGGATGGGGAGTAAAGGGTAACTGTCACTCCTTCCCCGGAACACCCCATGCCTCCGACAATGCTGCCACATCCTGGAGGAAGACGCAATGTAACTGCCCATTCCTCCAGGAGCTGTTTCTCCGAAGTCAGGGCCGACGCCTGGTGATAAGCCCACGTCTGCCCTATGGACAGGTGGCCAAAGAGCAGCTGCCCCTTGGACCCAGAGGCACGGGACAGGCCTGCCTTCTGCCCAGAATCCTTTCTCAGAGTGGAGCACAGGCGCCTGCCCTAGACGTTCGCTCATGTCACCTTAGGAGCCAGGCTTCATTCTTCCCGCACAGGGAGAATGTGACCCTTGTCTTGCCACCTTGCCTGCTGTTCCTGCCATGGCAGGCTCTCCTGCTTCGCAACCATTTCCCGACAGCAAGGCCAACGGCTCCTTCTCTTCTCCCGGGGCGGTGAGCTGCACCTTCCCCGACATGCTCCTGCGGAGCCCAGTGACAGACTTGTCCCTTTCCTTAAGGCTGTTTCCACAGGCGCAACCACGCTTCTCTCTCAGGCAGAGGGGGATTCGCGGGTAAAGAGGATTTCGCTCCATGCGGGTTTATTACACCCTGCTGTGGAGACTAGCTCAGGCAAGCAGCAGCAGCATCCCACAGACCCGACTCTGATTTCCCAAAGAATGCTGTGCTTTCCCAGAGGGGATGCCCGGTCAAAGAGGCTTTGGCTCTATGCGGGGTTCTCCCACCATGCTGCGAATACTAGGCTAAGGCAAGCAGCAACAGCAGCCCACAGAACTGACTCTGATTTCCCAGCAACAGCTATGCTTTCGCAGAGGTTTTCAGCTTGGCCCGAAACGCACTTCGCTGCTGCTTCCTCAGCAAGGCTTTGGGTGTTCGCTCTGTCGCCTTAGGGAGGAAGAGCTACGGGAGAACTGGTGCCTCTTGGGCCTTCTTTTCCCGGGCTCCATGTTCGCGTCCTGGGTTCACCCTGCAAGGCCTAACAAAGCAGACAGAGCCACAAAGCTGCAGCAGCATGCGTGGCCTAGGTTTGCACTCTATGCACACTACCATCTCCCGGTGTAGGCCTTGCTTGGCCTTTTTCTCGGGCACTCAGGCAGACTCGCGGTCTAGGCCAGTGCTTTCCCCACAGGAAAGGAGAGGTAACAGGATCCCTGCACACCACCCGTGCACTGAGATGGGGTGTTGTGGGGCATTATTCCCACTCCTTCCCCGTACACACCGTGCCTCCACGAACGCTTCCACATCCTGGAGGAAGAAGGATTCTGTCTGTCAATTCTTTTAGGGAGCTGTTTCTGCGAGTTCAGGGTAGGCGCCTGGTGGCAAGCCCATGTCTCCACAGGGACAGTTGGCCAAGGATCTGCTGTCTCCTTGGACGCAGAGACTCAGGACAGGGATGCCTTCTGCCAAGAATCCTTCCTCAGGGTGGAGCACACGCCCCTGCCTAGACTTCCCCTCCTGTCTCCTTAGCAGCCAGGCTTCCGTCTCTCTGCAGTGACAGATGTGTCCCTTAAGGCTTTTCCACACGTGCAACCACGCTTCTCTCTCAGGCAGAGGGGATGCCCAGGCAAAGAGGATTTCGCTCCATGCGGGTTTATTACACCCTGCTATGGAGAATAGCTCAGGCAAGCAGCAGGAGCATCGCACAGACCCGACTCTGATTTCCCAATGACTGCTGTGCTTTCCCACAGGAGATGCTCAGGCAAAGTGGGTTTTGCTCTATGCGGGTTTCTCCCACCATGCTGCGAATACTAGGCTATGTCAAGCAGCCACAGCAGCCCAAAGAACAGACTCTGATTTCCCAGCGACTGCTATGCTTTCGCAGAGGTTTTTTAGCTTGGCGTGAACCGAACTTCCCTGCTGCTTCCTCAGCAAGGATTTGGGCATTCGCTCTGTTGCATCAGGGAAGAAGAGCTGCGGGAGAGCTGGTGCCTCTTGGGCCTCGCTTTCCTGGTCTCCATGTTCGCGCCCCGGCTTCACCCTGCCACGCCAAACCAAGGCGAAGCAGCCACAATCCTGCAGCAGCGTGCGTGGCCTAGAATGGCACTCTATGCACACTACCCTCTCCCGGTGTAGGCAACTCTTGGACTTTCGCACTGGCCCTCAGGCTGACTCGAGGACTAGGCCAGTGCCTTCCCCACAGGAGAGGAGAGGCGACAGGATCCCTGACCACCGCCCTTTCACTGGAATGGGGAGCTGGGGGATGGTCCCCACGCCTTCCCCGGAACAGCCCCTGCCACCGACAAGGATGCATCTGACTTCCCGTTGTTCGAGGGAGCTGTTTATGCGAGTTCCGGGTATGGCGCCTGGTAGCAAGCCCAAGTCTGCCCTACTGACAGGTGGCCAAGGAGATGCTGTCCCCTTGGGACCAGAGGCACAGCACAGGCCTGCTTTCTGCCCAGACTCCTTCCTCAGAGTGGAGCACGTGCCCCTGCCCTAGGAGTCCCCTCATGTCTCCTTAGCAGCCAGATTTCCATCTCTCCGCACAGGCAACGGGTGACATTTGTCTTGCCACCGGCCTGCTCTTTTGGCCAGGGCAGGCTCTCCTGCTTCCCGACAGTTTCCCGACCACAAGGCCATCGGCTCCTTTTCTTCTCCCGGGGCGGTGAGCTGCACCTTCCCTGACATGCTCCTGGGGAGCCCAGTGACAGACTTGTCCCTTTCCTTAAGTTTGTTTCCACAGGCGCAACCAAGGTTCTTTCTCAGGAAGAGGGGGATTCCCGGGTAAAGAGGATTTCGCTCCATGCGGGTTTACTACACCCTGCTGTGGAGACTAGCTCAGGCAAGCAGCAGCAGCATCCCACAGACCCGACTCTGATTTCCCAGAGAATGCTGTGCTTTCCAAGATGGGATGCCCGGGCAAAGAGGCTTGTGCTCTATGCGGGGTTTTCCCACCATGCTGCCAATACTAGGCTAAGGCAAGCAGCCACAGCAGCCCACAGAACTGACTCTGATTTCCCAGCCACAGCTATGCTTTCGCAGAAGTTTTCAGCTTGGCCCGAACCGTACTTCGCTGCTGCTTCCTCAGCAAGGCTTTGGGTGTTCGCTCTGTCGCCTTAGGGAGGAAGAGCTACGGGAGAACTGGTGCCTCTTGGGCCTTCTTTTCCCGGGCTCCATATTCGCGTCCTGTGTTCACCCTGACAGGCATAACTAAGCAGACAGATCCACAAGCTGCAGCAGCGTGCGTGGCCTAGGTTTGCACTCTATGCACACTAACATCTCCCGGTGTAGGCCATGCTTGGCCTTTTTCTCGGGCACTCAGGCAGACTCGCGGGCTAGGCCAGTGCTTTCCCCACAGGAAAGGAGAGGTGAAAGGATCCCTGCACAGCACCCGTGCACTGAGTTGGGGAGTTGTGCGGCATTGTTCCCACTCCTTCCCCGTACTCACCGTGCCTCCGCGAACGCTTCCACATCCTGGAGGAAGACGGATTCTGACTGCCAATTCTTTCAGGGAGCTGTTTCTGCGAGTTCAGGGTAGGCGCCTGGTGGCAAGCCCATGTCTCCACAGGGACAGGTGGCCAAGGAGCTGCTGTCTCCTTGGACCCAGAGACACAGGACAGGCATGCTTTCTGCCCCGAATCCTTCCTCAGAGTGGAGCACACGCCCCAGCCTAGACTTCCCCTCCTGTCTCCTTAGCAGCCAGGCATCCGTCTCTCTGCAGTGAAAGATGTGTCCCTTAAGGCTTTTCCACAGGTGCAACCACGCTTCTCTCTCAGGCAGAGGGGATGCCCAGGCAAAGAGGATTTCGCTCCATGCGGGTTTATTACACCCTGCTGTGGAGACTAGCACAGGCAAGCAGCAGCAGCATCCCATAGACCCGACTCTGATTTCCCAACGAATGCTGTGCTTTCCCAGAGTGGATGCCCGGGCAAACAGGCTTTCGCTCTATGCGGGTCCCTCCCGCCGTGCTGTGAATACTCGGCTAAGTCAAGCAGCAACAGCAGCCCACAGAACAGACTCTGGTTTCCCAGCGACTGCTATGCTTTCGCAGAGGTTTTTTAGCTTGGCGTCAACCGAACTTCGCTGCTGCTTCCTCAGCAAGGATTTGGGCATTCGCTCTGTTGCATCAGGGAAGAAGAGCTGCGGGAGAGCTGGTGCCTCTTGGGCCTCGCTTTCCTGGGCTCCATGTTCGCGCCCCGGCTTCACCCTGCCAGGCCATACTAAGCCGACACAGCCACAATCCTCCAGCAGCGTGCGTGGCCTAGGATGGCACTCTATGCACACTACCCTCTCCCGGTGTAGGCAACTCTTGGCCTTTCGCACTGGCTCTCAGGCTGACTCGCGGACTAGGCCAGTGCCTTCCCCACAGGAGAGGAGAACCGACAGGATCCCTGAACGCCGCCCATTCATTGGAATGGGGAGCTTGGGGGATAGTCCCCACACCTTCCCCGGAACACCCCCTGCCACTGAGAAGGATGCATCTGACTTCCCGTTTCTCGAGGGAGCTGTTTATGCGAGTTCCGGGTATGGCGCCTGGTAGCAAGCCCAAGTCTGCCCTACTGACAGGTGGCCAAGGAGATGCTGTCCCCTTGGGACCAGAGGCACAGCACAGGCCTGCTTTCTGCCCAGACTCCTTCCTCAGAGTGCAGCACGTGCCCCTGCCCTAGGAGTCCCCTCAAGTCTCCTTAGCAGCCAGATTTCCATCTCTCCGCACAGGGAACGGGTGACATTTATCTTGCCACCGGCCTGCTGTTTTGGCCAGGGCAGGCTCTCCTGCTTCCCGACAGTTTCCCGACCACAAGGCCATCGGCTCCTTTTCTTCTTCAGGGACGGTGAGCTGCACCTTCCCTGACATGCTCCTGGGGAGCCCAGTGACAGACTTGTCCCTTTCCTTAAGTTTGTTTCCACAGGCGCAACCACGGTTCTTTCTCAGGAAGAGGGGGATTCCCGGTAAAGAGGATTTCGCTCCATGCGGGTTTATTACACCCTGCTGTGGAGACTAGCTCAGGCAAGCAGCAGCAGCATCCCACAGACCCGACTCTGATTTCCCAGAGAATGCTGTGCTTTCCCAGATGGGATGCCCGGGCAAAGAGGCTTGTGCTCTATGCGGGGTTCTCCCACCATGCTGCCAATACTAGGCTAAGGCAAGCAGCCACAGCAGCCCACAGAACTGACTCTGATTTCCCAGCCACAGCTATGCTTTCGCAGAAGTTTTCAGCTTGGCCCGAACCGTACTTCGCTGCTGCTTCCTCAGCAAGGCTTTGGGTGTTCGCTCTGTCGCCTTAGGGAGGAAGAGCTACGGGAGAACTGGTGCCTCTTGGGCCTTCTTTTCCCGGGCTCCATATTCGCGTCATGTGTTCACCCTGACAGGCCTAACTAAGCAGACAGATCCACAAGCTGCAGCAGCGTGCGTGGCCTAGGTTTGCACTCTATGCACACTACCATCTCCCGGTGTAGGCCATGCTTGGCCTTTTTCTCGGGCACTCAGGCAGACTCGCGGTCTAGGCCAGTGCTTTCCCCACAGGAAAGGAGAGGTGAAAGGATCCCTGCACACCACCCGTGCACTGAGATGGGGAGTTGTGCGGCATTGTTCCCACTCCTTCCCCGTACACACCGTGCCTCCGCGAACGCTTCCACATCCTGGAGGAAGACGGATTCTGACTGCCAATTCTTTCAGGGAGCTGTTTCTGCGAGTTCAGGGTAGGCGCCTGGTGGCAAGCCCATGTCTCCACAGGGACAGGTGGCCAAGGAGCTGCTGTCTCCTTGGACCCAGAGACACAGGACAGGCATGCTTTCTGCCCCGAATCCTTCCTCAGAGTGGAGCACACGCCCCAGCCTAGACTTCCCCTCCTGTCTCCTTAGCAGCCAGGCATCCGTCTCTCGGCAGTGAAAGATGTGTCCCTTAAGGCTTTTACACAGGTGCAACCACGCTTCTCTATCAGGCAGAGGGGATGCCCAGGCAAAGAGGATTTCGCTCCATGCGGGTTTATTACACCCTGCTGTGGAGACTTGCTCAGGCAAGCAGCAGCAGCATCCCTTAGACCCGACTCTGATTTCCCAACGAATGCTGTGCTTTCCCAGAGTGGATGCCCGGGCAAACAGGCTTTCGCTCTATGCGGGTCCCTCCCGCCGTGCTGTGAATACTCGGCTAAGTCAAGCAGCAACAGCAGCCCACAGAACAGACTCTGATTTCCCAGCGACTGCTATGCTTTCGCAGAGGTTTTTTAGCTTGGCGTCAACTGAACTTCGCTTTTGCTTCCTCAGCAAGGATTTGGGCATTCACTCTGTTGCGTCAGGGAAGAAGAGCTGCGGGAGAGCTGGTGCCTCTTGGGCCTTGCTTTCCTGGGCTCCATGTTAGCGCCCTGGCTTCACCCTGCCAGGCCAAACTAAGCCGACACAGCCACAATCCTGCAGCAGCGTGCGTGGCCTAGGATGGCACTCTATGCACACTACCCTCTCCCGGTGTAGGTAACTCTTGGCCTTTTGCACTGGCCCTCAGGCTGACTCGCGGAAGAGGCCAGTGCCTTCGCCACAGGAGAGTAGAAGCGACAGGATCCCTGAACACCGCCCGTTCACTGGAATGGGGAGCTTGGGGGATAGTCCCCACTCCTTCCCTGAGAACCCCCTGCCACCGACAAGGATGCATCTGACTTCCCGTTTCTCGAGGGATCTGTTTATGCGAGTTCCCTGTATGGCGCCTGGTAGCAAGCCCAAGTCGGCCCTACGGACGGGTGACCAAGGTGAACATTTGTCTTGCCACCAGTCTGCTGTTCCTGCCAGGGCAGGCTCTCCTGCTTCCCGACCGTTTCCCGACCACTAGGCCATCGGCCCCTTTTCTTCGTAAGTAGCGGAGTGCTGCGCCTTCCCGCGAATTGTTCCTGGGGATCGCAGTGAGAGTCGTGTCCCTTTCCTTAAGGCCCTTTCAGATGTCCAACCATGCTTCTCTCTCAGGCAGAGGGGTTGCTAGGGCAAAGAGGAATTCGCTCCATGCGGGTATCTTCAACTGTGCTTTGGAGACTAGCTCAGGCAATCAGCAGCAGCATCCCACACACCCGATTCTGATTTCCCAACGAATGCTATACTTTTCCAGAGGACATGCCCAGGCAAAGAGGCTTTCGCTGTATGCGGGTTTCTCCCACCGAAAGACTGGGCTCAGGCAAGCAGCAGCAGTAGCCCGCAGAACCGACTCTGATTTCTCAGCGAATTCTGTGCTTTCGCAGAGGCTTTGCGCTTGGAGTGAACCGCACTTCGACGCTGCTTCCTCAGCTTCCTCAGCAAGGCTTCGTTCGCATCACGGAAGAAGAGCTGCGGGAGAGGTGGTGCCCCTTGGGCCTTGCTTTCGCGGGCTCCATGTTCGCGTCCTGCGTTCAACCTGAGAAGCCGAAATAAGCAGAAACAGCCACAACCCTGCAGCAGCGTGCGTGGCCTAGGATGGCACTCTGCTCACAATGCCACCTCCCGGCGTAGGCAAGGCTTGCCCTTTTGCTCTGGCGTTCTGGTGGACAGGGGACTAGGCCAGTGCATTCACCAGCCGAGAGGAGACGCTACTGAATCACTGCACACTGCCCGAGCCCTGGGATGGGGAGTAATGGGTAACTCTCACTCCTTCCCCGGAACACCCCATGCCTCCGACAACGCTGCCACATCTGGAGGAAGACGGAATGTAACTGCCCGTTCCTCCAGGAGCTGTTTCTCCGAAGTCAGGGCCGACGCCTGGTGACAAGCCCACGTCTGCCCTATGGACAGGTGGCCAAAGAGCCGCTGCCCCTTGGACCCAGAGGCACGGGACAGGCCTGCCTTCTGCCCAGACTCCTTTCTCAGAGTGGAGCACAGGCGCCTGCCCTAGACGTTCGCTCATGTCACCTTAGGAGCCAGGCTTCATTCTTTCCGCACAGGGAGAATGTGACCCTTGTCTTGCCACCTTGCCTGCTGTTCCTGCCATGGCAGGCTCTCCTGCTTCGCAACCATTTCCCGACAGCAAGGCCAACGGCTCCTTCTCTTCTCCCGGGGCGGTGAGCTGCACCTTCCCCGACATGCTCCTGGGGAGCCCAGTGACAGACTTGTCCCTTTCCTTAAGGCTGTTTCCACAGGCGCAACCACGCTTCTCTCTAAGGCAGAGGGGGATTCGCGGGTAAAGAGGATTTCGCTCCATGCGGGTTTCTTACACGCTGCTGTGGAGACTAGCTCAGGCAAGCAGCAGCAGCATACCACAATCCCGACTCTGATTTTTCCAACGAATGCTGTGCTTTCCCAGAGGAGATGCCCAGGCAGAGAGGCTTTCGCTCAATGCGGGTTTCTCCCGCCGTGCTGCGAATACTAGGCAATGTCAAGGAGCAACAGCAGCCCGCAGAACAGACGGTGATTTCCCAGCGACTGCTATGCTTTCGCAGATGTTTTCAGCTTGGCGTGAACCGAACTTCGCTGCTGCTTCCTCAGCAAGGATTTGGGCATTCACTCTGTTGTGTCAGGGAAGAAGAGCTTCGGTAAAGCTGGTGCCTCTTGGGCCTTGCTTTCCTGGGCTCCATGTTAGTGTCCAGGCTTCAGCATGCCAAGCCAAACTAAGCCGACACAGCCACAATCCTGCAGCAGCGTGCGTGGCCTAGGATGGCACTCTATGCACACTACCCTCTCCCGGTGTAGGCAACTCTTGGCCTTTCGCACTGGCCCTCAGGCTGACTCGCGGACTAGGCCAGTGCCTTCCCCACAGGAGAGTAGAAGCGCCAGGATCCCTGAACACCGCCCGTTTACTGGAATGGGGAGCTTGGGGGATAGTCCCCACTCCTTCCCCGGAACACCCCCTGACACCGACAAGGATGCATTTGACTTCACGTTTCTCGAGGGAGCTGTTTATGCGAGTTCCGGGTATGGCGCCTGGTAGCAAGCCCAAGTATGCCCTACGGACGGGTGGCCAAGGAGACGCTGTCCCCTTGGGACCAGGGGCACAGGACAGGCCTGCTTTCTGCCCAGACACCTTCCTCAGAGTGGAGCACGCGCCCCTGCCCTAGAAGTCCCTTCATGTCTCCTTAGCAGCCAGGCTTCCATCTCTCTGCACAGGGAACGGGTGACATTTGTCTTGCCACCGGCCTGCTGTTACTGCCAGGGCAGGCTTTCCTGCTTCCCGACCGATTCCTGACCACAATGCCATCGGCTCCTTTTCTTCTTCGGGCGCGGAGTGCTGCGCCTTCCCCCGACTTGCTCCTGAGGAGCGCAGTGAGAGACATGTCCCTTTCCTTAAGGCCCTTTCAGATTTGCAACCATGCTTCTCTCTCAAGCATAGGGGATGCTAGGGCAAAGAGGATTTCGCTCCATGCGGGTGTCTTCCACCGCGCTGCGGAGAGTAGCTCAGGCAATCATCAGCAGCATCCCACACACCCGATTCTGATTTCCCAACGAATGTTGTGCTTTTCTAGAGGAGATGCCCAGGCAAAGAGGCTTTCGTTGTATGCGGGTTTCTCCCACCCTGCTCGGAATACTAGGCTAAGGCAAGCAGCAACACCAGCCCACAGAACTGACTCTGATTTCCCAGCAACAGCTATGCTTTCGCAGAGGTTTTCAGCTTGGCCCGAAACGCATTTCGCTGCTGCTTCCTCAGCAAGGCTTTGGGTGTTCGCTCTGTCGCCTTCGGGAGGAAGAGCTACGGGAGAACTGGTGCCTCTTGGGCATTCTTTTCCCGGGCTCCATGTTCGCGTCCTGGGTTCACCTGCCAGTCCTAACTAATCAGACAGAGCCACAAAGCTGCAGCAGCATGCGTGGCCTAGGTTTGCACTCTATGCACACTACCATCTCCCGGTGTAGGCCATGCTTGGCCTTTTTCTCGGGCACTCAGGCGGACTCGCGGTCTAGGCCAGTGCTTTCCCCACAGGAAAGGAGAGGTGACAGGATCCCTGCACACCACCCGTGCACTGAGATGGGGAGTTGTGGGGCATTGTTCCCACTCCTTCCCCGTACACACCGTGCCTCCGCGAACGCTTCCACATCCTGGAGGAAGACGGATTCTGACTGCCAATTCTTTCAGGGAGCTGTTTCTGCGAGTTCAGGGTAGGCGCCTGGTGGCAAGCCCATGTCTCCACAGGGACAGGTGGCCAAGGAGCTGCTGTCTCCTTGGACCCAGAGACTCAGGACAGGCATGCTTTCTGCCCCGAATCCTTCCTCAGAGTGGAGCACACGCCCCTGCCTAGACTTCCCCTCCTGTCTCCTTAGCAGCCAGGATTCCTTCTCTCTGCAGTGACAGATGTGTCCCTTAAGACTTTTCCACAGGTGCAACCACTCTTCTCTATCAGGCAGAGGGGATGCCCAGGCAAAGAGGATTTCGCTCCATGCGGGTTTATTACACCCTGCTGTGGAGACTAGCTCAGGCAAGCAGCAGCAGCATCCCACAAACCCGACCCTGATTTCCCAACGAATGCTGTGCTTTCCCAGAGTGGATGCCCGGGCAAACAGGCTTTCGCTCTATGCGGGTCCCTCCCGCCGTGCTGTGAATACTCGGCTAAGTCAAGCAGCAACAGCAGCCCACAGAACAGACTCTGATTTCCCAGCGACTGCCATGCTTTCGCAGAGGTTTTTTAGCTTGGCGTCAACCGAACTTCGCTGCTGCTTCCTCAGCAAGGATTTGGGCATTCGCTCTGTTGCATCAGGGAAGAGGAGCTGCGGTAGAGCTGGTGCCTCTTGGGCCTTGCTTTTCTGGGCTCCATGTTAGAGCCCTGGCTTCATCCTGCCAGGCCAAACTAAGCCGACACAGCCACAATCCTGCAGCAGCGTGCGTGGCCTAGGATGGCACTCTATGCACACTACCCTCTCCCGGTGTAGGCAACTCTTGGACTTCCGCACTGGCTCTCAGGCTGACTCGCGGACTAGGCCAGTGCCTTCCCCACAGGAGAGGAGAAGCGATAGGATCCCTGAACGCCGCCCATTCATTGGAATGGGGAGCTTGGGGGATAGTCCCCACTCCTTCCCCGGAACACCCCCTGCCACTGAGAAGGATGCATCTGACTTCCCGTTTCTCGAGGGAGCTGTTTATGCGAGTTCCGGGTATGGCGCCTGGTAGCAGGCCCAAGTCTGCCCTACTGACAGGTGGCCAAGGAGATGCTGTCCCCTGGACCAGAGGCACAGCACAGGCCTGCTTTCTGCCCAGACTCCTTCCTCAGAGTGGAGCACGCGCCCCTGCCCTAGTAGTCCCCTCATGTCTCCTTTGCAGCCAGGCTTCCATCTCTCCGCACAGGGAACGGGTGACATTTGTCTTGCCACCGTCCTGCTGTCCTGCCACGGCAGGCTCTCCTGCTTCCCGACCGTTTCGCGACCACAAGGCCATCGGCTCCTTTTCTTCTTCGGGGGCGGAGTGCTGCGCCTTTCCTCGACTTGCTCCTGGGGAGTGCAGTGAGAGACGTGTTCCTTTCCTTAAGGCCCTTTCAGATGTGTAACCATGCTTCTCTCTCAGGCAGAGGGGATGCTAGGGCAAAGAGGATTTCGCTCCATGCGGGTGTCTTCCACCGTGCTGTGGAGACTAGCTCAGGCAATCAGCAGCAACATCCCACACACCCGATTCTGATTTCCCAAAGAAGGCTGTGCTTTTCTAGAGGAGATGCCCAGGCAAAGAGGCCCTCGCTGTATGCGGGTTTCTCCCACCGTGAGACTGGGCTCAGTCAAGCAGTAGCAGTAGCCCGCAGAACCGACTCTGATTTCTCAGCGAATGCTGTGCTTTCGCAGAGGCTTTGGGCTGGGAGTGAACTGCACTTCGACGCTGCTTCCTCAGCAAGGCTTCGTTGGCATCACGGAAGAAGAGCTGCGGGAGAGGTGGTGCCCCTTGGGCCTTGCTTTCGCGGGCTCCATGTTCGCGTCCTGCGTTCAACCTGAGAAGCCGAAATAAGCAGAAACAGCCACAACCCTGCAGCAGCGTGCGTGGCCTAGGATGGCACTCTGCTCACAATGCCACCTCCCAGCGTAGGCAAGGCTTGCCCTTTTGCTCTGGCGTTCTGGTGGACAGGGGACTAGGCCAGTGCATTCACCAGCCGAGAGGAGACACTACTGAATCACTGCACACTGCCCGCGCCCTGGGATGGGGAGTAATGGGTAACTGTCACTCCTTCCCCGGAACACCCCATGCCTCCGACAACGCTGCCACATCCTGGAGGAAGACGGAATGTAACTGCCCGTTCCTCCAGGAGCTGTTTCTCCGAATTCAGGGCCGACGCCTGGTGACAAGCCCACGTCTGCCTTATGGACAGGTGGCCAAAGAGCCGCTGCCCCTTGGACCCAGAGGCACGGGACAGGCCTGCCTTCTGCCCAGACTCCTTTCTCAGAGTGGAGCACAGGCGCCTGCCCTAGACGTTCGCTCATGTCACCTTAGGAGCCAGGCTTCATTCTTTCCGCACAGGGAGAATGTGACCCTTGTCTTGCCACCTTGCCTGCTGTTCCTGCCATGGCAGGCTCTCCTGCTTCGCAACCATTTCCCGACAGCAAGGCCAACGGCTCCTTCTCTTCTCCCGGGGCGGTGAGCTGCACCTTCCCCGACATGCTCCTGGGGAGCCCAGTGACAGACTTGTCCCTTTCCTTAAGGCTGTTTCCACAGGCGCAACCTCGCTTCTCTCTCAGGCAGAGGGGGATTCGCGGGTAAAGAGGATTTCGCTCCATGCGGGTTTCTTACACCCTGCTGTGGAGACTAGCTCAGGCAAGCAGCAGCAGCATACCACAAACCCGACTCTGATTTTTCCAACGAATGCTGTGCTTTCCCAGAGGAGATGCCCAGGCAAAGAGGCTTTCGCTCAATGCGGGTTTCTCCCGCCGTGCTGCGAATACTAGGCAATGTCAAGCAGCAACAGCAGCCCGCAGAACAGACGGTGATTTCCCAGCGACTGCTATGCTTTCGCAGAGGTTTTCAGCTTGGCGTGAACCGAACTTCGCTGCTGCTTCCTCAGCAAGGATTTGGGCATTCACTCTGTTGCGTCAGGGAAGAAGAGCTGCGGGAGAGCTGGTGCCTCTTGGGCCTTGCTTTCCTGGGCTCCATGTTAGCGCCCTGGCTTCACCCTGCCAGGCCAAACTAAGCCGACACAGCCACAATCCTGCAGCAGCGTGCGTGGCCTAGGATGGCACTCTATGCACACTACCCTCTCCCGGTGTAGGTAACTCTTGGCCTTTTGCACTGGCCCTCAGGCTGACTCGCGGAAGAGGCCAGTGCCTTCGCCACAGGAGAGTAGAAGCGACAGGATCCCTGAACACCGCCCGTTCACTGGAATGGGGAGCTTGGGGGATAGTCCCCACTCCTTCCCTGAGAACCCCCTGCCACCGACAAGGATGCATCTGACTTCCCGTTTCTCGAGGGATCTGTTTATGCGAGTTCCCTGTATGGCGCCTGGTAGCAAGCCCAAGTCGGCCCTACGGACGGGTGACCAAGGTGAACATTTGTCTTGCCACCAGTCTGCTGTTCCTGCCAGGGCAGGCTCTCCTGCTTCCCGACCGTTTCCCGACCACTAGGCCATCGGCCCCTTTTCTTCGTAAGTAGCGGAGTGCTGCGCCTTCCCGCGAATTGTTCCTGGGGATCGCAGTGAGAGTCGTGTCCCTTTCCTTAAGGCCCTTTCAGATGTCCAACCATGCTTCTCTCTCAGGCAGAGGGGTTGCTAGGGCAAAGAGGAATTCGCTCCATGCGGGTATCTTCAACTGTGCTTTGGAGACTAGCTCAGGCAATCAGCAGCAGCATCCCACACACCCGATTCTGATTTCCCAACGAATGCTATGCTTTTCCAGAGGACATGCCCAGGCAAAGAGGCTTTCGCTGTATGCGGGTTTCTCCCACCGAAAGACTGGGCTCAGGCAAGCAGCAGCAGTAGCCCGCAGAACCGACTCTGATTTCTCAGCGAATTCTGTGCTTTCGCAGAGGCTTTGCGCTTGGAGTGAACCGCACTTCGACGCTGCTTCCTCAGCTTCCTCAGCAAGGCTTCGTTCGCATCACGGAAGAAGAGCTGCGGGAGAGGTGGTGCCCCTTGGGCCTTGCTTTCGCGGGCTCCATGTTCGCGTCCTGCGTTCAACCTGAGAAGCCGAAATAAGCAGAAACAGCCACAACCCTGCAGCAGCGTGCGTGGCCTAGGATGGCACTCTGCTCACAATGCCACCTCCCGGCGTAGGCAAGGCTTGCCCTTTTGCTCTGGCGTTCTGATGGACAGGGGACTAGGCCAGTGCATTCACCAGCCGAGAGGAGACGCTACTGAATCACTGCACACTGCCCGCGCCCTGGGATGGGGAGTAATGGGTAACTGTCACTCCTTCCCCGGAACACCCCATGCCTCCGACAACGCTGCCACATCCTGGAGGAAGACGGAATGTAACTGCCCGTTCCTCCAGGAGCTGTTTCTCCGAAGTCAGGGCCGACGCCTGGTGACAAGCCCACGTCTGCCCTATGGACAGGTGGCCAAAGAGCCGCTGCCCCTTGGACCCAGAGGCACGGGACAGGCCTGCCTTCTGCCCAGACTCCTTTCTCAGAGTGGAGCACAGGCGCCTGCCCTAGACGTTCGCTCATGTCACCTTAGGAGCCAGGCTTCATTCTTTCCGCACAGGGAGAATGTGACCCTTGTCTTGCCACCTTGCCTGCTGTTCCTGCCATGGCAGGCTCTCCTGCTTCGCAACCATTTCCCGACAGCAAGGCCAACGGCTCCTTCTCTTCTCCCGGGGCGGTGAGCTGCACCTTCCCCGACATGCTCCTGGGGAGCCCAGTGACAGACTTGTCCCTTCCCTTAAGGCTGTTTCCACAGGCGCAACCTCGCTTCTCTCTCAGGCAGAGGGGGATTCGCGGGTAAAGAGGATTTCGCTCCATGCGGGTTTCTTACACCCTGCTGTGGAGACTAGCTCAGGCAAGCAGCAGCAGCATACCACAAACCCGACTCTGATTTTTCCAACGAATGCTGTGCTTTCCCAGAGGAGATGCCCAGGCAAAGAGGCTTTCGCTCAATGCGGGTTTCTCCCGCCGTGCTGCGAATACTAGGCAATGTCAAGCAGCAACAGCAGCCCGCAGAACAGACGGTGATTTCCCAGCGACTGCTATGCTTTCGCAGAGGTTTTCAGCTTGGCGTGAACCGAACTTCGCTGCTGCTTCCTCAGCAAGGATTTGGGCATTCACTCTGTTGCGTCAGGGAAGAAGAGCTGCGGGAGAGCTGGTGCCTCTTGGGCCTTGCTTTCCTGGGCTCCATGTTAGTGTCCTGGCTTCAGCATGCCAAGCCAAACTAAGCCGACACAGCCACAATCCTGCAGCAGCGTGCGTGGCCTAGGATGGCACTCTATGCACACTACCCTCTCCCGGTGTAGGCAACTCTTGGCCTTTCGCACTGGCCCTCAGGCTGACTCGCGGACTAGGCCAGTGCCTTCCCCACAGGAGAGTAGAAGCGCCAGGATCCCTGAACACCGCCCGTTTACTGGAATGGGGAGCTTGGGGGATAGTCCCCACTCCTTCCCCGGAACACCCCCTGACACCGACAAGGATGCATCTGACTTCACGTTTCTCGAGGGAGCTGTTTATGCGAGTTCCGGGTATGGCGCCTGGTAGCAAGCCCAAGTATGCCCTACGGACGGGTGGCCAAGGAGACGCTGTCCCCTTGGGACCAGGGGCACAGGACAGGCCTGCTTTCTGCCCAGACACCTTCCTCAGAGTGGAGCATGCGCCCCTGCCCTAGAAGTCCCTTCATGTCTCCTTAGCAGCCAGGCTTCCATCTCTCTGCACAGGGAACGGGTGACATTTGTCTTGCCACCGGCCTGCTGTTACTGCCAGGGCAGGCTTTCCTGCTTCCCGACCGATTCCTGACCACAATGCCATCGGCTCCTTTTCTTCTTCGGGCGCGGAGTGCTGCGCCTTCCCCCGACTTGCTCCTGAGGAGCGCAGTGAGAGACATGTCCCTTTCCTTAAGGCCCTTTCAGATTTGCAACCATGCTTCTCTCTCAGGCATAGGGGATGCTAGGGCAAAGAGGATTTCGCTCCATGCGGGTGTCTTCCACCGCGCTGCGGAGACTAGCTCAGGCAATCATCAGCAGCATCCCACACACCCGATTCTGATTTCCCAACGAATGTTGTGCTTTTCTAGAGGAGATGCCCAGGCAAAGAGGCTTTCGTTGTATGCGGGTTTCTCCCACCCTGCTCGGAATACTAGGCTAAGGCAAGCAGCAACACCAGCCCACAGAACTGACTCTGATTTCCCAGCAACAGCTATGCTTTCGCAGAGGTTTTCAGCTTGGCCCGAAACGCATTTCGCTGCTGCTTCCTCAGCAAGGCTTTGGGTGTTCGCTCTGTCGCCTTCGGGAGGAAGAGCTACGGGAGAACTGGTGCCTCTTGGGCATTCTTTTCCCGGGCTCCATGTTCGCGTCCTGGGTTCACCTGCCAGTCCTAACTAATCAGACAGAGCCACAAAGCTGCAGCAGCATGCGTGGCCTAGGTTTGCACTCTATGCACACTACCATCTCCCGGTGTAGGCCATGCTTGGCCTTTTTCTCGGGCACTCAGGCGGACTCGCGGTCTAGGCCAGTGCTTTCCCCACAGGAAAGGAGAGGTGACAGGATCCCTGCACACCACCCGTGCACTGAGATGGGGAGTTGTGGGGCATTGTTCCCACTCCTTCCCCGTACACACCGTGCCTCCGCGAACGCTTCCACATCCTGGAGGAAGACGGATTCTGACTGCCAATTCTTTCAGGGAGCTGTTTCTGCGAGTTCAGGGTAGGCGCCTGGGGGCAAGCCCATGTCTCCACAGGGACAGGTGGCCAAGGAGCTGCTGTCTCCTTGGACCCAGAGACTCAGGACAGGCATGCTTTCTGCCCCGAATCCTTCCTCAGAGTGGAGCACACGCCCCTGCCTAGACTTCCCCTCCTGTCTCCTTAGCAGCCAGGATTCCTTCTCTCTGCAGTGACAGATGTGTCCCTTAAGACTTTTCCACAGGTGCAACCACTCTTCTCTATCAGGCAGAGGGGATGCCCAGGCAAAGAGGATTTCGCTCCATGCGGGTTTATTACACCCTGCTGTGGAGACTAGCTCAGGCAAGCAGCAGCAGCATCCCACAGACCCGACCCTGATTTCCCAACGAATGCTGTGCTTTCCCAGAGTGGATGCCCGGGCAAACAGGCTTTCGCTCTATGCGGGTCCCTCCCGCCGTGCTGTGAATACTCGGCTAAGTCAAGCAGCAACAGCAGCCCACAGAACAGACTCTGATTTCCCAGCGACTGCCATGCTTTCGCAGAGGTTTTTTAGCTTGGCGTCAACCGAACTTCGCTGCTGCTTCCTCAGCAAGGATTTGGGCATTCGCTCTGTTGCATCAGGGAAGAGGAGCTGCGGTAGAGCTGGTGCCTCTTGGGCCTTGCTTTTCTGGGCTCCATGTTAGCGCCCTGGCTTCACCCTGCCAGGCCAAACTAAGCCGACACAGCCACAATCCTGCAGCAGCGTGCGTGGCCTAGGATGGCACTCTATGCACACTACCCTCTCCCGGTGTAGGCAACTCTTGGCCTTTCGCACTGGCCCTCAGGCTGACTCGCGGACTAGGCCAGTGCCTTCCCCACAGGAGAGTAGAAGCGCCAGGATCCCTGAACACCGCCCGTTTACTGGAATGGGGAGCTTGGGGGATAGTCCCCACTCCTTCCCCGGAACACCCCCTGAGACCGACAAGGATGCATCTGACTTCACGTTTCTCGAGGGAGCTGTTTATGCGAGTTCCGGGTATGGCGCCTGGTAGCAAGCCCAAGTATGCCCTACGGACGGGTGGCCAAGGAGACGCTGTCCCCTTGGGACCAGGGGCACAGGACAGGCCTGCTTTCTGCCCAGACACCTTCCTCAGAGTGGAGCACGCGCCCCTGCCCTAGAAGTCCCTTCATGTCTCCTTAGCAGCCAGGCTTCCATCTCTCTGCACAGGGAACGGGTGACATTTGTCTTGCCACCGGCCTGCTGTTACTGCCAGGGCAGGCTTTCCTGCTTCCCGACCGATTCCTGACCACAATGCCATCGGCTCCTTTTCTTCTTCGGGCGCGGAGTGCTGCGCCTTCCCCCGACTTGCTCCTGAGGAGCGCAGTGAGAGACATGTCCCTTTCCTTAAGGCCCTTTCAGATTTGCAACCATGCTTCTCTCTCAGGCATAGGGGATGCTAGGGCAAAGAGGATTTCGCTCCATGCGGGTGTCTTCCACCGCGCTGCGGAGACTAGCTCAGGCAATCATCAGCAGCATCCCACACACCCGATTCTGATTTCCCAACGAATGTTGTGCTTTTCTAGAGGAGATGCCCAGGCAAAGAGGCTTTCGTTGTATGCGGGTTTCTCCCACCCTGCTCGGAATACTAGGCTAAGGCAAGCAGCAACACCAGCCCACAGAACTGACTCTGATTTCCCAGCAACAGCTATGCTTTCGCAGAGGTTTTCAGCTTGGCCCGAAACGCATTTCGCTGCTGCTTCCTCAGCAAGGCTTTGGGTGTTCGCTCTGTCGCCTTCGGGAGGAAGAGCTACGGGAGAACTGGTGCCTCTTGGGCATTCTTTTCCCGGGCTCCATGTTCGCGTCCTGGGTTCACCTGCCAGTCCTAACTAATCAGACAGAGCCACAAAGCTGCAGCAGCATGCGTGGCCTAGGTTTGCACTCTATGCACACTACCATCTCCCGGTGTAGGCCATGCTTGGCCTTTTTCTCGGGCACTCAGGCGGACTCGCGGTCTAGGCCAGTGCTTTCCCCACAGGAAAGGAGAGGTGACAGGATCCCTGCACACCACCCGTGCACTGAGATGGGGAGTTGTGGGGCATTGTTCCCACTCCTTCCCCGTACACACCGTGCCTCCGCGAACGCTTCCACATCCTGGAGGAAGACGGATTCTGACTGCCAATTCTTTCAGGGAGCTGTTTCTGCGAGTTCAGGGTAGGCGCCTGGTGGCAAGCCCATGTCTCCACAGGGACAGGTGGCCAAGGAGCTGCTGTCTCCTTGGACCCAGAGACTCAGGACAGGCATGCTTTCTGCCCCGAATCCTTCCTCAGAGTGGAGCACACGCCCCTGCCTAGACTTCCCCTCCTGTCTCCTTAGCAGCCAGGATTCCTTCTCTCTGCAGTGACAGATGTGTCCCTTAAGACTTTTCCACAGGTGCAACCACTCTTCTCTATCAGGCAGAGGGGATGCCCAGGCAAAGAGGATTTCGCTCCATGCGGGTTTATTACACCCTGCTGTGGAGACTAGCTCAGGCAAGCAGCAGCAGCATCCCACAAACCCGACCCTGATTTCCCAACGAATGCTGTGCTTTCCCAGAGTGGATGCCCGGGCAAACAGGCTTTCGCTCTATGCGGGTCCCTCCCGCCGTGCTGTGAATACTCGGCTAAGTCAAGCAGCAACAGCAGCCCACAGAACAGACTCTGATTTCCCAGGAACTGCCATGCTTTCGCAGAGGTTTTTTAGCTTGGCGTCAACCGAACTTCGCTGCTGCTTCCTCAGCAAGGATTTGGGCATTCGCTCTGTTGCATCAGGGAAGAGGAGCTGCGGTAGAGCTGGTGCCTCTTGGGCCTTGCTTTTCTGGGCTCCATGTTAGCGCACTGGCTTCACCCTGCCAGGCCAAACTAAGCCGACACAGCCACAATCCTGCAGCAGCGTGCGTGGCCTAGGATGGCACTCTATGCACACTACCCTCTCCCGGTGTAGGCAACTCTTGGACTTCCGCACTGGCTCTCAGGCTGACTCGCGGACTAGGCCAGTGCCTTCCCCACAGGAGAGGAGAAGCGATAGGATCCCTGAACGCCGCCCATTCATTGGAATGGGGAGCTTGGGGGATAGTCCCCACTCCTTCCCCGGAACACCCCCTGCCACTGAGAAGGATGCATCTGACTTCCCGTTTCTCGAGGGAGCTGTTTATGCGAGTTCCGGGTATGGCGCCTGGTAGCAGGCCCAAGTCTGCCCTACTGACAGGTGGCCAAGGAGATGCTGTCCCCTTGGGACCAGAGGCACAGCACAGGCCTGCTTTCTGCCCAGACTCCTTCCTCAGAGTGGAGCACGCGCCCCTGCCCTAGTAGTCCCCTCATGTCTCCTTTGCAGCCAGGCTTCCATCTCTCCGCACAGGGAACGGGTGACATTTGTCTTGCCACCGTCCTGCTGTCCTGCCACGGCAGGCTCTCCTGCTTCCCGACCGTTTCGCGACCACAAGGCCATCGGCTCCTTTTCTTCTTCGGGGGCGGAGTGCTGCGCCTTTCCTCGACTTGCTCCTGGGGAGTGCAGTGAGAGACTTGTTCCTTTCCTTAAGGCCCTTTCAGATGTGTAACCATGCTTCTCTCTCAGGCAGAGGTGATGCTAGGGCAAAGAGGTTTTCGCTCCATGCGGGTGTCTTCCACCGTGCTGTGGAGACTAGCTCAGGCAATCAGCAGCAACATCCCACACACCCGATTCTGATTTCCCAAAGAAGGCTGTGCTTTTCTAGAGGAGATGCCCAGGCAAAGAGGCCCTCGCTGTATGCGGGTTTCTCCCACCGTGAGACTGGGCTCAGTCAAGCAGCAGCAGTAGCCCGCAGAACCGACTCTGATTTCTCAGCGAATGCTGTGCTTTCGCAGAGGCTTTGGGCTGGGAGTGAACTGCACTTCGACGCTGCTTCCTCAGCAAGGCTTCGTTGGCATCACGGAAGAAGAGCTGCGGGAGAGGTGGTGCCCCTTGGGCCTTGCTTTCGCGGGCTCCATGTTCGCGTCCTGCGTTCAACCTGAGAAGCCGAAATAAGCAGAAACAGCCACAACCCTGCAGCAGCGTGCGTGGCCTAGGATGGCACTCTGCTCACAATGCCACCTCCCAGCGTAGGCAAGGCTTGCCCTTTTGCTCTGGCGTTCTGGTGGACAGGGGACTAGGCCAGTGCATTCACCAGCCGAGAGGAGACGCTACTGAATCACTGCACACTGCCCGCGCCCTGGGATGGGGAGTAATGGGTAACTGTCACTCCTTCCCCGGAACACCCCATGCCTCCGACAACGCTGCCACATCCTGGAGGAAGACGGAATGTAACTGCCCGTTCCTCCAGGAGCTGTTTCTCCGAAGTCAGGGCCGACGCCTGGTGACAAGCCCACGTCTGCCCTATGGACAGGTGGCCAAAGAGCCGCTGCCCCTTGGACCCAGAGGCACGGGACAGGCCTGCCTTCTGCCCAGACTCCTTTCTCAGAGTGGAGCACAGGCGCCTGCCCTAGACGTTCGCTCATGTCACCTTAGGAGCCAGGCTTCATTCTTTCCGCACAGGGAGAATGTGACCCTTGTCTTGCCACCTTGCCTGCTGTTCCTGCCATGGCAGGCTCTCCTGCTTCGCAACCATTTCCCGACAGCAAGGCCAACGGCTCCTTCTCTTCTCCCGGGGCGGTGAGCTGCACCTTCCCCGACATGCTCCTGGGGAGCCCAGTGACAGACTTGTCCCTTTCCTTAAGGCTGTTTCCACAGGCGCAACCTCGCTTCTCTCTCAGGCAGAGGGGGATTCGCGGGTAAAGAGGATTTCGCTCCATGCGGGTTTCTTACACCCTGCTGTGGAGACTAGCTCAGGCAAGCAGCAGCAGCATACCACAAACCCGACACTGATTTTTCCAACGAATGCTGTGCTTTCCCAGAGGAGATGCCCAGGCAAAGAGGCTTTCGCTCAATGCGGGTTTCTCCCGCCGTGCTGCGAATACTAGGCAATGTCAAGCAGCAACAGCAGCCCGCAGAACAGACGGTGATTTCCCAGCGACTGCTATGCTTTCGCAGAGGTTTTCAGCTTGGCGTGAACCGAACTTCGCTGCTGCTTCCTCAGCAAGGATTTGGGCATTCACTCTGTTGCGTCAGGGAAGAAGAGCTGCGGGAGAGCTGGTGCCTCTTGGGCCTTGCTTTCCTGGGCTCCATGTTAGTGTCCTGGCTTCAGCATGCCAAGCCAAACTAAGCCGACACAGCCACAATCCTGCAGCAGCCTGCGTGGCCTAGGATGGCACTCTATGCACACTACCCTCTCCCGGTGTAGGCAACTCTTGGCCTTTCGCACTGGCCCTCAGGCTGACTCGCGGACTAGGCCAGTGCCTTCCCCACAGGAGAGTAGAAGCGCCAGGATCCCTGAACACCGCCCGTTTACTGGAATGGGGAGCTTGGGGGATAGTCCCCACTCCTTCCCCGGAACACCCCCTGACACCGACAAGGATGCATCTGACTTCACGTTTCTCGAGGGAGCTGTTTATGCGAGTTCCGGGTATGGCGCCTGGTAGCAAGCCCAAGTATGCCCTACGGACGGGTGGCCAAGGAGACGCTGTCCCCTTGGGACCAGGGGCACAGGACAGGCCTGCTTTCTGCCCAGACTCCTTCCTCAGAGTGGAGCACGCACCCCTGCCCTAGAAGTCCCTTCATGTCTCCTTAGCAGCCAGGCTTCCATCTCTCTGCACAGGGAACGGGTGACATTTGTCTTGCCACCGGCCTGCTGTTACTGCCAGGGCAGGCTTTCCTGCTTCCCGACCGATTCCTGACCACAATACCATCGGCTCCTTTTCTTCTTCGGGCGCGGAGTGCTGCGCCTTCCCCCGACTTGCTCCTGAGGAGCGCAGTGAGAGACATGTCCCTTTCCTTAAGGCCCTTTCAGATTTGCAACCATGCTTCTCTCTCAGGCATAGGGGATGCTAGGGCAAAGAGGATTTCGCTCCATGCGGGTGTCTTCCACCGCGCTGCGGAGACTAGCTCAGGCAATCATCAGCAGCATCCCACACACCCGATTCTGATTTCCCAACGAATGTTGTGCTTTTCTAGAGGAGATGCCCAGGCAAAGAGGCTTTCGTTGTATGCGGGTTTCTCCCACCCTGCTCGGAATACTAGGCTAAGGCAAGCAGCAACACCAGCCCACAGAACTGACTCTGATTTCCCAGCAACAGCTATGCTTTCGCAGAGGTTTTCAGCTTGGCCCGAAACGCATTTCGCTGCTGCTTCCTCAGCAAGGCTTTGGGTGTTCGCTCTGTCGCCTTCGGGAGGAAGAGCTACGGGAGAACTGGTGCCTCTTGGGCATTCTTTTCCCGGGCTCCATGTTCGCGTCCTGGGTTCACCTGCCAGTCCTAACTAATCAGACAGAGCCACAAAGCTGCAGCAGCATGCGTGGCCTAGGTTTGCACTCTATGCACACTACCATCTCCCGGTGTAGGCCATGCTTGGCCTTTTTCTCGGGCACTCAGGCGGACTCGCGGTCTAGGCCAGTGCTTTCCCCACAGGAAAGGAGAGGTGACAGGATCCCTGCACACCACCCGTGCACTGAGATGGGGAGTTGTGGGGCATTGTTCCCACTCCTTCCCCGTACACACCGTGCCTCCGCGAACGCTTCCACATCCTGGAGGAAGACGGATTCTGACTGCCAATTCTTTCAGGGAGCTGTTTCTGCGAGTTCAGGGTAGGCGCCTGGTGGCAAGCCCATGTCTCCACAGGGACAGGTGGCCAAGGAGCTGCTGTCTCCTTGGACCCAGAGACTCAGGACAGGCATGCTTTCTGCCCCGAATCCTTCCTCAGAGTGGAGCACACGCCCCTGCCTAGACTTCCCCTCCTGTCTCCTTAGCAGCCAGGATTCCTTCTCTCTGCAGTGACAGATGTGTCCCTTAAGACTTTTCCACAGGTGCAACCACTCTTCTCTATCAGGCAGAGGGGATGCCCAGGCAAAGAGGATTTCGCTCCATGCGGGTTTATTACACCCTGCTGTGGAGACTAGCTCAGGCAAGCAGCAGCAGCATCCCACAGACCCGACCCTGATTTCCCAACGAATGCTGTGCTTTCCCAGAGTGGATGCCCGGGCAAACAGGCTTTCGCTCTATGCGGGTCCCTCCCGCCGTGCTGTGAATACTCGGCTAAGTCAAGCAGCAACAGCAGCCCACAGAACAGACTCTGATTTCCCAGCGACTGCCATGCTTTCGCAGAGGTTTTTTAGCTTGGCGTCAACCGAACTTCGCTGCTGCTTCCTCAGCAAGGATTTGGGCATTCGCTCTGTTGCATCAGGGAAGAGGAGCTGCGGTAGAGCTGGTGCCTCTGGGGCCTTGCTTTTCTGGGCTCCATGTTAGCGCCCTGGCTTCACCCTGCCAGGCCAAACTAAGCCGACACAGCCACAATCCTGCAGCAGCGTGCGTGGCCTAGGATGGCACTCTATGCACACTACCCTCTCCCGGTGTAGGCAACTCTTGGCCTTTCGCACTGGCCCTCAGGCTGACTCGCGGACTAGGCCAGTGCCTTCCCCACAGGAGAGTAGAAGCGCCAGGATCCCTGAACACCGCCCGTTTACTGGAATGGGGAGCTTGGGGGATAGTCCCCACTCCTTCCCCGGAACACCCCCTGACACCGACAAGGATGCATCTGCCTTCACGTTTCTCGAGGGAGCTGTTTATGCGAGTTCCGGGTATGGCGCCTGGTAGCAAGCCCAAGTATGCCCTACGGACGGGTGGCCAAGGAGACGCTTTCCCCTTGGGACCAGGGGCACAGGACAGGCCTGCTTTCTGCCCAGACACCTTCCTCAGAATGGAGCACGCGCCCCTGTCCTAGAAGTCCCTTCATGTCTCCTTAGCAGCCAGGCTTCCATCTCTCTGCACAGGGAACGGGTGACATTTGTCTTGCCACCGGCCTGCTGTTACTGCCAGGGCAGGCTTTCCTGCTTCCCGACCGATTCCTGACCACAATGCCATCGGCTCCTTTTCTTCTTCGGGCGCGGAGTGCTGCGCCTTCCCCCGACTTGCTCCTGAGGAGCGCAGTGAGAGACATGTCCCTTTCCTTAAGGCCCTTTCAGATTTGCAACCATGCTTCTCTCTCAGGCATAGGGGATGCTAGGGCAAAGAGGATTTCGCTCCATGCGGGTGTCTTCCACCGCGCTGCGGAGACTAGCTCAGGCAATCATCAGCAGCATCCCACACACCCGATTCTGATTTCCCAACGAATGTTGTGCTTTTCTAGAGGAGATGCCCAGGCAAAGAGGCTTTCGTTGTATGCGGGTTTCTCCCACCCTGCTCGGAATACTAGGCTAAGGCAAGCAGCAACACCAGCCCACAGAACTGACTCTGATTTCCCAGCAACAGCTATGCTTTCGCAGAGGTTTTCAGCTTGGCCCGAAACGCATTTCGCTGCTGCTTCCTCAGCAAGGCTTTGGGTGTTCGCTCTGTCGCCTTCGGGAGGAAGAGCTACGGGAGAACTGGTGCCTCTTGGGCATTCTTTTCCCGGGCTCCATGTTCGCGTCCTGGGTTCACCTGCCAGTCCTAACTAATCAGACAGAGCCACAAAGCTGCAGCAGCATGCGTGGCCTAGGTTTGCACTCTATGCACACTACCATCTCCCGGTGTAGGCCATGCTTGGCCTTTTTCTCGGGCACTCAGGCGGACTCGCGGTCTAGGCCAGTGCTTTCCCCACAGGAAAGGAGAGGTGACAGGATCCCTGCACACCACCCGTGCACTGAGATGGGGAGTTGTGGGGCATTGTTCCCACTCCTTCCCCGTACACACCGTGCCTCCGCGAACGCTTCCACATCCTGGAGGAAGACGGATTCTGACTGCCAATTCTTTCAGGGAGCTGTTTCTGCGAGTTCAGGGTAGGCGCCTGGTGGCAAGCCCATGTCTCCACAGGGACAGGTGGCCAAGGAGCTGCTGTCTCCTTGGACCCAGAGACTCAGGACAGGCATGCTTTCTGCCCCGAATCCTTCCTCAGAGTGGAGCACACGCCCCTGCCTAGACTTCCCCTCCTGTCTCCTTAGCAGCCAGGATTCCTTCTCTCTGCAGTGACAGATGTGTCCCTTAAGACTTTTCCACAGGTGCAACCACTCTTCTCTATCAGGCAGAGGGGATGCCCAGGCAAAGAGGATTTCGCTCCATGCGGGTTTATTACACCCTGCTGTGGAGACTAGCTCAGGCAAGCAGCAGCAGCATCCCACAGACCCGACCCTGATTTCCCAACGAATGCTGTGCTTTCCCAGAGTGGATGCCCGGGCAAACAGGCTTTCGCTCTATGCGGGTCCCTCCCGCCGTGTTGTGAATACTCGGCTAAGTCAAGCAGCAACAGCAGCCCACAGAACAGACTCTGATTTCCCAGCGACTGCCATGCTTTCGCAGAGGTTTTTTAGCTTGGCGTCAACCGAACTTCGCTGCTGCTTCCTCAGCAAGGATTTGGGCATTCGCTCTGTTGCATCAGGGAAGAGGAGCTGCGGTAGAGCTGGTGCCTCTGGGGCCTTGCTTTTCTGGGCTCCATGTTAGCGCCCTGGCTTCACCCTGCCAGGCCAAACTAAGCCGACACAGCCACAATCCTGCAGCAGCGTGCGTGGCCTAGGATGGCACTCTATGCACACTACCCTCTCCCGGTGTAGGCAACTCTTGGCCTTTCGCACTGGCCCTCAGGCTGACTCGCGGACTAGGCCAGTGCCTTCCCCACAGGAGAGTAGAAGCGCCAGGATCCCTGAACACCGCCCGTTTACTGGAATGGGGAGCTTGGGGGATAGTCCCCACTCCTTCCCCGGAACACCCCCTGACACCGACAAGGATGCATCTGCCTTCACGTTTCTCGAGGGAGCTGTTTATGCGAGTTCCGGGTATGGCGCCTGGTAGCAAGCCCAAGTATGCCCTACGGACGGGTGGCCAAGGAGACGCTTTCCCCTTGGGACCAGGGGCACAGGACAGGCCTGCTTTCTGCCCAGACACCTTCCTCAGAATGGAGCACGCGCCCCTGTCCTAGAAGTCCCTTCATGTCTCCTTAGCAGCCAGGCTTCCATCTCTCTGCACAGGGAACGGGTGACATTTGTCTTGCCACCGGCCTGCTGTTACTGCCAGGGCAGGCTTTCCTGCTTCCCGACCGATTCCTGACCACAATGCCATCGGCTCCTTTTCTTCTTCGGGCGCGGAGTGCTGCGCCTTCCCCCGACTTGCTCCTGAGGAGCGCAGTGAGAGACATGTCCCTTTCCTTAAGGCCCTTTCAGATTTGCAACCATGCTTCTCTCTCAGGCATAGGGGATGCTAGGGCAAAGAGGATTTCGCTCCATGCGGGTGTCTTCCACCGCGCTGCGGAGACTAGCTCAGGCAATCATCAGCAGCATCCCACACACCCGATTCTGATTTCCCAACGAATGTTGTGCTTTTCTAGAGGAGATGCCCAGGCAAAGAGGCTTTCGTTGTATGCGGGTTTCTCCCACCCTGCTCGGAATACTAGGCTAAGGCAAGCAGCAACACCAGCCCACAGAACTGACTCTGATTTCCCAGCAACAGCTATGCTTTCGCAGAGGTTTTCAGCTTGGCCCGAAACGCATTTCGCTGCTGCTTCCTCAGCAAGGCTTTGGGTGTTCGCTCTGTCGCCTTCGGGAGGAAGAGCTACGGGAGAACTGGTGCCTCTTGGGCATTCTTTTCCCGGGCTCCATGTTCGCGTCCTGGGTTCACCTGCCAGTCCTAACTAATCAGACAGAGCCACAAAGCTGCAGCAGCATGCGTGGCCTAGGTTTGCACTCTATGCACACTACCATCTCCCGGTGTAGGCCATGCTTGGCCTTTTTCTCGGGCACTCAGGCGGACTCGCGGTCTAGGCCAGTGCTTTCCCCACAGGAAAGGAGAGGTGACAGGATCCCTGCACACCACCCGTGCACTGAGATGGGGAGTTGTGGGGCATTGTTCCCACTCCTTCCCCGTACACACCGTGCCTCCGCGAACGCTTCCACATCCTGGAGGAAGACGGATTCTGACTGCCAATTCTTTCAGGGAGCTGTTTCTGCGAGTTCAGGGTAGGCGCCTGGTGGCAAGCCCATGTCTCCACAGGGACAGGTGGCCAAGGAGCTGCTGTCTCCTTGGACCCAGAGACTCAGGACAGGCATGCTTTCTGCCCCGAATCCTTCCTCAGAGTGGAGCACACGCCCCTGCCTAGACTTCCCCTCCTGTCTCCTTAGCAGCCAGGATTCCTTCTCTCTGCAGTGACAGATGTGTCCCTTAAGACTTTTCCACAGGTGCAACCACTCTTCTCTATCAGGCAGAGGGGATGCCCAGGCAAAGAGGATTTCGCTCCATGCGGGTTTATTACACCCTGCTGTGGAGACTAGCTCAGGCAAGCAGCAGCAGCATCCCACAAACCCGACCCTGATTTCCCAACGAATGCTGTGCTTTCCCAGAGTGGATGCCCGGGCAAACAGGCTTTCGCTCTATGCGGGTCCCTCCCGCCGTGCTGTGAATACTCGGCTAAGTCAAGCAGCAACAGCAGCCCACAGAACAGACTCTGATTTCCCAGCGACTGCCATGCTTTCGCAGAGGTTTTTTAGCTTGGCGTCAACCGAACTTCGCTGCTGCTTCCTCAGCAAGGATTTGGGCATTCGCTCTGTTGCATCAGGGAAGAGGAGCTGCGGTAGAGCTGGTGCCTCTTGGGCCTTGCTTTTCTGGGCTCCATGTTAGCGCCCTGGCTTCACCCTGCCAGGCCAAACTAAGCCGACACAGCCACAATCCTGCAGCAGCGTGCGTGGCCTAGGATGGCACTCTATGCACACTACCCTCTCCCGGTGTAGGCAACTCTTGGCCTTTCGCACTGGCCCTCAGGCTGACTCGCGGACTAGGCCAGTGCCTTCCCCACAGGAGAGTAGAAGCGCCAGGATCCCTGAACACCGCCCGTTTACTGGAATGGGGAGCTTGGGGGATAGTCCCCACTCCTTCCCCGGAACACCCCCTGACACCGACAAGGATGCATCTGACTTCACGTTTCTCGAGGGAGCTGTTTATGCGAGTTCCGCTTATGGCGCCTGGTAGCAAGCCCAAGTATGCCCTACGGACGGGTGGCCAAGGAGACGCTGTCCCCTTGGGACCAGGGGCACAGGACAGGCCTGCTTTCTGCCCAGACACCTTCCTCAGAGTGGAGCACGCGCCCCTGCCCTAGAAGTCCCTTCATGTCTCCTTAGCAGCCAGGCTTCCATCTCTCTGCACAGGGAACGGGTGACATTTGTCTTGCCACCGGCCTGCTGTTACTGCCAGGGCAGGCTTTCCTGCTTCCCGACCGATTCCTGACCACAATGCCATCGGCTCCTTTTCTTCTTCGGGCGCGGAGTGCTGCGCCTTCCCCCGACTTGCTCCTGAGGAGCGCAGTGAGAGACATGTCCCTTTCCTTAAGGCCCTTTCAGATTTGCAACCATGCTTCTCTCTCAGGCATAGGGGATGCTAGGGCAAAGAGGATTTCGCTCCATGCGGGTGTCTTCCACCGCGCTGCGGAGACTAGCTCAGGCAATCCTCAGCAGCATCCCACACACCCGATTCTGATTTCCCAACGAATGTTGTGCTTTTCTAGAGGAGATGCCCAGGCAAAGAGGCTTTCGTTGTATGCGGGTTTCTCCCACCCTGCTCGGAATACTAGGCTAAGGCAAGCAGCAACACCAGCCCACAGAACTGACTCTGATTTCCCAGCAACAGCTATGCTTTCGCAGAGGTTTTCAGCTTGGCCCGAAACGCATTTCGCTGCTGCTTCCTCAGCAAGGCTTTGGGTGTTCGCTCTGTCGCCTTCGGGAGGAAGAGCTACGGGAGAACTGGTGCCTCTTGGGCATTCTTTTCCCGGGCTCCATGTTCGCGTCCTGGGTTCACCTGCCAGTCCTAACTAATCAGACAGAGCCACAAAGCTGCAGCAGCATGCGTGGCCTAGGTTTGCACTCTATGCACACTACCATCTCCCGGTGTAGGCCATGCTTGGCCTTTTTCTCGGGCACTCAGGCGGACTCGCGGTCTAGGCCAGTGCTTTCCCCACAGGAAAGGAGAGGTGACAGGATCCCTGCACACCACCCGTGCACTGAGATGGGGAGTTGTGGGGCATTGTTCCCACTCCTTCCCCGTACACACCGTGTCTCTGCGAACGCTTCGACATCCTGGAGGAAGACGGATTCTGACTGCCAATTCTTTCAGGGAGCTGTTTCTGCGAGTTCAGGGTAGGCGCCTGGTGGCAAGCCCATGTCTCCACAGGGACAGGTGGCCAAGGAGCTGCTGTCTCCTTGGACCCAGAGACTCAGGACAGGCATGCTTTCTGCCCCGAATCCTTCCTCAGAGTGGAGCACACGCCCCTGCCTAGACTTCCCCTCCTGTCTCCTTAGCAGCCAGGATTCCTTCTCTCTGCAGTGACAGATGTGTCCCTTAAGACTTTTCCACAGGTGCAACCACTCTTCTCTATCAGGCAGAGGGGATGCCCAGGCAAAGAGGATTTCGCTCCATGCGGGTTTATTACACCCTGCTGTGGAGACTAGCTCAGGCAAGCAGCAGCAGCATCCCACAGACCCGACCCTGATTTCCCAACGAATGCTGTGCTTTCCCAGAGTGGATGCCCGGGCAAACAGGCTTTCGCTCTATGCGGGTCCCTCCCGCCGTGCTGTGAATACTCGGCTAAGTCAAGCAGCAACAGCAGCCCACAGAACAGACTCTGATTTCCCAGCGACTGCCATGCTTTCGCAGAGGTTTTTTAGCTTGGCGTCAACCGAACTTCGCTGCTGCTTCCTCAGCAAGGATTTGGGCATTCGCTCTGTTGCATCAGGGAAGAGGAGCTGCGGTAGAGCTGGTGCCTCTTGGGCCTTGCTTTTCTGGGCTCCATGTTAGAGCCCTGGCTTCACCCTGCCAGGCCAAACTAAGCCGACACAGCCACAATCCTGCAGCAGCGTGCGTGGCCTAGGATGGCACTCTATGCACACTACCCTCTCCCGGTGTAGGAAACTCTTGGACTTCCGCACTGGCTCTCAGGCTGACTCGCGGACTAGGCCAGTGCCTTCCCCACAGGAGAGGAGAAGCGATAGGATCCCTGAACGCCGCCCATTCATTGGAATGGGGAGCTTGGGGGATAGTCCCCACTCCTTCCCCGGAACACCCCCTGCCACTGAGAAGGATGCATCTGACTTCCCGTTTCTCGAGGGAGCTGTTTATGCGAGTTCCGGGTATGGCGCCTGGTAGCAGGCCCAAGTCTGCCCTACTGACAGGTGGCCAAGGAGATGCTGTCCCCTGGACCAGAGGCACAGCACAGGCCTGCTTTCTGCCCAGACTCCTTCCTCAGAGTGGAGCACGCGCCCCTGCCCTAGTAGTCCCCTCATGTCTCCTTTGCAGCCAGGCTTCCATCTCTCCGCACAGGGAACGGGTGACATTTGTCTTGCCACCGTCCTGCTGTCCTGCCACGGCAGGCTCTCCTGCTTCCCGACCGTTTCGCGACCACAAGGCCATCGGCTCCTTTTCTTCTTCGGGGGCGGAGTGCTGCGCCTTTCCTCGACTTGCTCCTGGGGAGTGCAGTGAGAGACGTGTTCCTTTCCTTAAGGCCCTTTCAGATGTGTAACCATGCTTCTCTCTCAGGCAGAGGGGATGCTAGGGCAAAGAGGATTTCGCTCCATGCGGGTGTCTTCCACCGTGCTGTGGAGACTAGCTCAGGCAATCAGCAGCAACATCCCACACACCCGATTCTGATTTCCCAAAGAAGGCTGTGCTTTTCTAGAGGAGATGCCCAGGCAAAGAGGCCCTCGCTGTATGCGGGTTTCTCCCACCGTGAGACTGGGCTCAGTCAAGCAGTAGCAGTAGCCCGCAGAACCGACTCTGATTTCTCAGCGAATGCTGTGCTTTCGCAGAGGCTTTGGGCTGGGAGTGAACTGCACTTCGACGCTGCTTCCTCAGCAAGGCTTCGTTGGCATCACGGAAGAAGAGCTGCGGGAGAGGTGGTGCCCCTTGGGCCTTGCTTTCGCGGGCTCCATGTTCGCGTCCTGCGTTCAACCTGAGAAGCCGAAATAAGCAGAAACAGCCACAACCATGCAGCAGCGTGCGTGGCCTAGGATGGCACTCTGCTCACAATGCCACCTCCCAGCGTAGGCAAGGCTTGCCCTTTTGCTCTGGCGTTCTGGTGGACAGGGGAATAGGCCAGTGCATTCACCAGCCGAGAGGAGACACTACTGAATCACTGCACACTGCCCGCGCCCTGGGATGGGGAGTAATGGGTAACTGTCACTCCTTCCCCGGAACACCCCATGCCTCCGACAACGCTGCCACATCCTGGAGGAAGACAGAATGTAACTGCCCGTTCCTCCAGGAGCTGTTTCTCCGAATTCAGGGCCGACGCCTGGTGACAAGCCCACGTCTGCCTTATGGACAGGTGGCCAAAGAGCCGCTGCCCCTTGGACCCAGAGGCACGGGACAGGCCTGCCTTCTGCCCAGACTCCTTTCTCAGAGTGGAGCACAGGCGCCTGCCCTAGACGTTCGCTCATGTCACCTTAGGAGCCAGGCTTCATTCTTTCCGCACAGGGAGAATGTGACCCTTGTCTTGCCACCTTGCCTGCTGTTCCTGCCATGGCAGGCTCTCCTGCTTCGCAACCATTTCCCGACAGCAAGGCCAACGGCTCCTTCTCTTCTCCCGGGGCGGTGAGCTGCACCTTCCCCGACATGCTCCTGGGGAGCCCAGTGACAGACTTGTCCCTTTCCTTAAGGCTGTTTCCACAGGCGCAACCTCGCTTCTCTCTCAGGCAGAGGGGGATTCGCGGGTAAAGAGGATTTCGCTCCATGCGGGTTTCTTACACCCTGCTGTGGAGAATAGCTCAGGCAAGCAGCAGCAGCATACCACAAACCCGACTCTGATTTTTCCAACGAATGCTGTGCTTTCCCAGAGGAGATGCCCAGGCAAAGAGGCTTTCGCTCAATGCGGGTTTCTCCCGCCGTGCTGCGAATACTAGGCAATGTCAAGCAGCAACAGCAGCCCGCAGAACAGACGGTGATTTCCCAGCGACTGCTATGCTTTCGCAGAGGTTTTCAGCTTGGCGTGAACCGAACTTCGCTGCTGCTTCCTCAGCAAGGATTTGGGCATTCACTCTGTTGCGTCAGGGAAGAAGAGCTGCGGGAGAGCTGGTGCCTCTTGGGCCTTGCTTTCCTGGGCTCCATGTTAGCGCCCTGGCTTCACCCTGCCAGGCCAAACTAAGCCGACACAGCCACAATCCTGCAGCAGCGTGCGTGGCCTAGGATGGCACTCTATGCACACTACCCTCTCCCGGTGTAGGTAACTCTTGGCCTTTTGCACTGGCCCTCAGGCTGTCTCGCGGAAGAGGCCAGTGCCTTCGCCACAGGAGAGTAGAAGCGACAGGATCCCTGAACACCGCCCGTTCACTGGAATGGGGAGCTTGGGGGATAGTCCCCACTCCTTCCCTGAGAACCCCCTGCCACCGACAAGGATGCATCTGACTTCCCGTTTCTCGAGGGATCTGTTTATGCGAGTTCCCTGTATGGCGCCTGGTAGCAAGCCCAAGTCGGCCCTACGGACGGGTGACCAAGGTGAACATTTGTCTTGCCACCAGTCTGCTGTTCCTGCCAGGGCAGGCTCTCCTGCTTCCCGACCGTTTCCCGACCACTAGGCCATCGGCCCCTTTTCTTCGTAAGTAGCGGAGTGCTGCGCCTTCCCGCGAATTGTTCCTGGGGAGCGCAGTGAGAGTCGTGTCCCTTTCCTTAAGGCCCTTTCAGATGTCCAACCATGCTTCTCTCTCAGGCAGAGGGGTTGCTAGGGCAAAGAGGAATTCGCTCCATGCGGGTATCTTCAACTGTGCTTTGGAGACTAGCTCAGGCAATCAGCAGCAGCATCCCACACACCCGATTCTGATTTCCCAACGAATGCTATGCTTTTCCAGAGGACATGCCCAGGCAAAGAGGCTTTCGCTGTATGCGGGTTTCTCCCACCGAAAGACTGGGCTCAGGCAAGCAGCAGCAGTAGCCCGCAGAACCGACTCTGATTTCTCAGCGAATTCTGTGCTTTCGCAGAGGCTTTGCGCTTGGAGTGAACCGCACTTCGACGCTGCTTCCTCAGCTTCCTCAGCAAGGCTTCGTTCGCATCACGGAAGAAGAGCTGCGGGAGAGGTGGTGCCCCTTGGGCCTTGCTTTCGCGGGCTCCATGTTCGCGTCCTGCGTTCAACCTGAGAAGCCGAAATAAGCAGAAACAGCCACAACCCTGCAGCAGCGTGCGTGGCCTAGGATGGCACTCTGCTCACAATGCCACCTCCCGGCGTAGGCAAGGCTTGCCCTTTTGCTCTGGCGTTCTGATGGACAGGGGACTAGGCCAGTGCATTCACCAGCCGAGAGGAGACGCTACTGAATCACTGCACACTGCCCGCGCCCTGGGATGGGGAGTAATGGGTAACTGTCACTCCTTCCCCGGAACACCCCATGCCTCCGACAACGCTGCCACATCCTGGAGGAAGACGCAATGTAACTGCCCGTTCCTCCAGGAGCTGTTTCTCCGAAGTCAGGGCCGACGCCTGGTGACAAGCCCACGTCTGCCCTATGGACAGGTGGCCAAAGAGCCGCTGCCCCTTGGACCCAGAGGCACGGGACAGGCCTGCCTTCTGCCCAGACTCCTTTCTCAGAGTGGAGCACAGGCGCCTGCCCTAGACGTTCGCTCATGTCACCTTAGGAGCCAGGCTTCATTCTTTCCGCACAGGGAGAATGTGACCCTTGTCTTGCCACCTTGCCTGCTGTTCCTGCCATGGCAGGCTCTCCTGCTTCGCAACCATTTCCCGACAGCAAGGCCAACGGCTCCTTCTCTTCTCCCGGGGCGGTGAGCTGCACCTTCCCCGACATGCTCCTGGGGAGCCCAGTGACAGACTTGTCCCTTTCCTTAAGGCTGTTTCCACAGGCGCAACCTCGCTTCTCTCTCAGGCAGAGGGGGATTCGCGGGTAAAGAGGATTTCGCTCCATGCGGGTTTCTTACACCCTGCTGTGGAGAATAGCTCAGGCAAGCAGCAGCAGCATACCACAAACCCGACTCTGATTTTTCCAACGAATGCTGTGCTTTCCCAGAGGAGATGCCCAGGCAAAGAGGCTTTCGCTCAATGCGGGTTTCTCCCGCCGTGCTGCGAATACTAGGCAATGTCAAGCAGCAACAGCAGCCCGCAGAACAGACGGTGATTTCCCAGCGACTGCTATGCTTTCGCAGAGGTTTTCAGCTTGGCGTGAACCGAACTTCGCTGCTGCTTCCTCAGCAAGGATTTGGGCATTCACTCTGTTGCGTCAGGGAAGAAGAGCTACGGGAGAGCTGGTGCCTCTTGGGCCTTGCTTTCCTGGGCTCCATGTTAGTGTCCTGGCTTCAGCATGCCAAGCCAAACTAAGCCGACACAGCCACAATCCTGCAGCAGCGTGCGTGGCCTAGGATGGCACTCTATGCACACTACCCTCTCCCGGTGTAGGCAACTCTTGGCCTTTCGCACTGGCCCTCAGGCTGACTCGCGGACTAGGCCAGTGCCTTCCCCACAGGAGAGTAGAAGCGCCAGGATCCCTGAACACCGCCCGTTTACTGGAATGGGGAGCTTGGGGGATAGTCCCCACTCCTTCCCCGGAACACCCCCTGACACCGACAAGGATGCATCTGACTTCACGTTTCTCGAGGGAGCTGTTTATGCGAGTTCCGGGTATGGCGCCTGGTAGCAAGCCCAAGTATGCCCTACGGACGGGTGGCCAAGGAGACGCTGTCCCCTTGGGACCAGGGGCACAGGACAGGCCTGCTTTCTGCCCAGACACCTTCCTCAGAGTGGAGCATGCGCCCCTGCCCTAGAAGTCCCTTCATGTCTCCTTAGCAGCCAGGCTTCCATCTCTGCACAGGGAACGGGTGACATTTGTCTTGCCACCGGCCTGCTGTTACTGCCAGGGCAGGCTTTCCTGCTTCCCGACCGATTCCTGACCACAATGCCATCGGCTCCTTTTCTTCTTCGGGCGCGGAGTGCTGCGCCTTCCCCCGACTTGCTCCTGAGGAGCGCAGTGAGAGACATGTCCCTTTCCTTAAGGCCCTTTCAGATTTGCAACCATGCTTCTCTCTCAGGCATAGGGGATGCTAGGGCAAAGAGGATTTCGCTCCATGCGGGTGTCTTCCACCGCGCTGCGGAGACTAGCTCAGGCAATCATCAGCAGCATCCCACACACCCGATTCTGATTTCCCAACGAATGTTGTGCTTTTCTAGAGGAGATGCCCAGGCAAAGAGGCTTTCGTTGTATGCGGGTTTCTCCCACCCTGCTCGGAATACTAGGCTAAGGCAAGCAGCAACACCAGCCCACAGAACTGACTCTGATTTCCCAGCAACAGCTATGCTTTCGCAGAGGTTTTCAGCTTGGCCCGAAACGCATTTCGCTGCTGCTTCCTCAGCAAGGCTTTGGGTGTTCGCTCTGTCGCCTTCGGGAGGAAGAGCTACGGGAGAACTGGTGCCTCTTGGGCATTCTTTTCCCGGGCTCCATGTTCGCGTCCTGGGTTCACCTGCCAGTCCTAACTAATCAGACAGAGCCACAAAGCTGCAGCAGCATGCGTGGCCTAGGTTTGCACTCTATGCACACTACCATCTCCCGGTGTAGGCCATGCTTGGCCTTTTTCTCGGGCACTCAGGCGGACTCGCGGTCTAGGCCAGTGCTTTCCCCACAGGAAAGGAGAGGTGACAGGATCCCTGCACACCACCCGTGCACTGAGATGGGGAGTTGTGGGGCATTGTTCCCACTCCTTCCCCGTACACACCGTGCCTCCGCGAACGCTTCCACATCCTGGAGGAAGACGGATTCTGACTGCCAATTCTTTCAGGGAGCTGTTTCTGCGAGTTCAGGGTAGGCGCCTGGTGGCAAGCCCATGTCTCCACAGGGACAGGTGGCCAAGGAGCTGCTGTCTCCTTGGACCCAGAGACTCAGGACAGGCATGCTTTCTGCCCCGAATCCTTCCTCAGAGTGGAGCACACGCCCCTGCCTAGACTTCCCCTCCTGTCTCCTTAGCAGCCAGGATTCCTTCTCTCTGCAGTGACAGATGTGTCCCTTAAGACTTTTCCACAGGTGCAACCACTCTTCTCTATCAGGCAGAGGGGATGCCCAGGCAAAGAGGATTTCGCTCCATGCGGGTTTATTACACCCTGCTGTGGAGACTAGCTCAGGCAAGCAGCAGCAGCATCCCACAAACCCGACCCTGATTTCCCAACGAATGCTGTGCTTTCCCAGAGTGGATGCCCGGGCAAACAGGCTTTCGCTCTATGCGGGTCCCTCCCGCCGTGCTGTGAATACTCGGCTAAGTCAAGCAGCAACAGCAGCCCACAGAACAGACTCTGATTTCCCAGCGACTGCCATGCTTTCGCAGAGGTTTTTTAGCTTGGCGTCAACCGAACTTCGCTGCTGCTTCCTCAGCAAGGATTTGGGCATTCGCTCTGTTGCATCAGGGAAGAGGAGCTGCGGTAGAGCTGGTGCCTCTTGGGCCTTGCTTTTCTGGGCTCCATGTTAGCGCCCTGGCTTCACCCTGCCAGGCCAAACTAAGCCGACACAGCCACAATCCTGCAGCAGCGTGCGTGGCCTAGGATGGCACTCTATGTACACTACCCTCTCCCGGTGTAGGCAACTCTTGGCCTTTCGCACTGGCCCTCAGGCTGACTCGCGGACTAGGCCAGTGCCTTCCCCACAGGAGAGTAGAAGCGCCAGGATCCCTGAACACCGCCCGTTTACTGGAATGGGGAGCTTGGGGGATAGTCCCCACTCCTTCCCCGGAACACCCCCTGACACCGACAAGGATGCATCTGACTTCACGTTTCTCGAGGGAGCTGTTTATGCGAGTTCCGGGTATGGCGCCTGGTAGCAAGCCCAAGTATGCCCTACGGACGGGTGGCCAAGGAGACGCTGTCCCCTTGGGACCAGGGGCACAGGACAGGCCTGCTTTCTGCCCAGACACCTTCCTCAGAGTGGAGCACGCGCCCCTGCCCTAGAAGTCCCTTCATGTCTCCTTAGCAGCCAGGCTTCCATCTCTCTGCACAGGGAACGGGTGACATTTGTCTTGCCACCGGCCTGCTGTTACTGCCAGGGCAGGCTTTCCTGCTTCCCGACCGATTCCTGACCACAATGCCATCGGCTCCTTTTCTTCTTCGGGCGCGGAGTGCTGCGCCTTCCCCCGACTTGCTCCTGAGGAGCGCAGTGAGAGACATGTCCCTTTCCTTAAGGCCCTTTCAGATTTGCAACCATGCTTCTCTCTCAGGCATAGGGGATGCTAGGGCAAAGAGGATTTCGCTCCATGCGGGTGTCTTCCACCGCGCTGCGGAGACTAGCTCAGGCAATCCTCAGCAGCATCCCACACACCCGATTCTGATTTCCCAACGAATGTTGTGCTTTTCTAGAGGAGATGCCCAGGCAAAGAGGCTTTCGTTGTATGCGGGTTTCTCCCACCCTGCTCGGAATACTAGGCTAAGGCAAGCAGCAACACCAGCCCACAGAACTGACTCTGATTTCCCAGCAACAGCTATGCTTTCGCAGAGGTTTTCAGCTTGGCCCGAAACGCATTTCGCTGCTGCTTCCTCAGCAAGGCTTTGGGTGTTCGCTCTGTCGCCTTCGGGAGGAAGAGCTACGGGAGAACTGGTGCCTCTTGGGCATTCTTTTCCCGGGCTCCATGTTCGCGTCCTGGGTTCACCTGCCAGTCCTAACTAATCAGACAGAGCCACAAAGCTGCAGCAGCATGCGTGGCCTAGGTTTGCACTCTATGCACACTACCATCTCCCGGTGTAGGCCATGCTTGGCCTTTTTCTCGGGCACTCAGGCGGACTCGCGGTCTAGGCCAGTGCTTTCCCCACAGGAAAGGAGAGGTGACAGGATCCCTGCACACCACCCGTGCACTGAGATCGGGAGTTGTGGGGCATTGTTCCCACTCCTTCCCCGTACACACCGTGCCTCCGCGAACGCTTCCACATCCTGGAGGAAGACGGATTCTGACTGCCAATTCTTTCAGGGAGCTGTTTCTGCGAGTTCAGGGTAGGCGCCTGGTGGCAAGCCCATGTCTCCACAGGGACAGGTGGCCAAGGAGCTGCTGTCTCCTTGGACCCAGAGACTCAGGACAGGCATGCTTTCTGCCCCGAATCCTTCCTCAGAGTGGAGCACATGCCCCTGCCTAGACTTCCCCTCCTGTCTCCTTAGCAGCCAGGATTCCTTCTCTCTGCAGTGACAGATGTGTCCCTTAAGACTTTTCCACAGGTGCAACCAATCTTCTCTATCAGGCAGAGGGGATGCCCAGGCAAAGAGGATTTCGCTCCATGCGGGTTTATTACACCCTGCTGTGGAGACTAGCTCAGGCAAGCAGCAGCAGCATCCCACAAACCCGACCCTGATTTCCCAACGAATGCTGTGCTTTCCCAGAGTGGATGCCCGGGCAAACAGGCTTTCGCTCTATGCGGGTCCCTCCCGCCGTGCTGTGAATACTCGGCTAAGTCAAGCAGCAACAGCAGCCCACAGAACAGACTCTGATTTCCCAGCGACTGCCATGCTTTCGCAGAGGTTTTTTAGCTTGGCGTCAACCGAACTTCGCTGCTGCTTCCTCAGCAAGGATTTGGGCATTCGCTCTGTTGCATCAGGGAAGAGGAGCTGCGGTAGAGCTGGTGCCTCTTGGGCCTTGCTTTTCTGGGCTCCATGTTAGCGCCCTGGCTTCACCCTGCCAGGCCAAACTAAGCCGACACAGCCACAATCCTGCAGCAGCGTGCGTGGCCTAGGATGGCACTCTATGCACACTACCCTCTCCCGGTGTAGGCAACTCTTGGACTTCCGCACTGGCTCTCAGGCTGACTCGCGGACTAGGCCAGTGCCTTCCCCACAGGAGAGGAGAAGCGATAGGATCCCTGAACGCCGCCCATTCATTGGAATGGGGAGCTTGGGGGATAGTCCCCACTCCTTCCCCGGAACACCCCCTGCCACTGAGAAGGATGCATCTGACTTCCCGTTTCTCGAGGGAGCTGTTTATGCGAGTTCCGGGTATGGCGCCTGGTAGCAGGCCCAAGTCTGCCCTACTGACAGGTGGCCAAGGAGATGCTGTCCCCTTGGGACCAGAGGCACAGCACAGGCCTGCTTTCTGCCCAGACTCCTTCCTCAGAGTGGAGCACGCGCCCCTGCCCTAGTAGTCCCCTCATGTCTCCTTTGCAGCCAGGCTTCCATCTCTCCGCACAGGGAACGGGTGACATTTGTCTTGCCACCGTCCTGCTGTCCTGCCACGGCAGGCTCTCCTGCTTCCCGACCGTTTCGCGACCACAAGGCCATCGGCTCCTTTTCTTCTTCGGGGGCGGAGTGCTGCGCCTTTCCTCGACTTGCTCCTGGGGAGTGCAGTGAGAGACTTGTTCCTTTCCTTAAGGCCCTTTCAGATGTGTAACCATGCTTCTCTCTCAGGCAGAGGTGATGCTAGGGCAAAGAGGATTTCGCTCCATGCGGGTGTCTTCCACCGTGCTGTGGAGACTAGCTCAGGCAATCAGCAGCAACATCCCACACACCCGATTCTGATTTCCCAAAGAAGGCTGTGCTTTTCTAGAGGAGATGCCCAGGCAAAGAGGCCCTCGCTGTATGCGGGTTTCTCCCACCGTGAGACTGGGCTCAGTCAAGCAGCAGCAGTAGCCCGCAGAACCGACTCTGATTTCTCAGCGAATGCTGTGCTTTCGCAGAGGCTTTGGGCTGGGAGTGAACTGCACTTCGACGCTGCTTCCTCAGCAAGGCTTCGTTGGCATCACGGAAGAAGAGCTGCGGGAGAGGTGGTGCCCCTTGGGCCTTGCTTTCGCGGGCTCCATGTTCGCGTCCTGCGTTCAACCTGAGAAGCCGAAATAAGCAGAAACAGCCACAACCCTGCAGCAGCGTGCGTGGCCTAGGATGGCACTCTGCTCACAATGCCACCTCCCAGCGTAGGCAAGGCTTGCCCTTTTGCTCTGGCGTTCTGGTGGACAGGGGACTAGGCCAGTGCATTCACCAGCCGAGAGGAGACGCTACTGAATCACTGCACACTGCCCGCGCCCTGGGATGGGGAGTAATGGGTAACTGTCACTCCTTCCCCGGAACACCCCATGCCTCCGACAACGCTGCCACATCCTGGAGGAAGACGGAATGTAACTGCCCGTTCCTCCAGGAGCTGTTTCTCCGAAGTCAGGGCCGACGCCTGGTGACAAGCCCACGTCTGCCCTATGGACAGGTGGCCAAAGAGCCGCTGCCCCTTGGACCCAGAGGCACGGGACAGGCCTGCCTTCTGCCCAGACTCCTTTCTCAGAGTGGAGCACAGGCGCCTGCCCTAGACGTTCGCTCATGTCACCTTAGGAGCCAGGCTTCATTCTTTCCGCACAGGGAGAATGTGACCCTTGTCTTGCCACCTTGCCTGCTGTTCCTGCCATGGCAGGCTCTCCTGCTTCGCAACCATTTCCCGACAGCAAGGCCAACGGCTCCTTCTCTTCTCCCGGGGCGGTGAGCTGCACCTTCCCCGACATGCTCCTGGGGAGCCCAGTGACAGACTTGTCCCTTTCCTTAAGGCTGTTTCCACAGGCGCAACCTCGCTTCTCTCTCAGGCAGAGGGGGATTCGCGGGTAAAGAGGATTTCGCTCCATGCGGGTTTCTTACACCCTGCTGTGGAGACTAGCTCAGGCAAGCAGCAGCAGCATACCACAAACCCGACACTGATTTTTCCAACGAATGCTGTGCTTTCCCAGAGGAGATGCCCAGGCAAAGAGGCTTTCGCTCAATGCGGGTTTCTCCCGCCGTGCTGCGAATACTAGGCAATGTCAAGCAGCAACAGCAGCCCGCAGAACAGACGGTGATTTCCCAGCGACTGCTATGCTTTCGCAGAGGTTTTCAGCTTGGCGTGAACCGAACTTCGCTGCTGCTTCCTCAGCAAGGATTTGGGCATTCACTCTGTTGCGTCAGGGAAGAAGAGCTGCGGGAGAGCTGGTGCCTCTTGGGCCTTGCTTTTCTGGGCTCCATGTTAGCGCCCTGGCTTCACCCTGCCAGGCCAAACTAAGCCGACACAGCCACAATCCTGCAGCAGCGTGCTTGGCCTAGGATGGCACTCTATGCACACTACCCTCTCCCGGTGTAGGCAACTCTTGGCCTTTCGCACTGGCCCTCAGGCTGACTCGCGGACTAGGCCAGTGCCTTCCCCACAGGAGAGTAGAAGCGCCAGGATCCCTGAACACCGCCCGTTTACTGGAATGGGGAGCTTGGGGGATAGTCCCCACTCCTTCCCCGGAACACCCCCTGACACCGACAAGGATGCATCTGACTTCACGTTTCTCGAGGGAGCTGTTTATGCGAGTTCCGGGTATGGCGCCTGGTAGCAAGCCCAAGTATGCCCTACGGACGGGTGGCCAAGGAGACGCTGTCCCCTTGGGACCAGGGGCACAGGACAGGCCTGCTTTCTGCCCAGACACCTTCCTCAGAGTGGAGCACGCACCCCTGCCCTAGAAGTCCCTTCATGTCTCCTTAGCAGCCAGGCTTCCATCTCTCTGCACAGGGAACGGGTGACATTTGTCTTGCCACCGGCCTGCTGTTACTGCCAGGGCAGGCTTTCCTGCTTCCCGACCGATTCCTGACCACAATACCATCGGCTCCTTTTCTTCTTCGGGCGCGGAGTGCTGCGCCTTCCCCCGACTTGCTCCTGAGGAGCGCAGTGAGAGACATGTCCCTTTCCTTAAGGCCCTTTCAGATTTGCAACCATGCTTCTCTCTCAGGCATAGGGGATGCTAGGGCAAAGAGGATTTCGCTCCATGCGGGTGTCTTCCACCGCGCTGCGGAGACTAGCTCAGGCAATCCTCAGCAGCATCCCACACACCCGATTCTGATTTCCCAACGAATGTTGTGCTTTTCTAGAGGAGATGCCCAGGCAAAGAGGCTTTCGTTGTATGCGGGTTTCTCCCACCCTGCTCGGAATACTAGGCTAAGGCAAGCAGCAACACCAGCCCACAGAACTGACTCTGATTTCCCAGCAACAGCTATGCTTTCGCAGAGGTTTTCAGCTTGGCCCGAAACGCATTTCGCTGCTGCTTCCTCAGCAAGGCTTTGGGTGTTCGCTCTGTCGCCTTCGGGAGGAAGAGCTACGGGAGAACTGGTGCCTCTTGGGCATTCTTTTCCCGGGCTCCATGTTCGCGTCCTGGGTTCACCTGCCAGTCCTAACTAATCAGACAGAGCCACAAAGCTGCAGCAGCATGCGTGGCCTAGGTTGCACTCTATGCACACTACCATCTCCCGGTGTAGGCCATGCTTGGCCTTTTTCTCGGGCACTCAGGCGGACTCGCGGTCTAGGCCAGTGCTTTCCCCACAGGAAAGGAGAGGTGACAGGATCCCTGCACACCACCCGTGCACTGAGATCGGGAGTTGTGGGGCATTGTTCCCACTCCTTCCCCGTACACACCGTGCCTCCGCGAACGCTTCCACATCCTGGAGGAAGACGGATTCTGACTGCCAATTCTTTCAGGGAGCTGTTTCTGCGAGTTCAGGGTAGGCGCCTGGTGGCAAGCCCATGTCTCCACAGGGACAGGTGGCCAAGGAGCTGCTGTCTCCTTGGACCCAGAGACTCAGGACAGGCATGCTTTCTGCCCCGAATCCTTCCTCAGAGTGGAGCACATGCCCCTGCCTAGACTTCCCCTCCTGTCTCCTTAGCAGCCAGGATTCCTTCTCTCTGCAGTGACAGATGTGTCCCTTAAGACTTTTCCACAGGTGCAACCAATCTTCTCTATCAGGCAGAGGGGATGCCCAGGCAAAGAGGATTTCGCTCCATGCGGGTTTATTACACCCTGCTGTGGAGACTAGCTCAGGCAAGCAGCAGCAGCATCCCACAAACCCGACCCTGATTTCCCAACGAATGCTGTGCTTTCCCAGAGTGGATGCCCGGGCAAACAGGCTTTCGCTCTATGCGGGTCCCTCCCGCCGTGCTGTGAATACTCGGCTAAGTCAAGCAGCAACAGCAGCCCACAGAACAGACTCTGATTTCCCAGCGACTGCCATGCTTTCGCAGAGGTTTTTTAGCTTGGCGTCAACCGAACTTCGCTGCTGCTTCCTCAGCAAGGATTTGGGCATTCGCTCTGTTGCATCAGGGAAGAGGAGCTGCGGTAGAGCTGGTGCCTCTTGGGCCTTGCTTTTCTGGGCTCCATGTTAGCGCCCTGGCTTCACCCTGCCAGGCCAAACTAAGCCGACACAGCCACAATCCTGCAGCAGCGTGCGTGGCCTAGGATGGCACTCTATGCACACTACCCTCTCCCGGTGTAGGCAACTCTTGGACTTCCGCACTGGCTCTCAGGCTGACTCGCGGACTAGGCCAGTGCCTTCCCCACAGGAGAGGAGAAGCGATAGGATCCCTGAACGCCGCCCATTCATTGGAATGGGGAGCTTGGGGGATAGTCCCCACTCCTTCCCCGGAACACCCCCTGCCACTGAGAAGGATGCATCTGACTTCCCGTTTCTCGAGGGAGCTGTTTATGCGAGTTCCGGGTATGGCGCCTGGTAGCAGGCCCAAGTCTGCCCTACTGACAGGTGGCCAAGGAGATGCTGTCCCCTTGGGACCAGAGGCACAGCACAGGCCTGCTTTCTGCCCAGACTCCTTCCTCAGAGTGGAGCACGCGCCCCTGCCCTAGTAGTCCCCTCATGTCTCCTTTGCAGCCAGGCTTCCATCTCTCCGCACAGGGAACGGGTGACATTTGTCTTGCCACCGTCCTGCTGTCCTGCCACGGCAGGCTCTCCTGCTTCCCGACCGTTTCGCGACCACAAGGCCATCGGCTCCTTTTCTTCTTCGGGGGCGGAGTGCTGCGCCTTTCCTCGACTTGCTCCTGGGGAGTGCAGTGAGAGACTTGTTCCTTTCCTTAAGGCCCTTTCAGATGTGTAACCATGCTTCTCTCTCAGGCAGAGGTGATGCTAGGGCAAAGAGGATTTCGCTCCATGCGGGTGTCTTCCACCGTGCTGTGGAGACTAGCTCAGGCAATCAGCAGCAACATCCCACACACCCGATTCTGATTTCCCAAAGAAGGCTGTGCTTTTCTAGAGGAGATGCCCAGGCAAAGAGGCCCTCGCTGTATGCGGGTTTCTCCCACCGTGAGACTGGGCTCAGTCAAGCAGCAGCAGTAGCCCGCAGAACCGACTCTGATTTCTCAGCGAATGCTGTGCTTTCGCAGAGGCTTTGGGCTGGGAGTGAACTGCACTTCGACGCTGCTTCCTCAGCAAGGCTTCGTTGGCATCACGGAAGAAGAGCTGCGGGAGAGGTGGTGCCCCTTGGGCCTTGCTTTCGCGGGCTCCATGTTCGCGTCCTGCGTTCAACCTGAGAAGCCGAAATAAGCAGAAACAGCCACAACCCTGCAGCAGCGTGCGTGGCCTAGGATGGCACTCTGCTCACAATGCCACCTCCCAGCGTAGGCAAGGCTTGCCCTTTTGCTCTGGCGTTCTGGTGGACAGGGGACTAGGCCAGTGCATTCACCAGCCGAGAGGAGACGCTACTGAATCACTGCACACTGCCCGCGCCCTGGGATGGGGAGTAATGGGTAACTGTCACTCCTTCCCCGGAACACCCCATGCCTCCGACAACGCTGCCACATCCTGGAGGAAGACGGAATGTAACTGCCCGTTCCTCCAGGAGCTGTTTCTCCGAAGTCAGGGCCGACGCCTGGTGACAAGCCCACGTCTGCCCTATGGACAGGTGGCCAAAGAGCCGCTGCCCCTTGGACCCAGAGGCACGGGACAGGCCTGCCTTCTGCCCAGACTCCTTTCTCAGAGTGGAGCACAGGCGCCTGCCCTAGACGTTCGCTCATGTCACCTTAGGAGCCAGGCTTCATTCTTTCCGCACAGGGAGAATGTGACCCTTGTCTTGCCACCTTGCCTGCTGTTCCTGCCATGGCAGGCTCTCCTGCTTCGCAACCATTTCCCGACAGCAAGGCCAACGGCTCCTTCTCTTCTCCCGGGGCGGTGAGCTGCACCTTCCCCGACATGCTCCTGGGGAGCCCAGTGACAGACTTGTCCCTTTCCTTAAGGCTGTTTCCACAGGCGCAACCTCGCTTCTCTCTCAGGCAGAGGGGGATTCGCGGGTAAAGAGGATTTCGCTCCATGCGGGTTTCTTACACCCTGCTGTGGAGACTAGCTCAGGCAAGCAGCAGCAGCATACCACAAACCCGACACTGATTTTTCCAACGAATGCTGTGCTTTCCCAGAGGAGATGCCCAGGCAAAGAGGCTTTCGCTCAATGCGGGTTTCTCCCGCCGTGCTGCGAATACTAGGCAATGTCAAGCAGCAACAGCAGCCCGCAGAACAGACGGTGATTTCCCAGCGACTGCTATGCTTTCGCAGAGGTTTTCAGCTTGGCGTGAACCGAACTTCGCTGCTGCTTCCTCAGCAAGGATTTGGGCATTCACTCTGTTGCGTCAGGGAAGAAGAGCTGCGGGAGAGCTGGTGCCTCTTGGGCCTTGCTTTTCTGGGCTCCATGTTAGCGCCCTGGCTTCACCCTGCCAGGCCAAACTAAGCCGACACAGCCACAATCCTGCAGCAGCGTGCTTGGCCTAGGATGGCACTCTATGCACACTACCCTCTCCCGGTGTAGGCAACTCTTGGCCTTTCGCACTGGCCCTCAGGCTGACTCGCGGACTAGGCCAGTGCCTTCCCCACAGGAGAGTAGAAGCGCCAGGATCCCTGAACACCGCCCGTTTACTGGAATGGGGAGCTTGGGGGATAGTCCCCACTCCTTCCCCGGAACACCCCCTGACACCGACAAGGATGCATCTGACTTCACGTTTCTCGAGGGAGCTGTTTATGCGAGTTCCGGGTATGGCGCCTGGTAGCAAGCCCAAGTATGCCCTACGGACGGGTGGCCAAGGAGACGCTGTCCCCTTGGGACCAGGGGCACAGGACAGGCCTGCTTTCTGCCCAGACACCTTCCTCAGAGTGGAGCACGCACCCCTGCCCTAGAAGTCCCTTCATGTCTCCTTAGCAGCCAGGCTTCCATCTCTCTGCACAGGGAACGGGTGACATTTGTCTTGCCACCGGCCTGCTGTTACTGCCAGGGCAGGCTTTCCTGCTTCCCGACCGATTCCTGACCACAATACCATCGGCTCCTTTTCTTCTTCGGGCGCGGAGTGCTGCGCCTTCCCCCGACTTGCTCCTGAGGAGCGCAGTGAGAGACATGTCCCTTTCCTTAAGGCCCTTTCAGATTTGCAACCATGCTTCTCTCTCAGGCATAGGGGATGCTAGGGCAAAGAGGATTTCGCTCCATGCGGGTGTCTTCCACCGCGCTGCGGAGACTAGCTCAGGCAATCATCAGCAGCATCCCACACACCCGATTCTGATTTCCCAACGAATGTTGTGCTTTTCTAGAGGAGATGCCCAGGCAAAGAGGCTTTCGTTGTATGCGGGTTTCTCCCACCCTGCTCGGAATACTAGGCTAAGGCAAGCAGCAACACCAGCCCACAGAACTGACTCTGATTTCCCAGCAACAGCTATGCTTTCGCAGAGGTTTTCAGCTTGGCCCGAAACGCATTTCGCTGCTGCTTCCTCAGCAAGGCTTTGGGTGTTCGCTCTGTCGCCTTCGGGAGGAAGAGCTACGGGAGAACTGGTGCCTCTTGGGCATTCTTTTCCCGGGCTCCATGTTCGCGTCCTGGGTTCACCTGCCAGTCCTAACTAATCAGACAGAGCCACAAAGCTGCAGCAGCATGCGTGGCCTAGGTTTGCACTCTATGCACACTACCATCTCCCGGTGTAGGCCATGCTTGGCCTTTTTCTCGGGCACTCAGGCGGACTCGCGGTCTAGGCCAGTGCTTTCCCCACAGGAAAGGAGAGGTGACAGGATCCCTGCACACCACCCGTGCACTGAGATGGGGAGTTGTGGGGCATTGTTCCCACTCCTTCCCCGTACACACCGTGCCTCCGCGAACGCTTCCACATCCTGGAGGAAGACGGATTCTGACTGCCAATTCTTTCAGGGAGCTGTTTTTGCGAGTTCAGGGTAGGCGCCTTGTGGTAAGCCCATGTCTCCACAGGGACAGGTGGCCAAGGAGCTGCTGTCTCCTTGGACCCAGAGACTCAGGACAGGCATGCTTTCTGCCCCGAATCCTTTCTCAGAGTGGAGCACACGCCCCTGCCTAGACTTCCCCTCCTGTCTCCTTAGCAGCCAGGATTCCTTCTCTCTGCAGTGACAGATGTGTCCCTTAAGACTTTTCCACAGGTGCAACCACTCTTCTCTATCAGGCAGAGGGGATGCCCAGGCAAAGAGGATTTCGCTCCATGCGGGTTTATTACACCCTGCTGTGGAGACTAGCTCAGGCAAGCAGCAGCAGCATCCCACAGACCCGACCCTGATTTCCCAACGAATGCTGTGCTTTCCCAGAGTGGATGCCCGGGCAAACAGGCTTTCGCTCTATGCGGGTCCCTCCCGCCGTGTTGTGAATACTCGGCTAAGTCAAGCAGCAACAGCAGCCCACAGAACAGACTCTGATTTCCCAGCGACTGCCATGCTTTCGCAGAGGTTTTTTAGCTTGGCGTCAACCGAACTTCGCTGCTGCTTCCTCAGCAATGATTTGGGCATTCGCTCTGTTGCATCAGGGAAGAGGAGCTGCGGTAGAGCTGGTGCCTCTTGGGCCTTGCTTTTCTGGGCTCCATGTTAGCGCCCTGGCTTCACCCTGCCAGGCCAAACTAAGCCGACACAGCCACAATCCTGCAGCAGCGTGCGTGGCCTAGGATGGCACTCTATGCACACTACCCTCTCCCGGTGTAGGCAACTCTTGGCCTTTCGCACTGGCCCTCAGGCTGACTCGCGGACTAGGCCAGTGCCTTCCCCACAGGAGAGTAGAAGCGCCAGGATCCCTGAACACCGCCCGTTTACTGGAATGGGGAGCTTGGGGGATAGTCCCCACTCCTTCCCCGGAACACCCCCTGACACCGACAAGGATGCATCTGCCTTCACGTTTCTCGAGGGAGCTGTTTATGCGAGTTCCGGGTATGGCGCCTGGTAGCAAGCCCAAGTATGCCCTACGGACGGGTGGCCAAGGAGACGCTTTCCACTTGGGACCAGGGGCACAGGACAGGCCTGCTTTCTGCCCAGACACCTTCCTCAGAGTGGAGCACGCGCCCCTGTCCTAGAAGTCCCTTCATGTCTCCTTAGCAGCCAGGCTTCCATCTCTCTGCACAGGGAACGGGTGACATTTGTCTTGCCACCGGCCTGCTGTTACTGCCAGGGCAGGCTTTCCTGCTTCCCGACCGATTCCTGACCACAATGCCATCGGCTCCTTTTCTTCTTCGGGCGCGGAGTGCTGCGCCTTCCCCCGACTTGCTCCTGAGGAGCGCAGTGAGAGACATGTCCCTTTCCTTAAGGCCCTTTCAGATTTGCAACCATGCTTCTCTCTCAGGCATAGGGGATGCTAGGGCAAAGAGGATTTCGCTCCATGCGGGTGTCTTCCACCGCGCTGCGGAGACTAGCTCAGGCAATCATCAGCAGCATCCCACACACCCGATTCTGATTTCCCAACGAATGTTGTGCTTTTCTAGAGGAGATGCCCAGGCAAAGAGGCTTTCGTTGTATGCGGGTTTCTCCCACCCTGCTCGGAATACTAGGCTAAGGCAAGCAGCAACACCAGCCCACAGAACTGACTCTGATTTCCCAGCAACAGCTATGCTTTCGCAGAGGTTTTCAGCTTGGCCCGAAACGCATTTCGCTGCTGCTTCCTCAGCAAGGCTTTGGGTGTTCGCTCTGTCGCCTTCGGGAGGAAGAGCTACGGGAGAACTGGTGCCTCTTGGGCATTCTTTTCCCGGGCTCCATGTTCGCGTCCTGGGTTCACCTGCCAGTCCTAACTAATCAGACAGAGCCACAAAGCTGCAGCAGCATGCGTGGCCTAGGTTTGCACTCTATGCACACTACCATCTCCCGGTGTAGGCCATGCTTGGCCTTTTTCTCGGGCACTCAGGCGGACTCGCGGTCTAGGCCAGTGCTTTCCCCACAGGAAAGGAGAGGTGACAGGATCCCTGCACACCACCCGTGCACTGAGATGGGGAGTTGTGGGGCATTGTTCCCACTCCTTCCCCGTACACACCGTGCCTCCGCGAACGCTTCCACATCCTGGAGGAAGACGGATTCTGACTGCCAATTCTTTCAGGGAGCTGTTTCTGCGAGTTCAGGGTAGGCGCCTGGTGGCAAGCCCATGTCTCCACAGGGACAGGTGGCCAAGGAGCTGCTGTCTCCTTGGACCCAGAGACTCAGGACAGGCATGCTTTCTGCCCCGAATCCTTCCTCAGAGTGGAGCACACGCCCCTGCCTAGACTTCCCCTCCTGTCTCCTTAGCAGCCAGGATTCCTTCTCTCTGCAGTGACAGATGTGTCCCTTAAGACTTTTCCACAGGTGCAACCACTCTTCTCTATCAGGCAGAGGGGATGCCCAGGCAAAGATGATTTCGCTCCATGCGGGTTTATTACACCCTGCTGTGGAGACTAGCTCAGGCAAGCAGCAGCAGCATCCCACAAACCCGACCCTGATTTCCCAACGAATGCTGTGCTTTCCCAGAGTGGATGCCCGGGCAAACAGGCTTTCGCTCTATGCGGGTCCCTCCCGCCGTGCTGTGAATACTCGGCTAAGTCAAGCAGCAACAGCAGCCCACAGAACAGACTCTGATTTCCCAGCGACTGCCATGCTTTCGCAGAGGTTTTTTAGCTTGGCGTCAACCGAACTTCGCTGCTGCTTCCTCAGCAAGGATTTGGGCATTCGCTCTGTTGCATCAGGGAAGAGGAGCTGCGGTAGAGCTGGTGCCTCTTGGGCCTTGCTTTTCTGGGCTCCATGTTAGCGCCCTGGCTTCACCCTGCCAGGCCAAACTAAGCCGACACAGCCACAATCCTGCAGCAGCGTGCGTGGCCTAGGATGGCACTCTATGCACACTACCCTCTCCCGGTGTAGGCAACTCTTGGCCTTTCGCAATGGCCCTCAGGCTGACTCGCGGACTAGGCCAGTGCCTTCCCCACAGGAGAGTAGAAGCGCCAGGATCCCTGAACACCGCCCGTTTACTGGAATGGGGAGCTTGGGGGATAGTCCCCACTCCTTCCCCGGAACACCCCCTGACACCGACAAGGATGCATCTGACTTCACGTTTCTCGAGGGAGCTGTTTATGCGAGTTCCGGGTATGGCGCCTGGTAGCAAGCCCAAGTATGCCCTACGGACGGGTGGCCAAGGAGACGCTGTCCCCTTGGGACCAGGGGCACAGGACAGGCCTGCTTTCTGCCCAGACACCTTCCTCAGAGTGGAGCACGCGCCCCTGCCCTAGAAGTCCCTTCATGTCTCCTTAGCAGCCAGGCTTCCATCTCTCTGCACAGGGAACGGGTGACATTTGTCTTGCCACCGGCCTGCTGTTACTGCCAGGGCAGGCTTTCCTGCTTCCCGACCGATTCCTGACCACAATGCCATCGGCTCCTTTTCTTCTTCGGGCGCGGAGTGCTGCGCCTTCCCCCGACTTGCTCCTGAGGAGCGCAGTGAGAGACATGTCCCTTTCCTTAAGGCCCTTTCAGATTTGCAACCATGCTTCTCTCTCAGGCATAGGGGATGCTAGGGCAAAGAGGATTTCGCTCCATGCGGGTGTCTTCCACCGCGCTGCGGAGACTAGCTCAGGCAATCATCAGCAGCATCCCACACACCCGATTCTGATTTCCCAACGAATGTTGTGCTTTTCTAGAGGAGATGCCCAGGCAAAGAGGCTTTCGTTGTATGCGGGTTTCTCCCACCCTGCTCGGAATACTAGGCTAAGGCAAGCAGCAACACCAGCCCACAGAACTGACTCTGATTTCCCAGCAACAGCTATGCTTTCGCAGAGGTTTTCAGCTTGGCCCGAAACGCATTTCGCTGCTGCTTCCTCAGCAAGGCTTTGGGTGTTCGCTCTGTCGCCTTCGGGAGGAAGAGCTACGGGAGAACTGGTGCCTCTTGGGCATTCTTTTCCCGGGCTCCATGTTCGCGTCCTGGGTTCACCTGCCAGTCCTAACTAATCAGACAGAGCCACAAAGCTGCAGCAGCATGCGTGGCCTAGGTTTGCACTCTATGCACACTACCATCTCCCGGTGTAGGCCATGCTTGGCCTTTTTCTCGGGCACTCAGGCGGACTCGCGGTCTAGGCCAGTGCTTTCCCCACAGGAAAGGAGAGGTGACAGGATCCCTGCACACCACCCGTGCACTGAGATGGGGAGTTGTGGGGCATTGTTCCCACTCCTTCCCCGTACACACCGTGTCTCTGCGAACGCTTCGACATCCTGGAGGAAGACGGATTCTGACTGCCAATTCTTTCAGGGAGCTGTTTCTGCGAGTTCAGGGTAGGCGCCTGGTGGCAAGCCCATGTCTCCACAGGGACAGGTGGCCAAGGAGCTGCTGTCTCCTTGGACCCAGAGACTCAGGACAGGCATGCTTTCTGCCCCGAATCCTTCCTCAGAGTGGAGCACACGCCCCTGCCTAGACTTCCCCTCCTGTCTCCTTAGCAGCCAGGATTCCTTCTCTCTGCAGTGACAGATGTGTCCCTTAAGACTTTTCCACAGGTGCAACCACTCTTCTCTATCAGGCAGAGGGGATGCCCAGGCAAAGAGGATTTCGCTCCATGCGGGTTTATTACACCCTGCTGTGGAGACTAGCTCAGGCAAGCAGCAGCAGCATCCCACAGACCCGACCCTGATTTCCCAACGAATGCTGTGCTTTCCCAGAGTGGATGCCCGGGCAAACAGGCTTTCGCTCTATGCGGGTCCCTCCCGCCGTGCTGTGAATACTCGGCTAAGTCAAGCAGCAACAGCAGCCCACAGAACAGACTCTGATTTCCCAGCGACTGCCATGCTTTCGCAGAGGTTTTTTAGCTTGGCGTCAACCGAACTTCGCTGCTGCTTCCTCAGCAAGGATTTGGGCATTCGCTCTGTTGCATCAGGGAAGAGGAGCTGCGGTAGAGCTGGTGCCTCTTGGGCCTTGCTTTTCTGGGCTCCATGTTAGCGCCCTGGCTTCACCCTGCCAGGCCAAACTAAGCCGACACAGCCACAATCCTGCAGCAGCGTGCGTGGCCTAGGATGGCACTCTATGCACACTACCCTCTCCCGGTGTAGGCAACTCTTGGCCTTTCGCACTGGCCCTCAGGCTGACTCGCGGACTAGGCCAGTGCCTTCCCCACAGGAGAGTAGAAGCGCCAGGATCCCTGAACACCGCCCGTTTACTGGAATGGGGAGCTTGGGGGATAGTCCCCACTCCTTCCCCGGAACACCCCCTGAGACCGACAAGGATGCATCTGACTTCACGTTTCTCGAGGGAGCTGTTTATGCGAGTTCCGGGTATGGCGCCTGGTAGCAAGCCCAAGTATGCCCTACGGACGGGTGGCCAAGGAGACGCTGTCCCCTTGGGACCAGGGGCACAGGACAGGCCTGCTTTCTGCCCAGACACCTTCCTCAGAGTGGAGCACGCGCCCCTGCCCTAGAAGTCCCTTCATGTCTCCTTAGCAGCCAGGCTTCCATCTCTCTGCACAGGGAACGGGTGACATTTGTCTTGCCACCGGCCTGCTGTTACTGCCAGGGCAGGCTTTCCTGCTTCCCGACCGATTCCTGACCACAATGCCATCGGCTCCTTTTCTTCTTCGGGCGCGGAGTGCTGCGCCTTCCCCCGACTTGCTCCTGAGGAGCGCAGTGAGAGACATGTCCCTTTCCTTAAGGCCCTTTCAGATTTGCAACCATGCTTCTCTCTCAGGCATAGGGGATGCTAGGGCAAAGAGGATTTCGCTCCATGCGGGTGTCTTCCACCGCGCTGCGGAGACTAGCTCAGGCAATCATCAGCAGCATCCCACACACCCGATTCTGATTTCCCAACGAATGTTGTGCTTTTCTAGAGGAGATGCCCAGGCAAAGAGGCTTTCGTTGTATGCGGGTTTCTCCCACCCTGCTCGGAATACTAGGCTAAGGCAAGCAGCAACACCAGCCCACAGAACTGACTCTGATTTCCCAGCAACAGCTATGCTTTCGCAGAGGTTTTCAGCTTGGCCCGAAACGCATTTCGCTGCTGCTTCCTCAGCAAGGCTTTGGGTGTTCGCTCTGTCGCCTTCGGGAGGAAGAGCTACGGGAGAACTGGTGCCTCTTGGGCATTCTTTTCCCGGGCTCCATGTTCGCGTCCTGGGTTCACCTGCCAGTCCTAACTAATCAGACAGAGCCACAAAGCTGCAGCAGCATGCGTGGCCTAGGTTTGCACTCTATGCACACTACCATCTCCCGGTGTAGGCCATGCTTGGCCTTTTTCTCGGGCACTCAGGCGGACTCGCGGTCTAGGCCAGTGCTTTCCCCACAGGAAAGGAGAGGTGACAGGATCCCTGCACACCACCCGTGCACTGAGATGGGGAGTTGTGGGGCATTGTTCCCACTCCTTCCCCGTACACACCGTGTCTCTGCGAACGCTTCGACATCCTGGAGGAAGACGGATTCTGACTGCCAATTCTTTCAGGGAGCTGTTTCTGCGAGTTCAGGGTAGGCGCCTGGTGGCAAGCCCATGTCTCCACAGGGACAGGTGGCCAAGGAGCTGCTGTCTCCTTGGACCCAGAGACTCAGGACAGGCATGCTTTCTGCCCCGAATCCTTCCTCAGAGTGGAGCACACGCCCCTGCCTAGACTTCCCCTCCTGTCTCCTTAGCAGCCAGGATTCCTTCTCTCTGCAGTGACAGATGTGTCCCTTAAGACTTTTCCACAGGTGCAACCACTCTTCTCTATCAGGCAGAGGGGATGCCCAGGCAAAGAGGATTTCGCTCCATGCGGGTTTATTACACCCTGCTGTGGAGACTAGCTCAGGCAAGCAGCAGCAGCATCCCACAGACCCGACCCTGATTACCCAACGAATGCTGTGCTTTCCCAGAGTGGATGCCCGGGCAAACAGGCTTTCGCTCTATGCGGGTCCCTCCCGCCGTGCTGTGAATACTCGGCTAAGTCAAGCAGCAACAGCAGCCCACAGAACAGACTCTGATTTCCCAGCGACTGCCATGCTTTCGCAGAGGTTTTTTAGCTTGGCGTCAACCGAACTTCGCTGCTGCTTCCTCAGCAAGGATTTGGGCATTCGCTCTGTTGCATCAGGGAAGAGGAGCTGCGGTAGAGCTGGTGCCTCTTGGGCCTTGCTTTTCTGGGCTCCATGTTAGCGCCCTGGCTTCACCCTGCCAGGCCAAACTAAGCCGACACAGCCACAATCCTGCAGCAGCGTGCGTGGCCTAGGATGGCACTCTATGCACACTACCCTCTCCCGGTGTAGGCAACTCTTGGACTTCCGCACTGGCTCTCAGGCTGACTCGCGGACTAGGCCAGTGCCTTCCCCACAGGAGAGGAGAAGCGATAGGATCCCTGAACGCCGCCCATTCATTGGAATGGGGAGCTTGGGGGATAGTCCCCACTCCTTCCCCGGAACACCCCCTGCCACTGAGAAGGATGCATCTGACTTCCCGTTTCTCGAGGGAGCTGTTTATGCGAGTTCCGGGTATGGCGCCTGGTAGCAGGCCCAAGTCTGCCCTACTGACAGGTGGCCAAGGAGATGCTGTCCCCTTGGGACCAGAGGCACAGCACAGGCCTGCTTTCTGCCCAGACTCCTTCCTCAGAGTGGAGCACGCGCCCCTGCCCTAGTAGTCCCCTCATGTCTCCTTTGCAGCCAGGCTTCCATCTCTCCGCACAGGGAACGGGTGACATTTGTCTTGCCACCGTCCTGCTGTCCTGCCACGGCAGGCTCTCCTGCTTCCCGACCGTTTCGCGACCACAAGGCCATCGGCTCCTTTTCTTCTTCGGGGGCGGAGTGCTGCGCCTTTCCTCGACTTGCTCCTGGGGAGTGCAGTGAGAGACTTGTTCCTTTCCTTAAGGCCCTTTCAGATTGTAACCATGCTTCTCTCTCAGGCAGAGGTGATGCTAGGGCAAAGAGGATTTCGCTCCATGCGGGTGTCTTCCACCGTGCTGTGGAGACTAGCTCAGGCAATTAGCAGCAACATCCCACACACCCGATTCTGATTTCCCAAAGAAGGCTGTGCTTTTCTAGAGGAGATGCCCAGGCAAAGAGGCCCTCGCTGTATGCGGGTTTCTCCCACCGTGAGACTGGGCTCAGTCAAGCAGCAGCAGTAGCCCGCAGAACCGACTCTGATTTCTCAGCGAATGCTGTGCTTTCGCAGAGGCTTTGGGCTGGGAGTGAACTGCACTTCGACGCTGCTTCCTCAGCAAGGCTTCGTTGGCATCACGGAAGAAGAGCTGCGGGAGAGGTGGTGCCCCTTGGGCCTTGCTTTCGCGGGCTCCATGTTCGCGTCCTGCGTTCAACCTGAGAAGCCGAAATAAGCAGAAACAGCCACAACCCTGCAGCAGCGTGCGTGGTCTAGGATGGCACTCTGCTCACAATGCCACCTCCCAGCGTAGGCAAGGCTTGCCCTTTTGCTCTGGCGTTCTGGTGGACAGGGGACTAGGCCAGTGCACTCACCAGCCGAGAGGAGACGCTACTGAATCACTGCACACTGCCCGCGCCCTGGGATGGGGAGTAATGGGTAACTGTCACTCCTTCCCCGGAACACCCCATGCCTCCGACAACGCTGCCACATCCTGGAGGAAGACGGAATGTAACTGCCCGTTCCTCCAGGAGCTGTTTCTCCGAAGTCAGGGCCGACGCCTGGTGACAAGCCCACGTCTGCCCTATGGACAGGTGGCCAAAGAGCCGCTGCCCCTTGGACCCAGAGGCACGGGACAGGCCTGCCTTCTGCCCAGACTCCTTTCTCAGAGTGGAGCACAGGCGCCTGCCCTAGACGTTCGCTCATGTCACCTTAGGAGCCAGGCTTCATTCTTTCCGCACAGGGAGAATGTGACCCTTGTCTTGCCACCTTGCCTGCTGTTCCTGCCATGGCAGGCTCTCCTGCTTCGCAACCATTTCCCGACAGCAAGGCCAACGGCTCCTTCTCTTCTCCCGGGGCGGTGAGCTGCACCTTCCCCGACATGCTCCTGGGGAGCCCAGTGACAGACTTGTCCCTTTCCTTAAGGCTGTTTCCACAGGCGCAACCTCGCTTCTCTCTCAGGCAGAGGGGGATTCGCGGGTAAAGAGGATTTCGCTCCATGCGGGTTTCTTACACCCTGCTGTGGAGACTAGCTCAGGCAAGCAGCAGCAGCATACCACAAACCCGACTCTGATTTTTCCAACGAATGCTGTGCTTTCCCAGAGGAGATGCCCAGGCAAAGAGGCTTTCGCTCAATGCGGGTTTCTCCCGCCGTGCTGCGAATACTAGGCAATGTCAAGCAGCAACAGCAGCCCGCAGAACAGACGGTGATTTCCCAGCGACTGCTATGCTTTCGCAGAGGTTTTCAGCTTGGCGTGAACCGAACTTCGCTGCTGCTTCCTCAGCAAGGATTTGGGCATTCACTCTGTTGCGTCAGGGAAGAAGAGCTGCGGGAGAGCTGGTGCCTCTTGGGCCTTGCTTTCCTGGGCTCCATGTTAGCGCCCTGGCTTCACCCTGCCAGGCCAAACTAAGCCGACACAGCCACAATCCTGCAGCAGCGTGCGTGGCCTAGGATGGCACTCTATGCACACTACCCTCTCCCGGTGTAGGTAACTCTTGGCCTTTTGCACTGGCCCTCAGGCTGACTCGCGGAAGAGGCCAGTGCCTTCGCCACAGGAGAGTAGAAGCGACAGGATCCCTGAACACCGCCCGTTCACTGGAATGGGGAGCTTGGGGGATAGTCCCCACTCCTTCCCTGAGAACCCCCTGCCACCGACAAGGATGCATCTGACTTCCCGTTTCTCGAGGGATCTGTTTATGCGAGTTCCCTGTATGGCGCCTGGTAGCAAGCCCAAGTCGGCCCTACGGACGGGTGACCAAGGTGAACATTTGTCTTGCCACCAGTCTGCTGTTCCTGCCAGGGCAGGCTCTCCTGCTTCCCGACCGTTTCCCGACCACTAGGCCATCGGCCCCTTTTCTTCGTAAGTAGCGGAGTGCTGCGCCTTCCCGTGAATTGTTCCTGGGGAGCGCAGTGAGAGTCGTGTCCCTTTCCTTAAGGCCCTTTCAGATGTCCAACCATGCTTCTCTCTCAGGCAGAGGGGTTGCTAGGGCAAAGAGGAATTCGCTCCATGCGGGTATCTTCAACTGTGCTTTGGAGACTAGCTCAGGCAATCAGCAGCAGCATCCCACACACCCGATTCTGATTTCCCAACGAATGCTATGCTTTTCCAGAGGACATGCCCAGGCAAAGAGGCTTTCGCTGTATGCGGGTTTCTCCCACCGAAAGACTGGGCTCAGGCAAGCAGCAGCAGTAGCCCGCAGAACCGACTCTGATTTCTCAGCGAATTCTGTGCTTTCGCAGAGGCTTTGCGCTTGGAGTGAACCGCACTTCGACGCTGCTTCATCAGCTTCCTCAGCAAGGCTTCGTTCGCATCACGGAAGAAGAGCTGCGGGAGAGGTGGTGCCCCTTGGGCCTTGCTTTCGCGGGCTCCATGTTCGCGTCCTGCGTTCAACCTGAGAAGCCGAAATAAGCAGAAACAGCCACAACCCTGCAGCAGCGTGCGTGGCCTAGGATGGCACTCTGCTCACAATGCCACCTCCCGGCGTAGGCAAGGCTTGCCCTTTTGCTCTGGCGTTCTGGTGGACAGGGGACTAGGCCAGTGCATTCACCAGCCGAGAGGAGACGCTACTGAATCATTGCACACTGCCCGCGCCCTGGGATGGGGAGTAATGGGTAACTGTCACTCCTTCCCCGGAACACCCCATGCCTCCGACAACGCTGCCACATCCTGGAGGAAGACGGAATGTAACTGCCCGTTCCTCCAGGAGCTGTTTCTCCGAAGTCAGGGCCGACGCCTGGTGACAAGCCCACGTCTGCCCTATGGACAGGTGGCCAAAGAGCCGCTGCCCCTTGGACCCAGAGGCACGGGACAGGCCTGCCTTCTGCCCAGACTCCTTTCTCAGAGTGGAGCACAGGCGCCTGCCCTAGACGTTCGCTCATGTCACCTTAGGAGCCAGGCTTCATTCTTTCCGCACAGGGAGAATGTGACCCTTGTCTTGCCACCTTGCCTGCTGTTCCTGCCATGGCAGGCTCTCCTGCTTCGCAACCATTTCCCGACAGCAAGGCCAACGGCTCCTTCTCTTCTCCCGGGGCGGTGAGCTGCACCTTCCCCGACATGCTCCTGGGGAGCCCAGTGACAGACTTGTCCCTTTCCTTAAGGCTGTTTCCACAGGCGCAACCTCGCTTCTCTCTCAGGCAGAGGGGGATTCGCGGGTAAAGAGGATTTCGCTCCATGCGGGTTTCTTACACCCTGCTGTGGAGACTAGCTCAGGCAAGCAGCAGCAGAATACCACAAACCCGACTCTGATTTTTCCAACGAATGCTGTGCTTTCCCAGAGGAGATGCCCAGGCAAAGAGGCTTTCGCTCAATGCGGGTTTCTCCCGCCGTGCTGCGAATACTAGGCAATGTCAAGCAGCAACAGCAGCCCGCAGAACAGACGGTGATTTCCCAGCGACTGCTATGCTTTCGCAGAGGTTTTCAGCTTGGCGTGAACCGAACTTCGCTGCTGCTTCCTCAGCAAGGATTTGGGCATTCACTCTGTTGCGTCAGGGAAGAAGAGCTGCGGGAGAGCTGGTGCCTCTTGGGCCTTGCTTTCCTGGGCTCCATGTTAGTGTCCTGGCTTCAGCATGCCAAGCCAAACTAAGCCGACACAGCCACAATCCTGCAGCAGCGTGCGTGGCCTAGGATGGCACTCTATGCACACTACCCTCTCCCGGTGTAGGCAACTCTTGGCCTTTCGCACTGGCCCTCAGGCTGACTCGCGGACTAGGCCAGTGCCTTCCCCACAGGAGAGTAGAAGCGCCAGGATCCCTGAACACCGCCCGTTTACTGGAATGGGGAGCTTGGGGGATAGTCCCCACTCCTTCCCCGGAACACCCCCTGACACCGACAAGGATGCATCTGACTTCACGTTTCTCGAGGGAGCTGTTTATGCGAGTTCCGGGTATGGCGCCTGGTAGCAAGCCCAAGTATGCCCTACGGACGGGTGGCCAAGGAGACGCTGTCCCCTTGGGACCAGGGGCACAGGACAGGCCTGCTTTCTGCCCAGACACCTTCCTCAGAGTGGAGCACGCGCCCCTGCCCTAGAAGTCCCTTCATGTCTCCTTAGCAGCCAGGCTTCCATCTCTCTGCACAGGGAACGGGTGACATTTGTCTTGCCACCGGCCTGCTGTTACTGCCAGGGCAGGCTTTCCTGCTTCCCGACCGATTCCTGACCACAATGCCATCGGCTCCTTTTCTTCTTCGGGCGCGGAGTGCTGCGCCTTCCCCCGACTTGCTCCTGAGGAGCGCAGTGAGAGACATGTCCCTTTCCTTAAGGCCCTTTCAGATTTGCAACCATGCTTCTCTCTCAGGCATAGGGGATGCTAGGGCAAAGAGGATTTCGCTCCATGCGGGTGTCTTCCACCGCGCTGCGGAGACTAGCTCAGGCAATCATCAGCAGCATGCCACACACCCGATTCTGATTTCCCAACGAATGTTGTGCTTTTCTAGAGGAGATGCCCAGGCAAAGAGGCTTTCGTTGTATGCGGGTTTCTCCCACCCTGCTCGGAATACTAGGCTAAGGCAAGCAGCAACACCAGCCCACAGAACTGACTCTGATTTCCCAGCAACAGCTATGCTTTCGCAGAGGTTTTCAGCTTGGCCCGAAACGCATTTCGCTGCTGCTTCCTCAGCAAGGCTTTGGGTGTTCGCTCTGTCGCCTTCGGGAGGAAGAGCTACGGGAGAACTGGTGCCTCTTGGGCATTCTTTTCCCGGGCTCCATGTTCGCGTCCTGGGTTCACCTGCCAGTCCTAACTAATCAGACAGAGCCACAAAGCTGCAGCAGCATGCGTGGCCTAGGTTTGCACTCTATGCACACTACCATCTCCCGGTGTAGGCCATGCTTGGCCTTTTTCTCGGGCACTCAGGCGGACTCGCGGTCTAGGCCAGTGCTTTCCCCACAGGAAAGGAGAGGTGACAGGATCCCTGCACACCACCCGTGCACTGAGATGGGGAGTTGTGGGGCATTGTTCCCACTCCTTCCCCGTACACACCGTGCCTCCGCGAACGCTTCCACATCCTGGAGGAAGACGGATTCTGACTGCCAATTCTTTCAGGGAGCTGTTTTTGCGAGTTCAGGGTAGGCGCCTTGTGGTAAGCCCATGTCTCCACAGGGACAGGTGGCCAAGGAGCTGCTGTCTCCTTGGACCCAGAGACTCAGGACAGGCATGCTTTCTGCCCCGAATCCTTCCTCAGAGTGGAGCACACGCCCCTGCCTAGACTTCCCCTCCTGTCTCCTTAGCAGCCAGGATTCCTTCTCTCTGCAGTGACAGATGTGTCCCTTAAGACTTTTCCACAGGTGCAACCACTCTTCTCTATCAGGCAGAGGGGATGCCCAGGCAAAGAGGATTTCGCTCCATGCGGGTTTATTACACCCTGCTGTGGAGACTAGCTCAGGCAAGCAGCAGCAGCATCCCACAAACCCGACCCTGATTTCCCAACGAATGCTGTGCTTTCCCAGAGTGGATGCCCGGGCAAACAGGCTTTCGCTCTATGCGGGTCCCTCCCGCCGTGCTGTGAATACTCGGCTAAGTCAAGCAGCAACAGCAGCCCACAGAACAGACTCTGATTTCCCAGCGACTGCCATGCTTTCGCAGAGGTTTTTTAGCTTGGCGTCAACCGAACTTCGCTGCTGCTTCCTCAGCAAGGATTTGGGCATTCGCTCTGTTGCATCAGGGAAGAGGAGCTGCGGTAGAGCTGGTGCCTCTTGGGCCTTGCTTTTCTGGGCTCCATGTTAGCGCCCTGGCTTCACCCTGCCAGGCCAAACTAAGCCGACACAGCCACAATCCTGCAGCAGCGTGCGTGGCCTAGGATGGCACTCTGCACACTACCCTCTCCCGGTGTAGGCAACTCTTGGCCTTTCGCACTGGCCCTCAGGCTGACTCGCGGACTAGGCCAGTGCCTTCCCCACAGGAGAGTAGAAGCGCCAGGATCCCTGAACACCGCCCGTTTACTGGAATGGGGAGCTTGGGGGATAGTCCCCACTCCTTCCCCGGAACACCCCCTGACACCGACAAGGATGCATCTGACTTCACGTTTCTCGAGGGAGCTGTTTATGCGAGTTCCGGGTATGGCGCCTGGTAGCAAGCCCAAGTATGCCCTATGGACGGGTGGCCAAGGAGACGCTGTCCCCTTGGGACCAGGGGCACAGGACAGGCCTGCTTTCTGCCCAGACACCTTCCTCAGAGTGGAGCACGCGCCCCTGCCCTAGAAGTCCCTTCATGTCTCCTTAGCAGCCAGGCTTCCATCTCTCTGCACAGGGAACGGGTGACATTTGTCTTGCCACCGGCCTGCTGTTACTGCCAGGGCAGGCTTTCCTGCTTCCCGACCGATTCCTGACCACAATGCCATCGGCTCCTTTTCTTCTTCGGGCGCGGAGTGCTGCGCCTTCCCCCGACTTGCTCCTGAGGAGCGCAGTGAGAGACATGTCCCTTTCCTTAAGGCCCTTTCAGATTTGCAACCATGCTTCTCTCTCAGGCATAGGGGATGCTAGGGCAAAGAGGATTTCGCTCCATGCGGGTGTCTTCCACCGCGCTGCGGAGACTAGCTCAGGCAATCATCAGCAGCATCCCACACACCCGATTCTGATTTCCCAACGAATGTTGTGCTTTTCTAGAGGAGATGCCCAGGCAAAGAGGCTTTCGTTGTATGCGGGTTTCTCCCACCCTGCTCGGAATACTAGGCTAAGGAAAGCAGCAACACCAGCCCACAGAACTGACTCTGATTTCCCAGCAACAGCTATGCTTTCGCAGAGGTTTTCAGCTTGGCCCGAAACGCATTTCGCTGCTGCTTCCTCAGCAAGGCTTTGGGTGTTCGCTCTGTCGCCTTCGGGAGGAAGAGCTACGGGAGAACTGGTGCCTCTTGGGCATTCTTTTCCCGGGCTCCATGTTCGCGTCCTGGGTTCACCTGCCAGTCCTAACTAATCAGACAGAGCCACAAAGCTGCAGCAGCATGCGTGGCCTAGGTTTGCACTCTATGCACACTACCATCTCCCGGTGTAGGCCATGCTTGGCCTTTTTCTCGGGCACTCAGGCGGACTCGCGGTCTAGGCCAGTGCTTTCCCCACAGGAAAGGAGAGGTGACAGGATCCCTGCACACCACCCGTGCACTGAGATGGGAAGTTGTGGGGCATTGTTCCCACTCCTTCCCCGTACACACCGTGCCTCCGCGAACGCTTCCACATCCTGGAGGAAGACGGATTCTGACTGCCAATTCTTTCAGGGAGCTGTTTCTGCGAGTTCAGGGTAGGCGCCTGGTGGCAAGCCCATGTCTCCACAGGGACAGGTGGCCAAGGAGCTGCTGTCTCCTTGGACCCAGAGACCCAGGACAGGCATGCTTTCTGCCCCGAATCCTTCCTCAGAGTGGAGCACACGCCCCTGCCTAGACTTCCCCTCCTGTCTCCTTAGCAGCCAGGATTCCTTCTCTCTGCAGTGACAGATGTGTCCCTTAAGACTTTTCCACAGGTGCAACCACTCTTCTCTATCAGGCAGAGGGGATGCCCAGGCAAAGAGGATTTCGCTCCATGCGGGTTTATTACACCCTGCTGTGGAGACTAGCTCAGGCAAGCAGCAGCAGCATCCCACAGACCCGACCCTGATTTCCCAACGAATGCTGTGCTTTCCCAGAGTGGATGCCCGGGCAAACAGGCTTTCGCTCTATGCGGGTCCCTCCCGCCGTGCTGTGAATACTCGGCTAAGTCAAGCAGCAACAGCAGCCCACAGAACAGACTCTGATTTCCCAGCGACTGCCATGCTTTCGCAGAGGTTTTTTAGCTTGGCGTCAACCGAACTTCGCTGCTGCTTCCTCAGCAAGGATTTGGGCATTCGCTCTGTTGCATCAGGGAAGAGGAGCTGCGGTAGAGCTGGTGCCTCTTGGGCCTTGCTTTTCTGGGCTCCATGTTAGCGCCCTGGCTTCACCCTGCCAGGCCAAACTAAGCCGACACAGCCACAATCCTGCAGCAGCGTGCGTGGCCTAGGATGGCACTCTATGCACACTACCCTCTCCCGGTGTAGGCAACTCTTGGCCTTTCGCACTGGCCCTCAGGCTGACTCGCGGACTAGGCCAGTGCCTTCCCCACAGGAGAGTAGAAGCGCCAGGATCCCTGAACACCGCCCGTTTACTGGAATGGGGAGCTTGGGGGATAGTCCCCACTCCTTCCCCGGAACACCCCCTGACACCGACAAGGATGCATCTGACTTCACGTTTCTCGAGGGAGCTGTTTATGCGAGTTCCGGGTATGGCGCCTGGTAGCAAGCCCAAGTATGCCCTACGGACGGGTGGCCAAGGAGACGCTGTCCCCTTGGGACCAGGGGCACAGGACAGGCCTGCTTTCTGCCCAGACACCTTCCTCAGAGTGGAGCACGCGCCCCTGCCCTAGAAGTCCCTTCATGTCTCCTTAGCAGCCAGGCTTCCATCTCTCTGCAGAGGGAACGGGTGACATTTGTCTTGCCACCGGCCTGCTGTTACTGCCAGGGCAGGCTTTCCTGCTTCCCGACCGATTCCTGACCACAATGCCATCGGCTCCTTTTCTTCTTCGGGCGCGGAGTGCTGCGCCTTCCCCCGACTTGCTCCTGAGGAGCGCAGTGAGAGACATGTCCCTTTCCTTAAGGCCCTTTCAGATTTGCAACCATGCTTCTCTCTCAGGCATAGGGGATGCTAGGGCAAAGAGGATTTCGCTCCATGCGGGTGTCTTCCACCGCGCTGCGGAGACTAGCTCAGGCAATCATCAGCAGCATCCCACACACCCGATTCTGATTTCCCAACGAATGTTGTGCTTTTCTAGAGGAGATGCCCAGGCAAAGAGGCTTTCGTTGTATGCGGGTTTCTCCCACCCTGCTCGGAATACTAGGCTAAGGCAAGCAGCAACACCAGCCCACAGAACTGACTCTGATTTCCCAGCAACAGCTATGCTTTCACAGAGGTTTTCAGCTTGGCCCGAAACGCATTTCGCTGCTGCTTCCTCAGCAAGGCTTTGGGTGTTCGCTCTGTCGCCTTCGGGAGGAAGAGCTACGGGAGAACTGGTGCCTCTTGGGCATTCTTTTCCCGGGCTCCATGTTCGCGTCCTGGGTTCACCTGCCAGTCCTAACTAATCAGACAGAGCCACAAAGCTGCAGCAGCATGCGTGGCCTAGGTTTGCACTCTATGCACACTACCATCTCCCGGTGTAGGCCATGCTTGGCCTTTTTCTCGGGCACTCAGGCGGACTCGCGGTCTAGGCCAGTGCTTTCCCCACAGGAAAGGAGAGGTGACAGGATCCCTGCACACCACCCGTGCACTGAGATGGGGAGTTGTGGGGCATTGTTCCCACTCCTTCCCCGTACACACCGTGCCTCCGCGAACGCTTCGACATCCTGGAGGAAGACGGATTCTGACTGCCAATTCTTTCAGGGAGCTGTTTCTGCGAGTTCCGGGTAGGCGCCTGGTGGCAAGCCCATGTCTCCACAGGGACAGGTGGCCAAGGAGCTGCTGTCTCCTTGGACCCAGAGACTCAGGACAGGCATGCTTTCTGCCCCGAATCCTTCCTCAGAGTGGAGCACACGCCCCTGCCTAGACTTCCCCTCCTGTCTCCTTAGCAGCCAGGATTCCTTCTCTCTGCAGTGACAGATGTGTCCCTTAAGACTTTTCCACAGGTGCAACCACTCTTCTCTATCAGGCAGAGGGGATGCCCAGGCAAAGAGGATTTCGCTCCATGCGGGTTTATTACACCCTGCTGTGGAGACTAGCTCAGGCAAGCAGCAGCAGCATCCCACAGACCCGACCCTGATTTCCCAACGAATGCTGTGCTTTCCCAGAGTGGATGCCCGGGCAAACAGGCTTTCGCTCTATGCGGGTCCCTCCCGCCGTGCTGTGAATACTCGGCTAAGTCAAGCAGCAACAGCAGCCCACAGAACAGACTCTGATTTCCCAGCGACTGCCATGCTTTCGCAGAGGTTTTTTAGCTTGGCGTCAACCGAACTTCGCTGCTGCTTCCTCAGCAAGGATTTGGGCATTCGCTCTGTTGCATCAGGGAAGAGGAGCTGCGGTAGAGCTGGTGCCTCTTGGGCCTTGCTTTTCTGGGCTCCATGTTAGCGCCCTGGCTTCACCCTGCCAGGCCAAACTAAGCCGACACAGCCACAATCCTGCAGCAGCGTGCGTGGCCTAGGATGGCACTCTATGCACACTACCCTCTCCCGGTGTAGGCAACTCTTGGCCTTTCGCACTGGCCCTCAGGCTGACTCGCGGACTAGGCCAGTGCCTTCCCCACAGGAGAGTAGAAGCGCCAGGATCCCTGAACACCGCCCGTTTACTGGAATGGGGAGCTTGGGGGATAGTCCCCACTCCTTCCCCGGAACACCCCCTGAGACCGACAAGGATGCATCTGACTTCACGTTTCTCGAGGGAGCTGTTTATGCGAGTTCCGGGTATGGCGCCTGGTAGCAAGCCCAAGTATGCCCTACGGACGGGTGGCCAAGGAGACGCTGTCCCCTTGGGACCAGGGGCACAGGACAGGCCTGCTTTCTGCCCAGACACCTTCCTCAGAGTGGAGCACGCGCCCCTGCCCTAGAAGTCCCTTCATGTCTCCTTAGCAGCCAGGCTTCCATCTCTCTGCACAGGGAACGGGTGACATTTGTCTTGCCACCGGCCTGCTGTTACTGCCAGGGCAGGCTTTCCTGCTTCCCGACCGATTCCTGACCACAATGCCATCGGCTCCTTTTCTTCTTCGGGCGCGGAGTGCTGCGCCTTCCCCCGACTTGCTCCTGAGGAGCGCAGTGAGAGACATGTCCCTTTCCTTAAGGCCCTTTCAGATTTGCAACCATGCTTCTCTCTCAGGCATAGGGGATGCTAGGGCAAAGAGGATTTCGCTCCATGCGGGTGTCTTCCACCGCGCTGCGGAGACTAGCTCAGGCAATCATCAGCAGCATCCCACACACCCGATTCTGATTTCCCAACGAATGTTGTGCTGTTCTAGAGGAGATGCCCAGGCAAAGAGGCTTTCGTTGTATGCGGGTTTCTCCCACCCTGCTCGGAATACTAGGCTAAGGCAAGCAGCAACACCAGCCCACAGAACTGACTCTGATTTCCCAGCAACAGCTATGCTTTCGCAGAGGTTTTCAGCTTGGCCCGAAACGCATTTCGCTGCTGCTTCCTCAGCAAGGCTTTGGGTGTTCGCTCTGTCGCCTTCGGGAGGAAGAGCTACGGGAGAACTGGTGCCTCTTGGGCATTCTTTTCCCGGGCTCCATGTTCGCGTCCTGGGTTCACCTGCCAGTCCTAACTAATCAGACAGAGCCACAAAGCTGCAGCAGCATGCGTGGCCTAGGTTTGCACTCTATGCACACTACCATCTCCCGGTGTAGGCCATGCTTGGCCTTTTTCTCGGGCACTCAGGCGGACTCGCGGTCTAGGCCAGTGCTTTCCCCACAGGAAAGGAGAGGTGACAGGATCCCTGCACACCACCCGTGCACTGAGATGGGGAGTTGTGGGGCATTGTTCCCACTCCTTCCCCGTACACACCGTGCCTCCGCGAACGCTTCGACATCCTGGAGGAAGACGGATTCTGACTGCCAATTCTTTCAGGGAGCTGTTTCTGCGAGTTCCGGGTAGGCGCCTGGTGGCAAGCCCATGTCTCCACAGGGACAGGTGGCCAAGGAGCTGCTGTCTCCTTGGACCCAGAGACTCAGGACAGGCATGCTTTCTGCCCCGAATCCTTCCTCAGAGTGGAGCACACGCCCCTGCCTAGACTTCCCCTCCTGTCTCCTTAGCAGCCAGGATTCCTTCTCTCTGCAGTGACAGATGTGTCCCTTAAGACTTTTCCACAGGTGCAACCACTCTTCTCTATCAGGCAGAGGGGATGCCCAGGCAAAGAGGATTTCGCTCCATGCGGGTTTATTACACCCTGCTGTGGAGACTAGCTCAGGCAAGCAGCAGCAGCATCCCACAAACCCGACCCTGATTTCCCAACGAATGCTGTGCTTTCCCAGAGTGGATGCCCGGGCAAACAGGCTTTCGCTCTATGCGGGTCCCTCCCGCCGTGCTGTGAATACTCGGCTAAGTCAAGCAGCAACAGCAGCCCACAGAACAGACTCTGATTTCCCAGCGACTGCCATGCTTTCGCAGAGGTTTTTTAGCTTGGCGTCAACCGAACTTCGCTGCTGCTTCCTCAGCAAGGATTTGGGCATTCGCTCTGTTGCATCAGGGAAGAGGAGCTGCGGTAGAGCTGGTGCCTCTTGGGCCTTGCTTTTCTGGGCTCCATGTTAGCGCCCTGGCTTCACCCTGCCAGGCCAAACTAAGCCGACACAGCCACAATCCTGCAGCAGCGTGCGTGGCCTAGGATGGCACTCTATGCACACTACCCTCTCCCGGTGTAGGCAACTCTTGGCCTTTCGCACTGGCCCTCAGGCTGACTCGCGGACTAGGCCAGTGCCTTCCCCACAGGAGAGTAGAAGCGCCAGGATCCCTGAACACCGCCCGTTTACTGGAATGGGGAGCTTGGGGGATAGTCCCCACTCCTTCCCCGGAACACCCCCTGACACCGACAAGGATGCATCTGACTTCACGTTTCTCGAGGGAGCTGTTTATGCGAGTTCCGGGTATGGCGCCTGGTAGCAAGCCCAAGTATGCCCTACGGACGGGTGGCCAAGGAGACGCTGTCCCCTTGGGACCAGGGGCACAGGACAGGCCTGCTTTCTGCCCAGACACCTTCCTCAGAGTGGAGCACGCGCCCCTGCCCTAGAAGTCCCTTCATGTCTCCTTAGCAGCCAGGCTTCCATCTCTCTGCACAGGGAACGGGTGACATTTGTCTTGCCACCGGCCTGCTGTTACTGCCAGGGCAGGCTTTCCTGCTTCCCGACCGATTCCTGACCACAATGCCATCGGCTCCTTTTCTTCTTCGGGCGCGGAGTGCTGCGCCTTCCCCCGACTTGCTCCTGAGGAGCGCAGTGAGAGACATGTCCCTTTCCTTAAGGCCCTTTCAGATTTGCAACCATGCTTCTCTCTCAGGCATAGGGGATGCTAGGGCAAAGAGGATTTCGCTCCATGCGGGTGTCTTCCACCGCGCTGCGGAGACTAGCTCAGGCAATCATCAGCAGCATCCCACACACCCGATTCTGATTTCCCAACGAATGTTGTGCTTTTCTAGAGGAGATGCCCAGGCAAAGAGGCTTTCGTTGTATGCGGGTTTCTCCCACCCTGCTCGGAATACTAGGCTAAGGCAAGCAGCAACACCAGCCCACAGAACTGACTCTGATTTCCCAGCAACAGCTATGCTTTCGCAGAGGTTTTCAGCTTGGCCCGAAACGCATTTCGCTGCTGCTTCCTCAGCAAGGCTTTGGGTGTTCGCTCTGTCGCCTTCGGGAGGAAGAGCTACGGGAGAACTGGTGCTTCTTGGGCATTCTTTTCCCGGGCTCCATGTTCGCGTCCTGGGTTCACCTGCCAGTCCTAACTAATCAGACAGAGCCACAAAGCTGCAGCAGCATGCGTGGCCTAGGTTTGCACTCTATGCACACTACCATCTCCCGGTGTAGGCCATGCTTGGCCTTTTTCTCGGGCACTCAGGCGGACTCGCGGTCTAGGCCAGTGCTTTCCCCACAGGAAAGGAGAGGTGACAGGATCCCTGCACACCACCCGTGCACTGAGATGGGGAGTTGTGGGGCATTGTTCCCACTCCTTCCCCGTACACACCGTGCCTCCGCGAACGCTTCCACATCCTGGAGGAAGACGGATTCTGACTGCCAATTCTTTCAGGGAGCTGTTTCTGCGAGTTCAGGGTAGGCGCCTGGTGGCAAGCCCATGTCTCCACAGGGACAGGTGGCCAAGGAGCTGCTGTCTCCTTGGACCCAGAGACTCAGGACAGGCATGCTTTCTGCCCCGAATCCTTCCTCAGAGTGGAGCACACGCCCCTGCCTAGACTTCCCCTCCTGTCTCCTTAGCAGCCAGGATTCCTTCTCTCTGCAGTGACAGATGTGTCCCTTAAGACTTTTCCACAGGTGCAACCACTCTTCTCTATCAGGCAGAGGGGATGCCCAGGCAAAGAGGATTTCGCTCCATGCGGGTTTATTACACCCTGCTGTGGAGACTAGCTCAGGCAAGCAGCAGCAGCATCCCACAGACCCGACCCTGATTTCCCAACGAATGCTGTGCTTTCCCAGAGTGGATGCCCGGGCAAACAGGCTTTCGCTCTATGCGGGTCCCTCCCGCCGTGCTGTGAATACTCGGCTAAGTCAAGCAGCAACAGCAGCCCACAGAACAGACTCTGATTTCCCAGCGACTGCCATGCTTTCGCAGAGGTTTTTTAGCTTGGCGTCAACCGAACTTCGCTGCTGCTTCCTCAGCAAGGATTTGGGCATTCGCTCTGTTGCATCAGGGAAGAGGAGCTGCGGTAGAGCTGGTGCCTCTTGGGCCTTGCTTTTCTGGGCTCCATGTTAGCGCCCTGGCTTCACCCTGCCAGGCCAAACTAAGCCGACACAGCCACAATCCTGCAGCAGCGTGCGTGGCCTAGGATGGCACTCTATGCACACTACCCTCTCCCGGTGTAGGCAACTCTTGGCCTTTCGCACTGGCCCTCAGGCTGACTCGCGGACTAGGCCAGTGCCTTCCCCACAGGAGAGTAGAAGCGCCAGGATCCCTGAACACCGCCCGTTTACTGGAATGGGGAGCTTGGGGGATAGTCCCCACTCCTTCCCCGGAACACCCCCTGACACCGACAAGGATGCATCTGACTTCACGTTTCTCGAGGGAGCTGTTTATGCGAGTTCCGGGTATGGCGCCTGGTAGCAAGCCCAAGTATGCCCTACGGACGGGTGGCCAAGGAGACGCTGTCCCCTTGGGACCAGGGGCACAGGACAGGCCTGCTTTCTGCCCAGACACCTTCCTCAGAGTGGAGCACGCGCCCCTGCCCTAGAAGTCCCTTCATGTCTCCTTAGCAGCCAGGCTTCCATCTCTCTGCACAGGGAACGGGTGACATTTGTCTTGCCACCGGCCTGCTGTTACTGCCAGGGCAGGCTTTCCTGCTTCCCGACCGATTCCTGACCACAATGCCATCGGCTCCTTTTCTTCTTCGGGCGCGGAGTGCTGCGCCTTCCCCCGACTTGCTCCTGAGGAGCGCAGTGAGAGACATGTCCCTTTCCTTAAGGCCCTTTCAGATTTGCAACCATGCTTCTCTCTCAGGCATAGGGGATGCTAGGGCAAAGAGGATTTCGCTCCATGCGGGTGTCTTCCACCGCGCTGCGGAGACTAGCTCAGGCAATCCTCAGCAGCATCCCACACACCCGATTCTGATTTCCCAACGAATGTTGTGCTTTTCTAGAGGAGATGCCCAGGCAAAGAGGCTTTCGTTGTATGCGGGTTTCTCCCACCCTGCTCGGAATACTAGGCTAAGGCAAGCAGCAACACCAGCCCACAGAACTGACTCTGATTTCCCAGCAACAGCTATGCTTTCGCAGAGGTTTTCAGCTTGGCCCGAAACGCATTTCGCTGCTGCTTCCTCAGCAAGGCTTTGGGTGTTCGCTCTGTCGCCTTCGGGAGGAAGAGCTACGGGAGAACTGGTGCCTCTTGGGCATTCTTTTCCCGGGCTCCATGTTCGCGTCCTGGGTTCACCTGCCAGTCCTAACTAATCAGACAGAGCCACAAAGCTGCAGCAGCATGCGTGGCCTAGGTTTGCACTCTATGCACACTACCATCTCCCGGTGTAGGCCATGCTTGGCCTTTTTCTCGGGCACTCAGGCGGACTCGCGGTCTAGGCCAGTGCTTTCCCCACAGGAAAGGAGAGGTGACAGGATCCCTGCACACCACCCGTGCACTGAGATGGGGAGTTGTGGGGCATTGTTCCCACTCCTTCCCCGTACACACCGTGCCTCCGCGAACGCTTCCACATCCTGGAGGAAGACGGATTCTGACTGCCAATTCTTTCAGGGAGCTGTTTCTGCGAGTTCAGGGTAGGCGCCTGGTGGCAAGCCCATGTCTCCACAGGGACAGGTGGCCAAGGAGCTGCTGTCTCCTTGGACCCAGAGACTCAGGACAGGCATGCTTTCTGCCCCGAATCCTTCCTCAGAGTGGAGCACACGCCCCTGCCTAGACTTCCCCTCCTGTCTCCTTAGCAGCCAGGATTCCTTCTCTCTGCAGTGACAGATGTGTCCCTTAAGACTTTTCCACAGGTGCAACCACTCTTCTCTATCAGGCAGAGGGGATGCCCAGGCAAAGAGGATTTCGCTCCATGCGGGTTTATTACACCCTGCTGTGGAGACTAGCTCAGGCAAGCAGCAGCAGCATCCCACAGACCCGACCCTGATTTCCCAACGAATGCTGTGCTTTCCCAGAGTGGATGCCCGGGCAAACAGGCTTTCGCTCTATGCGGGTCCCTCCCGCCGTGCTGTGAATACTCGGCTAAGTCAAGCAGCAACAGCAGCCCACAGAACAGACTCTGATTTCCCAGCGACTGCCATGCTTTCGCAGAGGTTTTTTAGCTTGGCGTCAACCGAACTTCGCTGCTGCTTCCTCAGCAAGGATTTGGGCATTCGCTCTGTTGCATCAGGGAAGAGGAGCTGCGGTAGAGCTGGTGCCTCTTGGGCCTTGCTTTTCTGGGCTCCATGTTAGCGCCCTGGCTTCACCCTGCCAGGCCAAACTAAGCCGACACAGCCACAATCCTGCAGCAGCGTGCGTGGCCTAGGATGGCACTCTATGCACACTACCCTCTCCCGGTGTAGGCAACTCTTGGCCTTTCGCACTGGCCCTCAGGCTGACTCGCGGACTAGGCCAGTGCCTTCCCCACAGGAGAGTAGAAGCGCCAGGATCCCTGAACACCGCCCGTTTACTGGAATGGGGAGCTTGGGGGATAGTCCCCACTCCTTCCCCGGAACACCCCCTGAGACCGACAAGGATGCATCTGACTTCACGTTTCTCGAGGGAGCTGTTTATGCGAGTTCCGGGTATGGCGCCTGGTAGCAAGCCCAAGTATGCCCTACGGACGGGTGGCCAAGGAGACGCTGTCCCCTTGGGACCAGGGGCACAGGACAGGCCTGCTTTCTGCCCAGACACCTTCCTCAGAGTGGAGCACGCGCCCCTGCCCTAGAAGTCCCTTCATGTCTCCTTAGCAGCCAGGCTTCCATCTCTCTGCACAGGGAACGGGTGACATTTGTCTTGCCACCGGCCTGCTGTTACTGCCAGGGCAGGCTTTCCTGCTTCCCGACCGATTCCTGACCACAATGCCATCGGCTCCTTTTCTTCTTCGGGCGCGGAGTGCTGCGCCTTCCCCCGACTTGCTCCTGAGGAGCGCAGTGAGAGACATGTCCCTTTCCTTAAGGCCCTTTCAGATTTGCAACCATGCTTCTCTCTCAGGCATAGGGGATGCTAGGGCAAAGAGGATTTCGCTCCATGCGGGTGTCTTCCACCGCGCTGCGGAGACTAGCTCAGGCAATCCTCAGCAGCATCCCACACACCCGATTCTGATTTCCCAACGAATGTTGTGCTTTTCTAGAGGAGATGCCCAGGCAAAGAGGCTTTCGTTGTATGCGGGTTTCTCCCACCCTGCTCGGAATACTAGGCTAAGGCAAGCAGCAACACCAGCCCACAGAACTGACTCTGATTTCCCAGCAACAGCTATGCTTTCGCAGAGGTTTTCAGCTTGGCCCGAAACGCATTTCGCTGCTGCTTCCTCAGCAAGGCTTTGGGTGTTCGCTCTGTCGCCTTCGGGAGGAAGAGCTACGGGAGAACTGGTGCCTCTTGGGCATTCTTTTCCCGGGCTCCATGTTCGCGTCCTGGGTTCACCTGCCAGTCCTAACTAATCAGACAGAGCCACAAAGCTGCAGCAGCATGCGTGGCCTAGGTTTGCACTCTATGCACACTACCATCTCCCGGTGTAGGCCATGCTTGGCCTTTTTCTCGGGCACTCAGGCGGACTCGCGGTCTAGGCCAGTGCTTTCCCCACAGGAAAGGAGAGGTGACAGGATCCCTGCACACCACCCGTGCACTGAGATGGGGAGTTGTGGGGCATTGTTCCCACTCCTTCCCCGTACACACCGTGCCTCCGCGAACGCTTCCACATCCTGGAGGAAGACGGATTCTGACTGCCAATTCTTTCAGGGAGCTGTTTCTGCGAGTTCAGGGTAGGCGCCTGGTGGCAAGCCCATGTCTCCACAGGGACAGGTGGCCAAGGAGCTGCTGTCTCCTTGGACCCAGAGACTCAGGACAGGCATGCTTTCTGCCCCGAATCCTTCCTCAGAGTGGAGCACACGCCCCTGCCTAGACTTCCCCTCCTGTCTCCTTAGCAGCCAGGATTCCTTCTCTCTGCAGTGACAGATGTGTCCCTTAAGACTTTTCCACAGGTGCAACCACTCTTCTCTATCAGGCAGAGGGGATGCCCAGGCAAAGAGGATTTCGCTCCATGCGGGTTTATTACACCCTGCTGTGGAGACTAGCTCAGGCAAGCAGCAGCAGCATCCCACAGACCCGACCCTGATTTCCCAACGAATGCTGTGCTTTCCCAGAGTGGATGCCCGGGCAAACAGGCTTTCGCTCTATGCGGGTCCCTCCCGCCGTGCTGTGAATACTCGGCTAAGTCAAGCAGCAACAGCAGCCCACAGAACAGACTCTGATTTCCCAGCGACTGCCATGCTTTCGCAGAGGTTTTTTAGCTTGGCGTCAACCGAACTTCGCTGCTGCTTCCTCAGCAAGGATTTGGGCATTCGCTCTGTTGCATCAGGGAAGAGGAGCTGCGGTAGAGCTGGTGCCTCTTGGGCCTTGCTTTTCTGGGCTCCATGTTAGCGCCCTGGCTTCACCCTGCCAGGCCAAACTAAGCCGACACAGCCACAATCCTGCAGCAGCGTGCGTGGCCTAGGATGGCACTCTATGCACACTACCCTCTCCCGGTGTAGGCAACTCTTGGCCTTTCGCACTGGCCCTCAGGCTGACTCGCGGACTAGGCCAGTGCCTTCCCCACAGGAGAGTAGAAGCGCCAGGATCCCTGAACACCGCCCGTTTACTGGAATGGGGAGCTTGGGGGATAGTCCCCACTCCTTCCCCGGAACACCCCCTGAGACCGACAAGGATGCATCTGACTTCACGTTTCTCGAGGGAGCTGTTTATGCGAGTTCCGGGTATGGCGCCTGGTAGCAAGCCCAAGTATGCCCTACGGACGGGTGGCCAAGGAGACGCTGTCCCCTTGGGACCAGGGGCACAGGACAGGCCTGCTTTCTGCCCAGACACCTTCCTCAGAGTGGAGCACGCGCCCCTGCCCTAGAAGTCCCTTCATGTCTCCTTAGCAGCCAGGCTTCCATCTCTCTGCACAGGGAACGGGTGACATTTGTCTTGCCACCGGCCTGCTGTTACTGCCAGGGCAGGCTTTCCTGCTTCCCGACCGATTCCTGACCACAATGCCATCGGCTCCTTTTCTTCTTCGGGCGCGGAGTGCTGCGCCTTCCCCCGACTTGCTCCTGAGGAGCGCAGTGAGAGACATGTCCCTTTCCTTAAGGCCCTTTCAGATTTGCAACCATGCTTCTCTCTCAGGCATAGGGGATGCTAGGGCAAAGAGGATTTCGCTCCATGCGGGTGTCTTCCACCGCGCTGCGGAGACTAGCTCAGGCAATCATCAGCAGCATCCCACACACCCGATTCTGATTTCCCAACGAATGTTGTGCTTTTCTAGAGGAGATGCCCAGGCAAAGAGGCTTTCGTTGTATGCGGGTTTCTCCCACCCTGCTCGGAATACTAGGCTAAGGCAAGCAGCAACACCAGCCCACAGAACTGACTCTGATTTCCCAGCAACAGCTATGCTTTCGCAGAGGTTTTCAGCTTGGCCCGAAACGCATTTCGCTGCTGCTTCCTCAGCAAGGCTTTGGGTGTTCGCTCTGTCGCCTTCGGGAGGAAGAGCTACGGGAGAACTGGTGCTTCTTGGGCATTCTTTTCCCGGGCTCCATGTTCGCGTCCTGGGTTCACCTGCCAGTCCTAACTAATCAGACAGAGCCACAAAGCTGCAGCAGCATGCGTGGCCTAGGTTTGCACTCTATGCACACTACCATCTCCCGGTGTAGGCCATGCTTGGCCTTTTTCTCGGGCACTCAGGCGGACTCGCGGTCTAGGCCAGTGCTTTCCCCACAGGAAAGGAGAGGTGACAGGATCCCTGCACACCACCCGTGCACTGAGATGGGGAGTTGTGGGGCATTGTTCCCACTCCTTCCCCGTACACACCGTGCCTCCGCGAACGCTTCCACATCCTGGAGGAAGACGGATTCTGACTGCCAATTCTTTCAGGGAGCTGTTTCTGCGAGTTCAGGGTAGGCGCCTGGTGGCAAGCCCATGTCTCCACAGGGACAGGTGGCCAAGGAGCTGCTGTCTCCTTGGACCCAGAGACTCAGGACAGGCATGCTTTCTGCCCCGAATCCTTCCTCAGAGTGGAGCACACGCCCCTGCCTAGACTTCCCCTCCTGTCTCCTTAGCAGCCAGGATTCCTTCTCTCTGCAGTGACAGATGTGTCCCTTAAGACTTTTCCACAGGTGCAACCACTCTTCTCTATCAGGCAGAGGGGATGCCCAGGCAAAGAGGATTTCGCTCCATGCGGGTTTATTACACCCTGCTGTGGAGACTAGCTCAGGCAAGCAGCAGCAGCATCCCACAGACCCGACCCTGATTTCCCAACGAATGCTGTGCTTTCCCAGAGTGGATGCCCGGGCAAACAGGCTTTCGCTCTATGCGGGTCCCTCCCGCCGTGCTGTGAATACTCGGCTAAGTCAAGCAGCAACAGCAGCCCACAGAACAGACTCTGATTTCCCAGCGACTGCCATGCTTTCGCAGAGGTTTTTTAGCTTGGCGTCAACCGAACTTCGCTGCTGCTTCCTCAGCAAGGATTTGGGCATTCGCTCTGTTGCATCAGGGAAGAGGAGCTGCGGTAGAGCTGGTGCCTCTTGGGCCTTGCTTTTCTGGGCTCCATGTTAGCGCCCTGGCTTCACCCTGCCAGGCCAAACTAAGCCGACACAGCCACAATCCTGCAGCAGCGTGCGTGGCCTAGGATGGCACTCTATGCACACTACCCTCTCCCGGTGTAGGCAACTCTTGGCCTTTCGCACTGGCCCTCAGGCTGACTCGCGGACTAGGCCAGTGCCTTCCCCACAGGAGAGTAGAAGCGCCAGGATCCCTGAACACCGCCCGTTTACTGGAATGGGGAGCTTGGGGGATAGTCCCCACTCCTTCCCCGGAACACCCCCTGAGACCGACAAGGATGCATCTGACTTCACGTTTCTCGAGGGAGCTGTTTATGCGAGTTCCGGGTATGGCGCCTGGTAGCAAGCCCAAGTATGCCCTACGGACGGGTGGCCAAGGAGACGCTGTCCCCTTGGGACCAGGGGCACAGGACAGGCCTGCTTTCTGCCCAGACACCTTCCTCAGAGTGGAGCACGCGCCCCTGCCCTAGAAGTCCCTTCATGTCTCCTTAGCAGCCAGGCTTCCATCTCTCTGCACAGGGAACGGGTGACATTTGTCTTGCCACCGGCCTGCTGTTACTGCCAGGGCAGGCTTTCCTGCTTCCCGACCGATTCCTGACCACAATGCCATCGGCTCCTTTTCTTCTTCGGGCGCGGAGTGCTGCGCCTTCCCCCGACTTGCTCCTGAGGAGCGCAGTGAGAGACATGTCCCTTTCCTTAAGGCCCTTTCAGATTTGCAACCATGCTTCTCTCTCAGGCATAGGGGATGCTAGGGCAAAGAGGATTTCGCTCCATGCGGGTGTCTTCCACCGCGCTGCGGAGACTAGCTCAGGCAATCATCAGCAGCATCCCACACACCCGATTCTGATTTCCCAACGAATGTTGTGCTTTTCTAGAGGAGATGCCCAGGCAAAGAGGCTTTCGTTGTATGCGGGTTTCTCCCACCCTGCTCGGAATACTAGGCTAAGGCAAGCAGCAACACCAGCCCACAGAACTGACTCTGATTTCCCAGCAACAGCTATGCTTTCGCAGAGGTTTTCAGCTTGGCCCGAAACGCATTTCGCTGCTGCTTCCTCAGCAAGGCTTTGGGTGTTCGCTCTGTCGCCTTCGGGAGGAAGAGCTACGGGAGAACTGGTGCCTCTTGGGCATTCTTTTCCCGGGCTCCATGTTCGCGTCCTGGGTTCACCTGCCAGTCCTAACTAATCAGACAGAGCCACAAAGCTGCAGCAGCATGCGTGGCCTAGGTTTGCACTCTATGCACACTACCATCTCCCGGTGTAGGCCATGCTTGGCCTTTTTCTCGGGCACTCAGGCGGACTCGCGGTCTAGGCCAGTGCTTTCCCCACAGGAAAGGAGAGGTGACAGGATCCCTGCACACCACCCGTGCACTGAGATGGGGAGTTGTGGGGCATTGTTCCCACTCCTTCCCCGTACACACCGTGCCTCCGCGAACGCTTCGACATCCTGGAGGAAGACGGATTCTGACTGCCAATTCTTTCAGGGAGCTGTTTCTGCGAGTTCCGGGTAGGCGCCTGGTGGCAAGCCCATGTCTCCACAGGGACAGGTGGCCAAGGAGCTGCTGTCTCCTTGGACCCAGAGACTCAGGACAGGCATGCTTTCTGCCCCGAATCCTTCCTCAGAGTGGAGCACACGCCCCTGCCTAGACTTCCCCTCCTGTCTCCTTAGCAGCCAGGATTCCTTCTCTCTGCAGTGACAGATGTGTCCCTTAAGACTTTTCCACAGGTGCAACCACTCTTCTCTATCAGGCAGAGGGGATGCCCAGGCAAAGAGGATTTCGCTCCATGCGGGTTTATTACACCCTGCTGTGGAGACTAGCTCAGGCAAGCAGCAGCAGCATCCCACAGACCCGACCCTGATTTCCCAACGAATGCTGTGCTTTCCCAGAGTGGATGCCCGGGCAAACAGGCTTTCGCTCTATGCGGGTCCCTCCCGCCGTGCTGTGAATACTCGGCTAAGTCAAGCAGCAACAGCAGCCCACAGAACAGACTCTGATTTCCCAGCGACTGCCATGCTTTCGCAGAGGTTTTTTAGCTTGGCGTCAACCGAACTTCGCTGCTGCTTCCTCAGCAAGGATTTGGGCATTCGCTCTGTTGCATCAGGGAAGAGGAGCTGCGGTAGAGCTGGTGCCTCTTGGGCCTTGCTTTTCTGGGCTCCATGTTAGCGCCCTGGCTTCACCCTGCCAGGCCAAACTAAGCCGACACAGCCACAATCCTGCAGCAGCGTGCGTGGCCTAGGATGGCACTCTATGCACACTACCCTCTCCCGGTGTAGGCAACTCTTGGCCTTTCGCACTGGCCCTCAGGCTGACTCGCGGACTAGGCCAGTGCCTTCCCCACAGGAGAGTAGAAGCGCCAGGATCCCTGAACACCGCCCGTTTACTGGAATGGGGAGCTTGGGGGATAGTCCCCACTCCTTCCCCGGAACACCCCCTGAGACCGACAAGGATGCATCTGACTTCACGTTTCTCGAGGGAGCTGTTTATGCGAGTTCCGGGTATGGCGCCTGGTAGCAAGCCCAAGTATGCCCTACGGACGGGTGGCCAAGGAGACGCTGTCCCCTTGGGACCAGGGGCACAGGACAGGCCTGCTTTCTGCCCAGACACCTTCCTCAGAGTGGAGCACGCGCCCCTGCCCTAGAAGTCCCTTCATGTCTCCTTAGCAGCCAGGCTTCCATCTCTCTGCACAGGGAACGGGTGACATTTGTCTTGCCACCGGCCTGCTGTTACTGCCAGGGCAGGCTTTCCTGCTTCCCGACCGATTCCTGACCACAATGCCATCGGCTCCTTTTCTTCTTCGGGCGCGGAGTGCTGCGCCTTCCCCCGACTTGCTCCTGAGGAGCGCAGTGAGAGACATGTCCCTTTCCTTAAGGCCCTTTCAGATTTGCAACCATGCTTCTCTCTCAGGCATAGGGGATGCTAGGGCAAAGAGGATTTCGCTCCATGCGGGTGTCTTCCACCGCGCTGCGGAGACTAGCTCAGGCAATCATCAGCAGCATCCCACACACCCGATTCTGATTTCCCAACGAATGTTGTGCTTTTCTAGAGGAGATGCCCAGGCAAAGAGGCTTTCGTTGTATGCGGGTTTCTCCCACCCTGCTCGGAATACTAGGCTAAGGCAAGCAGCAACACCAGCCCACAGAACTGACTCTGATTTCCCAGCAACAGCTATGCTTTCGCAGAGGTTTTCAGCTTGGCCCGAAACGCATTTCGCTGCTGCTTCCTCAGCAAGGCTTTGGGTGTTCGCTCTGTCGCCTTCGGGAGGAAGAGCTACGGGAGAACTGGTGCTTCTTGGGCATTCTTTTCCCGGGCTCCATGTTCGCGTCCTGGGTTCACCTGCCAGTCCTAACTAATCAGACAGAGCCACAAAGCTGCAGCAGCATGCGTGGCCTAGGTTTGCACTCTATGCACACTACCATCTCCCGGTGTAGGCCATGCTTGGCCTTTTTCTCGGGCACTCAGGCGGACTCGCGGTCTAGGCCAGTGCTTTCCCCACAGGAAAGGAGAGGTGACAGGATCCCTGCACACCACCCGTGCACTGAGATGGGGAGTTGTGGGGCATTGTTCCCACTCCTTCCCCGTACACACCGTGCCTCCGCGAACGCTTCCACATCCTGGAGGAAGACGGATTCTGACTGCCAATTCTTTCAGGGAGCTGTTTCTGCGAGTTCAGGGTAGGCGCCTGGTGGCAAGCCCATGTCTCCACAGGGACAGGTGGCCAAGGAGCTGCTGTCTCCTTGGACCCAGAGACTCAGGACAGGCATGCTTTCTGCCCCGAATCCTTCCTCAGAGTGGAGCACACGCCCCTGCCTAGACTTCCCCTCCTGTCTCCTTAGCAGCCAGGATTCCTTCTCTCTGCAGTGACAGATGTGTCCCTTAAGACTTTTCCACAGGTGCAACCACTCTTCTCTATCAGGCAGAGGGGATGCCCAGGCAAAGAGGATTTCGCTCCATGCGGGTTTATTACACCCTGCTGTGGAGACTAGCTCAGGCAAGCAGCAGCAGCATCCCACAGACCCGACCCTGATTTCCCAACGAATGCTGTGCTTTCCCAGAGTGGATGCCCGGGCAAACAGGCTTTCGCTCTATGCGGGTCCCTCCCGCCGTGCTGTGAATACTCGGCTAAGTCAAGCAGCAACAGCAGCCCACAGAACAGACTCTGATTTCCCAGCGACTGCCATGCTTTCGCAGAGGTTTTTTAGCTTGGCGTCAACCGAACTTCGCTGCTGCTTCCTCAGCAAGGATTTGGGCATTCGCTCTGTTGCATCAGGGAAGAGGAGCTGCGGTAGAGCTGGTGCCTCTTGGGCCTTGCTTTTCTGGGCTCCATGTTAGCGCCCTGGCTTCACCCTGCCAGGCCAAACTAAGCCGACACAGCCACAATCCTGCAGCAGCGTGCGTGGCCTAGGATGGCACTCTATGCACACTACCCTCTCCCGGTGTAGGCAACTCTTGGCCTTTCGCACTGGCCCTCAGGCTGACTCGCGGACTAGGCCAGTGCCTTCCCCACAGGAGAGTAGAAGCGCCAGGATCCCTGAACACCGCCCGTTTACTGGAATGGGGAGCTTGGGGGATAGTCCCCACTCCTTCCCCGGAACACCCCCTGACACCGACAAGGATGCATCTGACTTCACGTTTCTCGAGGGAGCTGTTTATGCGAGTTCCGGGTATGGCGCCTGGTAGCAAGCCCAAGTATGCCCTACGGACGGGTGGCCAAGGAGACGCTGTCCCCTTGGGACCAGGGGCACAGGACAGGCCTGCTTTCTGCCCAGACACCTTCCTCAGAGTGGAGCACGCGCCCCTGCCCTAGAAGTCCCTTCATGTCTCCTTAGCAGCCAGGCTTCCATCTCTCTGCACAGGGAACGGGTGACATTTGTCTTGCCACCGGCCTGCTGTTACTGCCAGGGCAGGCTTTCCTGCTTCCCGACCGATTCCTGACCACAATGCCATCGGCTCCTTTTCTTCTTCGGGCGCGGAGTGCTGCGCCTTCCCCCGACTTGCTCCTGAGGAGCGCAGTGAGAGACATGTCCCTTTCCTTAAGGCCCTTTCAGATTTGCAACCATGCTTCTCTCTCAGGCATAGGGGATGCTAGGGCAAAGAGGATTTCGCTCCATGCGGGTGTCTTCCACCGCGCTGCGGAGACTAGCTCAGGCAATCCTCAGCAGCATCCCACACACCCGATTCTGATTTCCCAACGAATGTTGTGCTTTTCTAGAGGAGATGCCCAGGCAAAGAGGCTTTCGTTGTATGCGGGTTTCTCCCACCCTGCTCGGAATACTAGGCTAAGGCAAGCAGCAACACCAGCCCACAGAACTGACTCTGATTTCCCAGCAACAGCTATGCTTTCGCAGAGGTTTTCAGCTTGGCCCGAAACGCATTTCGCTGCTGCTTCCTCAGCAAGGCTTTGGGTGTTCGCTCTGTCGCCTTCGGGAGGAAGAGCTACGGGAGAACTGGTGCCTCTTGGGCATTCTTTTCCCGGGCTCCATGTTCGCGTCCTGGGTTCACCTGCCAGTCCTAACTAATCAGACAGAGCCACAAAGCTGCAGCAGCATGCGTGGCCTAGGTTTGCACTCTATGCACACTACCATCTCCCGGTGTAGGCCATGCTTGGCCTTTTTCTCGGGCACTCAGGCGGACTCGCGGTCTAGGCCAGTGCTTTCCCCACAGGAAAGGAGAGGTGACAGGATCCCTGCACACCACCCGTGCACTGAGATGGGGAGTTGTGGGGCATTGTTCCCACTCCTTCCCCGTACACACCGTGCCTCCGCGAACGCTTCGACATCCTGGAGGAAGACGGATTCTGACTGCCAATTCTTTCAGGGAGCTGTTTCTGCGAGTTCAGGGTAGGCGCCTGGTGGCAAGCCCATGTCTCCACAGGGACAGGTGGCCAAGGAGCTGCTGTCTCCTTGGACCCAGAGACTCAGGACAGGCATGCTTTCTGCCCCGAATCCTTCCTCAGAGTGGAGCACACGCCCCTGCCTAGACTTCCCCTCCTGTCTCCTTAGCAGCCAGGATTCCTTCTCTCTGCAGTGACAGATGTGTCCCTTAAGACTTTTCCACAGGTGCAACCACTCTTCTCTATCAGGCAGAGGGGATGCCCAGGCAAAGAGGATTTCGCTCCATGCGGGTTTATTACACCCTGCTGTGGAGACTAGCTCAGGCAAGCAGCAGCAGCATCCCACAGACCCGACCCTGATTTCCCAACGAATGCTGTGCTTTCCCAGAGTGGATGCCCGGGCAAACAGGCTTTCGCTCTATGCGGGTCCCTCCCGCCGTGCTGTGAATACTCGGCTAAGTCAAGCAGCAACAGCAGCCCACAGAACAGACTCTGATTTCCCAGCGACTGCCATGCTTTCGCAGAGGTTTTTTAGCTTGGCGTCAACCGAACTTCGCTGCTGCTTCCTCAGCAAGGATTTGGGCATTCGCTCTGTTGCATCAGGGAAGAGGAGCTGCGGTAGAGCTGGTGCCTCTTGGGCCTTGCTTTTCTGGGCTCCATGTTAGCGCCCTGGCTTCACCCTGCCAGGCCAAACTAAGCCGACACAGCCACAATCCTGCAGCAGCGTGCGTGGCCTAGGATGGCACTCTATGCACACTACCCTCTCCCGGTGTAGGCAACTCTTGGCCTTTCGCACTGGCCCTCAGGCTGACTCGCGGACTAGGCCAGTGCCTTCCCCACAGGAGAGTAGAAGCGCCAGGATCCCTGAACACCGCCCGTTTACTGGAATGGGGAGCTTGGGGGATAGTCCCCACTCCTTCCCCGGAACACCCCCTGAGACCGACAAGGATGCATCTGACTTCACGTTTCTCGAGGGAGCTGTTTATGCGAGTTCCGGGTATGGCGCCTGGTAGCAAGCCCAAGTATGCCCTACGGACGGGTGGCCAAGGAGACGCTGTCCCCTTGGGACCAGGGGCACAGGACAGGCCTGCTTTCTGCCCAGACACCTTCCTCAGAGTGGAGCACGCGCCCCTGCCCTAGAAGTCCCTTCATGTCTCCTTAGCAGCCAGGCTTCCATCTCTCTGCACAGGGAACGGGTGACATTTGTCTTGCCACCGGCCTGCTGTTACTGCCAGGGCAGGCTTTCCTGCTTCCCGACCGATTCCTGACCACAATGCCATCGGCTCCTTTTCTTCTTCGGGCGCGGAGTGCTGCGCCTTCCCCCGACTTGCTCCTGAGGAGCGCAGTGAGAGACATGTCCCTTTCCTTAAGGCCCTTTCAGATTTGCAACCATGCTTCTCTCTCAGGCATAGGGGATGCTAGGGCAAAGAGGATTTCGCTCCATGCGGGTGTCTTCCACCGCGCTGCGGAGACTAGCTCAGGCAATCATCAGCAGCATCCCACACACCCGATTCTGATTTCCCAACGAATGTTGTGCTTTTCTAGAGGAGATGCCCAGGCAAAGAGGCTTTCGTTGTATGCGGGTTTCTCCCACCCTGCTCGGAATACTAGGCTAAGGCAAGCAGCAACACCAGCCCACAGAACTGACTCTGATTTCCCAGCAACAGCTATGCTTTCGCAGAGGTTTTCAGCTTGGCCCGAAACGCATTTCGCTGCTGCTTCCTCAGCAAGGCTTTGGGTGTTCGCTCTGTCGCCTTCGGGAGGAAGAGCTACGGGAGAACTGGTGCCTCTTGGGCATTCTTTTCCCGGGCTCCATGTTCGCGTCCTGGGTTCACCTGCCAGTCCTAACTAATCAGACAGAGCCACAAAGCTGCAGCAGCATGCGTGGCCTAGGTTTGCACTCTATGCACACTACCATCTCCCGGTGTAGGCCATGCTTGGCCTTTTTCTCGGGCACTCAGGCGGACTCGCGGTCTAGGCCAGTGCTTTCCCCACAGGAAAGGAGAGGTGACAGGATCCCTGCACACCACCCGTGCACTGAGATGGGGAGTTGTGGGGCATTGTTCCCACTCCTTCCCCGTACACACCGTGCCTCCGCGAACGCTTCGACATCCTGGAGGAAGACGGATTCTGACTGCCAATTCTTTCAGGGAGCTGTTTCTGCGAGTTCCGGGTAGGCGCCTGGTGGCAAGCCCATGTCTCCACAGGGACAGGTGGCCAAGGAGCTGCTGTCTCCTTGGACCCAGAGACTCAGGACAGGCATGCTTTCTGCCCCGAATCCTTCCTCAGAGTGGAGCACACGCCCCTGCCTAGACTTCCCCTCCTGTCTCCTTAGCAGCCAGGATTCCTTCTCTCTGCAGTGACAGATGTGTCCCTTAAGACTTTTCCACAGGTGCAACCACTCTTCTCTATCAGGCAGAGGGGATGCCCAGGCAAAGAGGATTTCGCTCCATGCGGGTTTATTACACCCTGCTGTGGAGACTAGCTCAGGCAAGCAGCAGCAGCATCCCACAGACCCGACCCTGATTTCCCAACGAATGCTGTGCTTTCCCAGAGTGGATGCCCGGGCAAACAGGCTTTCGCTCTATGCGGGTCCCTCCCGCCGTGCTGTGAATACTCGGCTAAGTCAAGCAGCAACAGCAGCCCACAGAACAGACTCTGATTTCCCAGCGACTGCCATGCTTTCGCAGAGGTTTTTTAGCTTGGCGTCAACCGAACTTCGCTGCTGCTTCCTCAGCAAGGATTTGGGCATTCGCTCTGTTGCATCAGGGAAGAGGAGCTGCGGTAGAGCTGGTGCCTCTTGGGCCTTGCTTTTCTGGGCTCCATGTTAGCGCCCTGGCTTCACCCTGCCAGGCCAAACTAAGCCGACACAGCCACAATCCTGCAGCAGCGTGCGTGGCCTAGGATGGCACTCTATGCACACTACCCTCTCCCGGTGTAGGCAACTCTTGGCCTTTCGCACTGGCCCTCAGGCTGACTCGCGGACTAGGCCAGTGCCTTCCCCACAGGAGAGTAGAAGCGCCAGGATCCCTGAACACCGCCCGTTTACTGGAATGGGGAGCTTGGGGGATAGTCCCCACTCCTTCCCCGGAACACCCCCTGAGACCGACAAGGATGCATCTGACTTCACGTTTCTCGAGGGAGCTGTTTATGCGAGTTCCGGGTATGGCGCCTGGTAGCAAGCCCAAGTATGCCCTACGGACGGGTGGCCAAGGAGACGCTGTCCCCTTGGGACCAGGGGCACAGGACAGGCCTGCTTTCTGCCCAGACACCTTCCTCAGAGTGGAGCACGCGCCCCTGCCCTAGAAGTCCCTTCATGTCTCCTTAGCAGCCAGGCTTCCATCTCTCTGCACAGGGAACGGGTGACATTTGTCTTGCCACCGGCCTGCTGTTACTGCCAGGGCAGGCTTTCCTGCTTCCCGACCGATTCCTGACCACAATGCCATCGGCTCCTTTTCTTCTTCGGGCGCGGAGTGCTGCGCCTTCCCCCGACTTGCTCCTGAGGAGCGCAGTGAGAGACATGTCCCTTTCCTTAAGGCCCTTTCAGATTTGCAACCATGCTTCTCTCTCAGGCATAGGGGATGCTAGGGCAAAGAGGATTTCGCTCCATGCGGGTGTCTTCCACCGCGCTGCGGAGACTAGCTCAGGCAATCATCAGCAGCATCCCACACACCCGATTCTGATTTCCCAACGAATGTTGTGCTTTTCTAGAGGAGATGCCCAGGCAAAGAGGCTTTCGTTGTATGCGGGTTTCTCCCACCCTGCTCGGAATACTAGGCTAAGGCAAGCAGCAACACCAGCCCACAGAACTGACTCTGATTTCCCAGCAACAGCTATGCTTTCGCAGAGGTTTTCAGCTTGGCCCGAAACGCATTTCGCTGCTGCTTCCTCAGCAAGGCTTTGGGTGTTCGCTCTGTCGCCTTCGGGAGGAAGAGCTACGGGAGAACTGGTGCCTCTTGGGCATTCTTTTCCCGGGCTCCATGTTCGCGTCCTGGGTTCACCTGCCAGTCCTAACTAATCAGACAGAGCCACAAAGCTGCAGCAGCATGCGTGGCCTAGGTTTGCACTCTATGCACACTACCATCTCCCGGTGTAGGCCATGCTTGGCCTTTTTCTCGGGCACTCAGGCGGACTCGCGGTCTAGGCCAGTGCTTTCCCCACAGGAAAGGAGAGGTGACAGGATCCCTGCACACCACCCGTGCACTGAGATGGGGAGTTGTGGGGCATTGTTCCCACTCCTTCCCCGTACACACCGTGCCTCCGCGAACGCTTCCACATCCTGGAGGAAGACGGATTCTGACTGCCAATTCTTTCAGGGAGCTGTTTCTGCGAGTTCAGGGTAGGCGCCTGGTGGCAAGCCCATGTCTCCACAGGGACAGGTGGCCAAGGAGCTGCTGTCTCCTTGGACCCAGAGACTCAGGACAGGCATGCTTTCTGCCCCGAATCCTTCCTCAGAGTGGAGCACACGCCCCTGCCTAGACTTCCCCTCCTGTCTCCTTAGCAGCCAGGATTCCTTCTCTCTGCAGTGACAGATGTGTCCCTTAAGACTTTTCCACAGGTGCAACCACTCTTCTCTATCAGGCAGAGGGGATGCCCAGGCAAAGAGGATTTCGCTCCATGCGGGTTTATTACACCCTGCTGTGGAGACTAGCTCAGGCAAGCAGCAGCAGCATCCCACAGACCCGACCCTGATTTCCCAACGAATGCTGTGCTTTCCCAGAGTGGATGCCCGGGCAAACAGGCTTTCGCTCTATGCGGGTCCCTCCCGCCGTGCTGTGAATACTCGGCTAAGTCAAGCAGCAACAGCAGCCCACAGAACAGACTCTGATTTCCCAGCGACTGCCATGCTTTCGCAGAGGTTTTTTAGCTTGGCGTCAACCGAACTTCGCTGCTGCTTCCTCAGCAAGGATTTGGGCATTCGCTCTGTTGCATCAGGGAAGAGGAGCTGCGGTAGAGCTGGTGCCTCTTGGGCCTTGCTTTTCTGGGCTCCATGTTAGCGCCCTGGCTTCACCCTGCCAGGCCAAACTAAGCCGACACAGCCACAATCCTGCAGCAGCGTGCGTGGCCTAGGATGGCACTCTATGCACACTACCCTCTCCCGGTGTAGGCAACTCTTGGCCTTTCGCACTGGCCCTCAGGCTGACTCGCGGACTAGGCCAGTGCCTTCCCCACAGGAGAGTAGAAGCGCCAGGATCCCTGAACACCGCCCGTTTACTGGAATGGGGAGCTTGGGGGATAGTCCCCACTCCTTCCCCGGAACACCCCCTGAGACCGACAAGGATGCATCTGACTTCACGTTTCTCGAGGGAGCTGTTTATGCGAGTTCCGGGTATGGCGCCTGGTAGCAAGCCCAAGTATGCCCTACGGACGGGTGGCCAAGGAGACGCTGTCCCCTTGGGACCAGGGGCACAGGACAGGCCTGCTTTCTGCCCAGACACCTTCCTCAGAGTGGAGCACGCGCCCCTGCCCTAGAAGTCCCTTCATGTCTCCTTAGCAGCCAGGCTTCCATCTCTCTGCACAGGGAACGGGTGACATTTGTCTTGCCACCGGCCTGCTGTTACTGCCAGGGCAGGCTTTCCTGCTTCCCGACCGATTCCTGACCACAATGCCATCGGCTCCTTTTCTTCTTCGGGCGCGGAGTGCTGCGCCTTCCCCCGACTTGCTCCTGAGGAGCGCAGTGAGAGACATGTCCCTTTCCTTAAGGCCCTTTCAGATTTGCAACCATGCTTCTCTCTCAGGCATAGGGGATGCTAGGGCAAAGAGGATTTCGCTCCATGCGGGTGTCTTCCACCGCGCTGCGGAGACTAGCTCAGGCAATCATCAGCAGCATCCCACACACCCGATTCTGATTTCCCAACGAATGTTGTGCTTTTCTAGAGGAGATGCCCAGGCAAAGAGGCTTTCGTTGTATGCGGGTTTCTCCCACCCTGCTCGGAATACTAGGCTAAGGCAAGCAGCAACACCAGCCCACAGAACTGACTCTGATTTCCCAGCAACAGCTATGCTTTCGCAGAGGTTTTCAGCTTGGCCCGAAACGCATTTCGCTGCTGCTTCCTCAGCAAGGCTTTGGGTGTTCGCTCTGTCGCCTTCGGGAGGAAGAGCTACGGGAGAACTGGTGCCTCTTGGGCATTCTTTTCCCGGGCTCCATGTTCGCGTCCTGGGTTCACCTGCCAGTCCTAACTAATCAGACAGAGCCACAAAGCTGCAGCAGCATGCGTGGCCTAGGTTTGCACTCTATGCACACTACCATCTCCCGGTGTAGGCCATGCTTGGCCTTTTTCTCGGGCACTCAGGCGGACTCGCGGTCTAGGCCAGTGCTTTCCCCACAGGAAAGGAGAGGTGACAGGATCCCTGCACACCACCCGTGCACTGAGATGGGGAGTTGTGGGGCATTGTTCCCACTCCTTCCCCGTACACACCGTGCCTCCGCGAACGCTTCGACATCCTGGAGGAAGACGGATTCTGACTGCCAATTCTTTCAGGGAGCTGTTTCTGCGAGTTCCGGGTAGGCGCCTGGTGGCAAGCCCATGTCTCCACAGGGACAGGTGGCCAAGGAGCTGCTGTCTCCTTGGACCCAGAGACTCAGGACAGGCATGCTTTCTGCCCCGAATCCTTCCTCAGAGTGGAGCACACGCCCCTGCCTAGACTTCCCCTCCTGTCTCCTTAGCAGCCAGGATTCCTTCTCTCTGCAGTGACAGATGTGTCCCTTAAGACTTTTCCACAGGTGCAACCACTCTTCTCTATCAGGCAGAGGGGATGCCCAGGCAAAGAGGATTTCGCTCCATGCGGGTTTATTACACCCTGCTGTGGAGACTAGCTCAGGCAAGCAGCAGCAGCATCCCACAGACCCGACCCTGATTTCCCAACGAATGCTGTGCTTTCCCAGAGTGGATGCCCGGGCAAACAGGCTTTCGCTCTATGCGGGTCCCTCCCGCCGTGCTGTGAATACTCGGCTAAGTCAAGCAGCAACAGCAGCCCACAGAACAGACTCTGATTTCCCAGCGACTGCCATGCTTTCGCAGAGGTTTTTTAGCTTGGCGTCAACCGAACTTCGCTGCTGCTTCCTCAGCAAGGATTTGGGCATTCGCTCTGTTGCATCAGGGAAGAGGAGCTGCGGTAGAGCTGGTGCCTCTTGGGCCTTGCTTTTCTGGGCTCCATGTTAGCGCCCTGGCTTCACCCTGCCAGGCCAAACTAAGCCGACACAGCCACAATCCTGCAGCAGCGTGCGTGGCCTAGGATGGCACTCTATGCACACTACCCTCTCCCGGTGTAGGCAACTCTTGGCCTTTCGCACTGGCCCTCAGGCTGACTCGCGGACTAGGCCAGTGCCTTCCCCACAGGAGAGTAGAAGCGCCAGGATCCCTGAACACCGCCCGTTTACTGGAATGGGGAGCTTGGGGGATAGTCCCCACTCCTTCCCCGGAACACCCCCTGACACCGACAAGGATGCATCTGACTTCACGTTTCTCGAGGGAGCTGTTTATGCGAGTTCCGGGTATGGCGCCTGGTAGCAAGCCCAAGTATGCCCTACGGACGGGTGGCCAAGGAGACGCTGTCCCCTTGGGACCAGGGGCACAGGACAGGCCTGCTTTCTGCCCAGACACCTTCCTCAGAGTGGAGCACGCGCCCCTGCCCTAGAAGTCCCTTCATGTCTCCTTAGCAGCCAGGCTTCCATCTCTCTGCACAGGGAACGGGTGACATTTGTCTTGCCACCGGCCTGCTGTTACTGCCAGGGCAGGCTTTCCTGCTTCCCGACCGATTCCTGACCACAATGCCATCGGCTCCTTTTCTTCTTCGGGCGCGGAGTGCTGCGCCTTCCCCCGACTTGCTCCTGAGGAGCGCAGTGAGAGACATGTCCCTTTCCTTAAGGCCCTTTCAGATTTGCAACCATGCTTCTCTCTCAGGCATAGGGGATGCTAGGGCAAAGAGGATTTCGCTCCATGCGGGTGTCTTCCACCGCGCTGCGGAGACTAGCTCAGGCAATCATCAGCAGCATCCCACACACCCGATTCTGATTTCCCAACGAATGTTGTGCTTTTCTAGAGGAGATGCCCAGGCAAAGAGGCTTTCGTTGTATGCGGGTTTCTCCCACCCTGCTCGGAATACTAGGCTAAGGCAAGCAGCAACACCAGCCCACAGAACTGACTCTGATTTCCCAGCAACAGCTATGCTTTCGCAGAGGTTTTCAGCTTGGCCCGAAACGCATTTCGCTGCTGCTTCCTCAGCAAGGCTTTGGGTGTTCGCTCTGTCGCCTTCGGGAGGAAGAGCTACGGGAGAACTGGTGCTTCTTGGGCATTCTTTTCCCGGGCTCCATGTTCGCGTCCTGGGTTCACCTGCCAGTCCTAACTAATCAGACAGAGCCACAAAGCTGCAGCAGCATGCGTGGCCTAGGTTTGCACTCTATGCACACTACCATCTCCCGGTGTAGGCCATGCTTGGCCTTTTTCTCGGGCACTCAGGCGGACTCGCGGTCTAGGCCAGTGCTTTCCCCACAGGAAAGGAGAGGTGACAGGATCCCTGCACACCACCCGTGCACTGAGATGGGGAGTTGTGGGGCATTGTTCCCACTCCTTCCCCGTACACACCGTGCCTCCGCGAACGCTTCCACATCCTGGAGGAAGACGGATTCTGACTGCCAATTCTTTCAGGGAGCTGTTTCTGCGAGTTCAGGGTAGGCGCCTGGTGGCAAGCCCATGTCTCCACAGGGACAGGTGGCCAAGGAGCTGCTGTCTCCTTGGACCCAGAGACTCAGGACAGGCATGCTTTCTGCCCCGAATCCTTCCTCAGAGTGGAGCACACGCCCCTGCCTAGACTTCCCCTCCTGTCTCCTTAGCAGCCAGGATTCCTTCTCTCTGCAGTGACAGATGTGTCCCTTAAGACTTTTCCACAGGTGCAACCACTCTTCTCTATCAGGCAGAGGGGATGCCCAGGCAAAGAGGATTTCGCTCCATGCGGGTTTATTACACCCTGCTGTGGAGACTAGCTCAGGCAAGCAGCAGCAGCATCCCACAAACCCGACCCTGATTTCCCAACGAATGCTGTGCTTTCCCAGAGTGGATGCCCGGGCAAACAGGCTTTCGCTCTATGCGGGTCCCTCCCGCCGTGCTGTGAATACTCGGCTAAGTCAAGCAGCAACAGCAGCCCACAGAACAGACTCTGATTTCCCAGCGACTGCCATGCTTTCGCAGAGGTTTTTTAGCTTGGCGTCAACCGAACTTCGCTGCTGCTTCCTCAGCAAGGATTTGGGCATTCGCTCTGTTGCATCAGGGAAGAGGAGCTGCGGTAGAGCTGGTGCCTCTTGGGCCTTGCTTTTCTGGGCTCCATGTTAGCGCCCTGGCTTCACCCTGCCAGGCCAAACTAAGCCGACACAGCCACAATCCTGCAGCAGCGTGCGTGGCCTAGGATGGCACTCTATGCACACTACCCTCTCCCGGTGTAGGCAACTCTTGGCCTTTCGCACTGGCCCTCAGGCTGACTCGCGGACTAGGCCAGTGCCTTCCCCACAGGAGAGTAGAAGCGCCAGGATCCCTGAACACCGCCCGTTTACTGGAATGGGGAGCTTGGGGGATAGTCCCCACTCCTTCCCCGGAACACCCCCTGACACCGACAAGGATGCATCTGACTTCACGTTTCTCGAGGGAGCTGTTTATGCGAGTTCCGGGTATGGCGCCTGGTAGCAAGCCCAAGTATGCCCTACGGACGGGTGGCCAAGGAGACGCTGTCCCCTTGGGACCAGGGGCACAGGACAGGCCTGCTTTCTGCCCAGACACCTTCCTCAGAGTGGAGCACGCGCCCCTGCCCTAGAAGTCCCTTCATGTCTCCTTAGCAGCCAGGCTTCCATCTCTCTGCACAGGGAACGGGTGACATTTGTCTTGCCACCGGCCTGCTGTTACTGCCAGGGCAGGCTTTCCTGCTTCCCGACCGATTCCTGACCACAATGCCATCGGCTCCTTTTCTTCTTCGGGCGCGGAGTGCTGCGCCTTCCCCCGACTTGCTCCTGAGGAGCGCAGTGAGAGACATGTCCCTTTCCTTAAGGCCCTTTCAGATTTGCAACCATGCTTCTCTCTCAGGCATAGGGGATGCTAGGGCAAAGAGGATTTCGCTCCATGCGGGTGTCTTCCACCGCGCTGCGGAGACTAGCTCAGGCAATCCTCAGCAGCATCCCACACACCCGATTCTGATTTCCCAACGAATGTTGTGCTTTTCTAGAGGAGATGCCCAGGCAAAGAGGCTTTCGTTGTATGCGGGTTTCTCCCACCCTGCTCGGAATACTAGGCTAAGGCAAGCAGCAACACCAGCCCACAGAACTGACTCTGATTTCCCAGCAACAGCTATGCTTTCGCAGAGGTTTTCAGCTTGGCCCGAAACGCATTTCGCTGCTGCTTCCTCAGCAAGGCTTTGGGTGTTCGCTCTGTCGCCTTCGGGAGGAAGAGCTACGGGAGAACTGGTGCCTCTTGGGCATTCTTTTCCCGGGCTCCATGTTCGCGTCCTGGGTTCACCTGCCAGTCCTAACTAATCAGACAGAGCCACAAAGCTGCAGCAGCATGCGTGGCCTAGGTTTGCACTCTATGCACACTACCATCTCCCGGTGTAGGCCATGCTTGGCCTTTTTCTCGGGCACTCAGGCGGACTCGCGGTCTAGGCCAGTGCTTTCCCCACAGGAAAGGAGAGGTGACAGGATCCCTGCACACCACCCGTGCACTGAGATGGGGAGTTGTGGGGCATTGTTCCCACTCCTTCCCCGTACACACCGTGCCTCCGCGAACGCTTCCACATCCTGGAGGAAGACGGATTCTGACTGCCAATTCTTTCAGGGAGCTGTTTCTGCGAGTTCAGGGTAGGCGCCTGGTGGCAAGCCCATGTCTCCACAGGGACAGGTGGCCAAGGAGCTGCTCTCTCCTTGGACCCAGAGACTCAGGACAGGCATGCTTTCTGCCCCGAATCCTTCCTCAGAGTGGAGCACACGCCCCTGCCTAGACTTCCCCTCCTGTCTCCTTAGCAGCCAGGATTCCTTCTCTCTGCAGTGACAGATGTGTCCCTTAAGACTTTTCCACAGGTGCAACCACTCTTCTCTATCAGGCAGAGGGGATGCCCAGGCAAAGAGGATTTCGCTCCATGCGGGTTTATTACACCCTGCTGTGGAGACTAGCTCAGGCAAGCAGCAGCAGCATCCCACAAACCCGACCCTGATTTCCCAACGAATGCTGTGCTTTCCCAGAGTGGATGCCCGGGCAAACAGGCTTTCGCTCTATGCGGGTCCCTCCCGCCGTGCTGTGAATACTCGGCTAAGTCAAGCAGCAACAGCAGCCCACAGAACAGACTCTGATTTCCCAGCGACTGCCATGCTTTCGCAGAGGTTTTTTAGCTTGGCGTCAACCGAACTTCGCTGCTGCTTCCTCAGCAAGGATTTGGGCATTCGCTCTGTTGCATCAGGGAAGAGGAGCTGCGGTAGAGCTGGTGCCTCTTGGGCCTTGCTTTTCTGGGCTCCATGTTAGCGCCCTGGCTTCACCCTGCCAGGCCAAACTAAGCCGACACAGCCACAATCCTGCAGCAGCGTGCGTGGCCTAGGATGGCACTCTATGCACACTACCCTCTCCCGGTGTAGGCAACTCTTGGCCTTTCGCACTGGCCCTCAGGCTGACTCGCGGACTAGGCCAGTGCCTTCCCCACAGGAGAGTAGAAGCGCCAGGATCCCTGAACACCGCCCGTTTACTGGAATGGGGAGCTTGGGGGATAGTCCCCACTCCTTCCCCGGAACACCCCCTGACACCGACAAGGATGCATCTGACTTCACGTTTCTCGAGGGAGCTGTTTATGCGAGTTCCGGGTATGGCGCCTGGTAGCAAGCCCAAGTATGCCCTACGGACGGGTGGCCAAGGAGACGCTGTCCCCTTGGGACCAGGGGCACAGGACAGGCCTGCTTTCTGCCCAGACACCTTCCTCAGAGTGGAGCACGCGCCCCTGCCCTAGAAGTCCCTTCATGTCTCCTTAGCAGCCAGGCTTCCATCTCTCTGCACAGGGAACGGGTGACATTTGTCTTGCCACCGGCCTGCTGTTACTGCCAGGGCAGGCTTTCCTGCTTCCCGACCGATTCCTGACCACAATGCCATCGGCTCCTTTTCTTCTTCGGGCGCGGAGTGCTGCGCCTTCCCCCGACTTGCTCCTGAGGAGCGCAGTGAGAGACATGTCCCTTTCCTTAAGGCCCTTTCAGATTTGCAACCATGCTTCTCTCTCAGGCATAGGGGATGCTAGGGCAAAGAGGATTTCGCTCCATGCGGGTGTCTTCCACCGCGCTGCGGAGACTAGCTCAGGCAATCATCAGCAGCATCCCACACACCCGATTCTGATTTCCCAACGAATGTTGTGCTTTTCTAGAGGAGATGCCCAGGCAAAGAGGCTTTCGTTGTATGCGGGTTTCTCCCACCCTGCTCGGAATACTAGGCTAAGGCAAGCAGCAACACCAGCCCACAGAACTGACTCTGATTTCCCAGCAACAGCTATGCTTTCGCAGAGGTTTTCAGCTTGGCCCGAAACGCATTTCGCTGCTGCTTCCTCAGCAAGGCTTTGGGTGTTCGCTCTGTCGCCTTCGGGAGGAAGAGCTACGGGAGAACTGGTGCCTCTTGGGCATTCTTTTCCCGGGCTCCATGTTCGCGTCCTGGGTTCACCTGCCAGTCCTAACTAATCAGACAGAGCCACAAAGCTGCAGCAGCATGCGTGGCCTAGGTTTGCACTCTATGCACACTACCATCTCCCGGTGTAGGCCATGCTTGGCCTTTTTCTCGGGCACTCAGGCGGACTCGCGGTCTAGGCCAGTGCTTTCCCCACAGGAAAGGAGAGGTGACAGGATCCCTGCACACCACCCGTGCACTGAGATGGGGAGTTGTGGGGCATTGTTCCCACTCCTTCCCCGTACACACCGTGCCTCCGCGAACGCTTCCACATCCTGGAGGAAGACGGATTCTGACTGCCAATTCTTTCAGGGAGCTGTTTCTGCGAGTTCAGGGTAGGCGCCTGGTGGCAAGCCCATGTCTCCACAGGGACAGGTGGCCAAGGAGCTGCTGTCTCCTTGGACCCAGAGACTCAGGACAGGCATGCTTTCTGCCCCGAATCCTTCCTCAGAGTGGAGCACACGCCCCTGCCTAGACTTCCCCTCCTGTCTCCTTAGCAGCCAGGATTCCTTCTCTCTGCAGTGACAGATGTGTCCCTTAAGACTTTTCCACAGGTGCAACCACTCTTCTCTATCAGGCAGAGGGGATGCCCAGGCAAAGAGGATTTCGCTCCATGCGGGTTTATTACACCCTGCTGTGGAGACTAGCTCAGGCAAGCAGCAGCAGCATCCCACAGACCCGACCCTGATTTCCCAACGAATGCTGTGCTTTCCCAGAGTGGATGCCCGGGCAAACAGGCTTTCGCTCTATGCGGGTCCCTCCCGCCGTGCTGTGAATACTCGGCTAAGTCAAGCAGCAACAGCAGCCCACAGAACAGACTCTGATTTCCCAGCGACTGCCATGCTTTCGCAGAGGTTTTTTAGCTTGGCGTCAACCGAACTTCGCTGCTGCTTCCTCAGCAAGGATTTGGGCATTCGCTCTGTTGCATCAGGGAAGAGGAGCTGCGGTAGAGCTGGTGCCTCTTGGGCCTTGCTTTTCTGGGCTCCATGTTAGCGCCCTGGCTTCACCCTGCCAGGCCAAACTAAGCCGACACAGCCACAATCCTGCAGCAGCGTGCGTGGCCTAGGATGGCACTCTATGCACACTACCCTCTCCCGGTGTAGGCAACTCTTGGCCTTTCGCACTGGCCCTCAGGCTGACTCGCGGACTAGGCCAGTGCCTTCCCCACAGGAGAGTAGAAGCGCCAGGATCCCTGAACACCGCCCGTTTACTGGAATGGGGAGCTTGGGGGATAGTCCCCACTCCTTCCCCGGAACACCCCCTGACACCGACAAGGATGCATCTGACTTCACGTTTCTCGAGGGAGCTGTTTATGCGAGTTCCGGGTATGGCGCCTGGTAGCAAGCCCAAGTATGCCCTACGGACGGGTGGCCAAGGAGACGCTGTCCCCTTGGGACCAGGGGCACAGGACAGGCCTGCTTTCTGCCCAGACACCTTCCTCAGAGTGGAGCACGCGCCCCTGCCCTAGAAGTCCCTTCATGTCTCCTTAGCAGCCAGGCTTCCATCTCTCTGCACAGGGAACGGGTGACATTTGTCTTGCCACTGGCCTGCTGTTACTGCCAGGGCAGGCTTTCCTGCTTCCCGACCGATTCCTGACCACAATGCCATCGGCTCCTTTTCTTCTTCGGGCGCGGAGTGCTGCGCCTTCCCCCGACTTGCTCCTGAGGAGCGCAGTGAGAGACATGTCCCTTTCCTTAAGGCCCTTTCAGATTTGCAACCATGCTTCTCTCTCAGGCATAGGGGATGCTAGGGCAAAGAGGATTTCGCTCCATGCGGGTGTGTTCCACCGCGCTGCGGAGACTAGCTCAGGCAATCATCAGCAGCATCCCACACACCCGATTCTGATTTCCCAACGAATGTTGTGCTTTTCTAGAGGAGATGCCCAGGCAAAGAGGCTTTCGTTGTATGCGGGTTTCTCCCACCCTGCTCGGAATACTAGGCTAAGGCAAGCAGCAACACCAGCCCACAGAACTGACTCTGATTTCCCAGCAACAGCTATGCTTTCGCAGAGGTTTTCAGCTTGGCCCGAAACGCATTTCGCTGCTGCTTCCTCAGCAAGGCTTTGGGTGTTCGCTCTGTCGCCTTCGGGAGGAAGAGCTACGGGAGAACTGGTGCCTCTTGGGCATTCTTTTCCCGGGCTCCATGTTCGCGTCCTGGGTTCACCTGCCAGTCCTAACTAATCAGACAGAGCCACAAAGCTGCAGCAGCATGCGTGGCCTAGGTTTGCACTCTATGCACACTACCATCTCCCGGTGTAGGCCATGCTTGGCCTTTTTCTCGGGCACTCAGGCGGACTCGCGGTCTAGGCCAGTGCTTTCCCCACAGGAAAGGAGAGGTGACAGGATCCCTGCACACCACCCGTGCACTGAGATGGGGAGTTGTGGGGCATTGTTCCCACTCCTTCCCCGTACACACCGTGCCTCCGCGAACGCTTCCACATCCTGGAGGAAGACGGATTCTGACTGCCAATTCTTTCAGGGAGCTGTTTCTGCGAGTTCAGGGTAGGCGCCTGGTGGCAAGCCCATGTCTCCACAGGGACAGGTGGCCAAGGAGCTGCTGTCTCCTTGGACCCAGAGACTCAGGACAGGCATGCTTTCTGCCCCGAATCCTTCCTCAGAGTGGAGCACACGCCCCTGCCTAGACTTCCCCTCCTGTCTCCTTAGCAGCCAGGATTCCTTCTCTCTGCAGTGACAGATGTGTCCCTTAAGACTTTTCCACAGGTGCAACCACTCTTCTCTATCAGGCAGAGGGGATGCCCAGGCAAAGAGGATTTCGCTCCATGCGGGTTTATTACACCCTGCTGTGGAGACTAGCTCAGGCAAGCAGCAGCAGCATCCCACAGACCCGACCCTGATTTCCCAACGAATGCTGTGCTTTCCCAGAGTGGATGCCCGGGCAAACAGGCTTTCGCTCTATGCGGGTCCCTCCCGCCGTGCTGTGAATACTCGGCTAAGTCAAGCAGCAACAGCAGCCCACAGAACAGACTCTGATTTCCCAGCGACTGCCATGCTTTCGCAGAGGTTTTTTAGCTTGGCGTCAACCGAACTTCGCTGCTGCTTCCTCAGCAAGGATTTGGGCATTCGCTCTGTTGCATCAGGGAAGAGGAGCTGCGGTAGAGCTGGTGCCTCTTGGGCCTTGCTTTTCTGGGCTCCATGTTAGCGCCCTGGCTTCACCCTGCCAGGCCAAACTAAGCCGACACAGCCACAATCCTGCAGCAGCGTGCGTGGCCTAGGATGGCACTCTATGCACACTACCCTCTCCCGGTGTAGGCAACTCTTGGCCTTTCGCACTGGCCCTCAGGCTGACTCGCGGACTAGGCCAGTGCCTTCCCCACAGGAGAGTAGAAGCGCCAGGATCCCTGAACACCGCCCGTTTACTGGAATGGGGAGCTTGGGGGATAGTCCCCACTCCTTCCCCGGAACACCCCCTGAGACCGACAAGGATGCATCTGACTTCACGTTTCTCGAGGGAGCTGTTTATGCGAGTTCCGGGTATGGCGCCTGGTAGCAAGCCCAAGTATGCCCTACGGACGGGTGGCCAAGGAGACGCTGTCCCCTTGGGACCAGGGGCACAGGACAGGCCTGCTTTCTGCCCAGACACCTTCCTCAGAGTGGAGCACGCGCCCCTGCCCTAGAAGTCCCTTCATGTCTCCTTAGCAGCCAGGCTTCCATCTCTCTGCACAGGGAACGGGTGACATTTGTCTTGCCACCGGCCTGCTGTTACTGCCAGGGCAGGCTTTCCTGCTTCCCGACCCATTCCTGACCACAATGCCATCGGCTCCTTTTCTTCTTCGGGCGCGGAGTGCTGCGCCTTCCCCCGACTTGCTCCTGAGGAGCGCAGTGAGAGACATGTCCCTTTCCTTAAGGCCCTTTCAGATTTGCAACCATGCTTCTCTCTCAGGCATAGGGGATGCTAGGGCAAAGAGGATTTCGCTCCATGCGGGTGTCTTCCACCGCGCTGCGGAGACTAGCTCAGGCAATCATCAGCAGCATCCCACACACCCGATTCTGATTTCCCAACGAATGTTGTGCTTTTCTAGAGGAGATGCCCAGGCAAAGAGGCTTTCGTTGTATGCGGGTTTCTCCCACCCTGCTCGGAATACTAGGCTAAGGCAAGCAGCAACACCAGCCCACAGAACTGACTCTGATTTCCCAGCAACAGCTATGCTTTCGCAGAGGTTTTCAGCTTGGCCCGAAACGCATTTCGCTGCTGCTTCCTCAGCAAGGCTTTGGGTGTTCGCTCTGTCGCCTTCGGGAGGAAGAGCTACGGGAGAACTGGTGCCTCTTGGGCATTCTTTTCCCGGGCTCCATGTTCGCGTCCTGGGTTCACCTGCCAGTCCTAACTAATCAGACAGAGCCACAAAGCTGCAACAGCATGCGTGGCCTAGGTTTGCACTCTATGCACACTACCATCTCCCGGTGTAGGCCATGCTTGGCCTTTTTCTCGGGCACTCAGGCGGACTCGCGGTCTAGGCCAGTGCTTTCCCCACAGGAAAGGAGAGGTGACAGGATCCCTGCACACCACCCGTGCACTGAGATGGGGAGTTGTGGGGCATTGTTCCCACTCCTTCCCCGTACACACCGTGCCTCCGCGAACGCTTCCACATCCTGGAGGAAGACGGATTCTGACTGCCAATTCTTTCAGGGAGCTGTTTCTGCGAGTTCAGGGTAGGCGCCTGGTGGCAAGCCCATGTCTCCACAGGGACAGGTGGCCAAGGAGCTGCTGTCTCCTTGGACCCAGAGACTCAGGACAGGCATGCTTTCTGCCCCGAATCCTTCCTCAGAGTGGAGCACACGCCCCTGCCTAGACTTCCCCTCCTGTCTCCTTAGCAGCCAGGATTCCTTCTCTCTGCAGTGACAGATGTGTCCCTTAAGACTTTTCCACAGGTGCAACCACTCTTCTCTATCAGGCAGAGGGGATGCCCAGGCAAAGAGGATTTCGCTCCATGCGGGTTTATTACACCCTGCTGTGGAGACTAGCTCAGGCAAGCAGCAGCAGCATCCCACAGACCCGACCCTGATTTCCCAACGAATGCTGTGCTTTCCCAGAGTGGATGCCCGGGCAAACAGGCTTTCGCTCTATGCGGGTCCCTCCCGCCGTGCTGTGAATACTCGGCTAAGTCAAGCAGCAACAGCAGCCCACAGAACAGACTCTGATTTCCCAGCGACTGCCATGCTTTCGCAGAGGTTTTTTAGCTTGGCGTCAACCGAACTTCGCTGCTGCTTCCTCAGCAAGGATTTGGGCATTCGCTCTGTTGCATCAGGGAAGAGGAGCTGCGGTAGAGCTGGTGCCTCTTGGGCCTTGCTTTTCTGGGCTCCATGTTAGCGCCCTGGCTTCACCCTGCCAGGCCAAACTAAGCCGACACAGCCACAATCCTGCAGCAGCGTGCGTGGCCTAGGATGGCACTCTATGCACACTACCCTCTCCCGGTGTAGGCAACTCTTGGCCTTTCGCACTGGCCCTCAGGCTGACTCGCGGACTAGGCCAGTGCCTTCCCCACAGGAGAGTAGAAGCGCCAGGATCCCTGAACACCGCCCGTTTACTGGAATGGGGAGCTTGGGGGATAGTCCCCACTCCTTCCCCGGAACACCCCCTGACACCGACAAGGATGCATCTGACTTCACGTTTCTCGAGGGAGCTGTTTATGCGAGTTCCGGGTATGGCGCCTGGTAGCAAGCCCAAGTATGCCCTACGGACGGGTGGCCAAGGAGACGCTGTCCCCTTGGGACCAGGGGCACAGGACAGGCCTGCTTTCTGCCCAGACACCTTCCTCAGAGTGGAGCACGCGCCCCTGCCCTAGAAGTCCCTTCATGTCTCCTTAGCAGCCAGGCTTCCATCTCTCTGCACAGGGAACGGGTGACATTTGTCTTGCCACCGGCCTGCTGTTACTGCCAGGGCAGGCTTTCCTGCTTCCCGACCGATTCCTGACCACAATGCCATCGGCTCCTTTTCTTCTTCGGGCGCGGAGTGCTGCGCCTTCCCCCGACTTGCTCCTGAGGAGCGCAGTGAGAGACATGTCCCTTTCCTTAAGGCCCTTTCAGATTTGCAACCATGCTTCTCTCTCAGGCATAGGGGATGCTAGGGCAAAGAGGATTTCGCTCCATGCGGGTGTCTTCCACCGCGCTGCGGAGACTAGCTCAGGCAATCCTCAGCAGCATCCCACACACCCGATTCTGATTTCCCAACGAATGTTGTGCTTTTCTAGAGGAGATGCCCAGGCAAAGAGGCTTTCGTTGTATGCGGGTTTCTCCCACCCTGCTCGGAATACTAGGCTAAGGCAAGCAGCAACACCAGCCCACAGAACTGACTCTGATTTCCCAGCAACAGCTATGCTTTCGCAGAGGTTTTCAGCTTGGCCCGAAACGCATTTCGCTGCTGCTTCCTCAGCAAGGCTTTGGGTGTTCGCTCTGTCGCCTTCGGGAGGAAGAGCTACGGGAGAACTGGTGCCTCTTGGGCATTCTTTTCCCGGGCTCCATGTTCGCGTCCTGGGTTCACCTGCCAGTCCTAACTAATCAGACAGAGCCACAAAGCTGCAGCAGCATGCGTGGCCTAGGTTTGCACTCTATGCACACTACCATCTCCCGGTGTAGGCCATGCTTGGCCTTTTTCTCGGGCACTCAGGCGGACTCGCGGTCTAGGCCAGTGCTTTCCCCACAGGAAAGGAGAGGTGACAGGATCCCTGCACACCACCCGTGCACTGAGATGGGGAGTTGTGGGGCATTGTTCCCACTCCTTCCCCGTACACACCGTGCCTCCGCGAACGCTTCCACATCCTGGAGGAAGACGGATTCTGACTGCCAATTCTTTCAGGGAGCTGTTTCTGCGAGTTCAGGGTAGGCGCCTGGTGGCAAGCCCATGTCTCCACAGGGACAGGTGGCCAAGGAGCTGCTGTCTCCTTGGACCCAGAGACTCAGGACAGGCATGCTTTCTGCCCCGAATCCTTCCTCAGAGTGGAGCACACGCCCCTGCCTAGACTTCCCCTCCTGTCTCCTTAGCAGCCAGGATTCCTTCTCTCTGCAGTGACAGATGTGTCCCTTAAGACTTTTCCACAGGTGCAACCACTCTTCTCTATCAGGCAGAGGGGATGCCCAGGCAAAGAGGATTTCGCTCCATGCGGGTTTATTACACCCTGCTGTGGAGACTAGCTCAGGCAAGCAGCAGCAGCATCCCACAGACCCGACCCTGATTTCCCAACGAATGCTGTGCTTTCCCAGAGTGGATGCCCGGGCAAACAGGCTTTCGCTCTATGCGGGTCCCTCCCGCCGTGCTGTGAATACTCGGCTAAGTCAAGCAGCAACAGCAGCCCACAGAACAGACTCTGATTTCCCAGCGACTGCCATGCTTTCGCAGAGGTTTTTTAGCTTGGCGTCAACCGAACTTCGCTGCTGCTTCCTCAGCAAGGATTTGGGCATTCGCTCTGTTGCATCAGGGAAGAGGAGCTGCGGTAGAGCTGGTGCCTCTTGGGCCTTGCTTTTCTGGGCTCCATGTTAGCGCCCTGGCTTCACCCTGCCAGGCCAAACTAAGCCGACACAGCCACAATCCTGCAGCAGCGTGCGTGGCCTAGGATGGCACTCTATGCACACTACCCTCTCCCGGTGTAGGCAACTCTTGGCCTTTCGCACTGGCCCTCAGGCTGACTCGCGGACTAGGCCAGTGCCTTCCCCACAGGAGAGTAGAAGCGCCAGGATCCCTGAACACCGCCCGTTTACTGGAATGGGGAGCTTGGGGGATAGTCCCCACTCCTTCCCCGGAACACCCCCTGACACCGACAAGGATGCATCTGACTTCACGTTTCTCGAGGGAGCTGTTTATGCGAGTTCCGGGTATGGCGCCTGGTAGCAAGCCCAAGTATGCCCTACGGACGGGTGGCCAAGGAGACGCTGTCCCCTTGGGACCAGGGGCACAGGACAGGCCTGCTTTCTGCCCAGACACCTTCCTCAGAGTGGAGCACGCGCCCCTGCCCTAGAAGTCCCTTCATGTCTCCTTAGCAGCCAGGCTTCCATCTCTCTGCACAGGGAACGGGTGACATTTGTCTTGCCACCGGCCTGCTGTTACTGCCAGGGCAGGCTTTCCTGCTTCCCGACCGATTCCTGACCACAATGCCATCGGCTCCTTTTCTTCTTCGGGCGCGGAGTGCTGCGCCTTCCCCCGACTTGCTCCTGAGGAGCGCAGTGAGAGACATGTCCCTTTCCTTAAGGCCCTTTCAGATTTGCAACCATGCTTCTCTCTCAGGCATAGGGGATGCTAGGGCAAAGAGGATTTCGCTCCATGCGGGTGTCTTCCACCGCGCTGCGGAGACTAGCTCAGGCAATCATCAGCAGCATCCCACACACCCGATTCTGATTTCCCAACGAATGTTGTGCTTTTCTAGAGGAGATGCCCAGGCAAAGAGGCTTTCGTTGTATGCGGGTTTCTCCCACCCTGCTCGGAATACTAGGCTAAGGCAAGCAGCAACACCAGCCCACAGAACTGACTCTGATTTCCCAGCAACAGCTATGCTTTCGCAGAGGTTTTCAGCTTGGCCCGAAACGCATTTCGCTGCTGCTTCCTCAGCAAGGCTTTGGGTGTTCGCTCTGTCGCCTTCGGGAGGAAGAGCTACGGGAGAACTGGTGCCTCTTGGGCATTCTTTTCCCGGGCTCCATGTTCGCGTCCTGGGTTCACCTGCCAGTCCTAACTAATCAGACAGAGCCACAAAGCTGCAGCAGCATGCGTGGCCTAGGTTTGCACTCTATGCACACTACCATCTCCCGGTGTAGGCCATGCTTGGCCTTTTTGTCGGGCACTCAGGCGGACTCGCGGTCTAGGCCAGTGCTTTCCCCACAGGAAAGGAGAGGTGACAGGATCCCTGCACACCACCCGTGCACTGAGATGGGGAGTTGTAGGGCATTGTTCCCACTCCTTCCCCGTACACACCGTGCCTCCGCGAACGCTTCCACATCCTGGAGGAAGACGGATTCTGACTGCCAATTCTTTCAGGGAGCTGTTTCTGCGAGTTCAGGGTAGGCGCCTGGTGGCAAGCCCATGTCTCCACAGGGACAGGTGGCCAAGGAGCTGCTGTCTCCTTGGACCCAGAGACTCAGGACAGGCATGCTTTCTGCCCCGAATCCTTCCTCAGAGTTGAGCACACGCCCCTGCCTAGACTTCCCCTCCTGTCTCCTTAGCAGCCAGGATTCCTTCTCTCTGCAGTGACAGATGTGTCCCTTAAGACTTTTCCACAGGTGCAACCACTCTTCTCTATCAGGCAGAGGGGATGCCCAGGCAAAGAGGATTTCGCTCCATGCGGGTTTATTACACCCTGCTGTGGAGACTAGCTCAGGCAAGCAGCAGCAGCATCCCACAGACCCGACCCTGATTTCCCAACGAATGCTGTGCTTTCCCAGAGTGGATGCCCGGGCAAACAGGCTTTCGCTCTATGCGGGTCCCTCCCGCCGTGCTGTGAATACTCGGCTAAGTCAAGCAGCAACAGCAGCCCACAGAACAGACTCTGATTTCCCAGCGACTGCCATGCTTTCGCAGAGGTTTTTTAGCTTGGCGTCAACCGAACTTCGCTGCTGCTTCCTCAGCAAGGATTTGGGCATTCGCTCTGTTGCATCAGGGAAGAGGAGCTGCGGTAGAGCTGGTGCCTCTTGGGCCTTGCTTTTCTGGGCTCCATGTTAGCGCCCTGGCTTCACCCTGCCAGGCCAAACTAAGCCGACACAGCCACAATCCTGCAGCAGCGTGCGTGGCCTAGGATGGCACTCTATGCACACTACCCTCTCCCGGTGTAGGCAACTCTTGGCCTTTCGCACTGGCCCTCAGGCTGACTCGCGGACTAGGCCAGTGCCTTCCCCACAGGAGAGTAGAAGCGCCAGGATTCCTGAACACCGCCCGTTTACTGGAATGGGGAGCTTGGGGGATAGTCCCCACTCCTTCCCCGGAACACCCCCTGACACCGACAAGGATGCATCTGACTTCACGTTTCTCGAGGGAGCTGTTTATGCGAGTTCCGGGTATGGCGCCTGGTAGCAAGCCCAAGTATGCCCTACGGACGGGTGGCCAAGGAGACGCTGTCCCCTTGGGACCAGGGGCACAGGACAGGCCTGCTTTCTGCCCAGACACCTTCCTCAGAGTGGAGCACGCGCCCCTGCCCTAGAAGTCCCTTCATGTCTCCTTAGCAGCCAGGCTTCCATCTCTCTGCATAGGGAACGGGTGACATTTGTCTTGCCACCGGCCTGCTGTTACTGCCAGGGCAGGCTTTCCTGCTTCCCGACCGATTCCTGACCACAATGCCATCGGCTCCTTTTCTTCTTCGGGCGCGAAGTGCTGCGCCTTCCCCCGACTTGCTCCTGAGGAGCGCAGTGAGAGACATGTCCCTTTCCTTAAGGCCCTTTCAGATTTGCAACCATGCTTCTCTCTCAGGCATAGGGGATGCTAGGGCAAAGAGGATTTCGCTCCATGCGGGTGTCTTCCACCGCGCTGCGGAGACTAGCTCAGGCAATCATCAGCAGCATCCCACACACCCGATTCTGATTTCCCAACGAATGTTGTGCTTTTCTAGAGGAGATGCCCAGGCAAAGAGGCTTTCGTTGTATGCGGGTTTCTCCCACCCTGCTCGGAATACTAGGCTAAGGCAAGCAGCAACACCAGCCCACAGAACTGACTCTGATTTCCCAGCAACAGCTATGCTTTCGCAGAGGTTTTCAGCTTGGCCCGAAACGCATTTCGCTGCTGCTTCCTCAGCAAGGCTTTGGGTGTTCGCTCTGTCGCCTTCGGGAGGAAGAGCTACGGGAGAACTGGTGCCTCTTGGGCATTCTTTTCCCGGGCTCCATGTTCGCGTCCTGGGTTCACCTGCCAGTCCTAACTAATCAGACAGAGCCACAAAGCTGCAGCAGCATGCGTGGCCTAGGTTTGCACTCTATGCACACTACCATCTCCCGGTGTAGGCCATGCTTGGCCTTTTTCTCGGGCACTCAGGCGGACTCGCGGTCTAGGCCAGTGCTTTCCCCACAGGAAAGGAGAGGTGACAGGATCCCTGCACACCACCCGTGCACTGAGATGGGGAGTTGTGGGGCATTGTTCCCACTCCTTCCCCGTACACACCGTGCCTCCGCGAACGCTTCCACATCCTGGAGGAAGACGGATTCTGACTGCCAATTCTTTCAGGGAGCTGTTTCTGCGAGTTCAGGGTAGGCGCCTGGTGGCAAGCCCATGTCTCCACAGGGACAGGTGGCCAAGGAGCTGCTGTCTCCTTGGACCCAGAGACTCAGGACAGGCATGCTTTCTGCCCCGAATCCTTCCTCAGAGTGGAGCACACGCCCCTGCCTAGACTTCCCCTCCTGTCTCCTTAGCAGCCAGGATTCCTTCTCTCTGCAGTGACAGATGTGTCCCTTAAGACTTTTCCACAGGTGCAACCACTCTTCTCTATCAGGCAGAGGGGATGCCCAGGCAAAGAGGATTTCGCTCCATGCGGGTTTATTACACCCTGCTGTGGAGACTAGCTCAGGCAAGCAGCAGCAGCATCCCACAAACCCGACCCTGATTTCCCAACGAATGCTGTGCTTTCCCAGAGTGGATGCCCGGGCAAACAGGCTTTCGCTCTATGCGGGTCCCTCCCGCCGTGCTGTGAATACTCGGCTAAGTCAAGCAGCAACAGCAGCCCACAGAACAGACTCTGATTTCCCAGCGACTGCCATGCTTTCGCAGAGGTTTTTTAGCTTGGCGTCAACCGAACTTCGCTGCTGCTTCCTCAGCAAGGATTTGGGCATTCGCTCTGTTGCATCAGGGAAGAGGAGCTGCGGTAGAGCTGGTGCCTCTTGGGCCTTGCTTTTCTGGGCTCCATGTTAGCGCCCTGGCTTCACCCTGCCAGGCCAAACTAAGCCGACACAGCCACAATCCTGCAGCAGCGTGCGTGGCCTAGGATGGCACTCTATGCACACTACCCTCTCCCGGTGTAGGCAACTCTTGGCCTTTCGCACTGGCCCTCAGGCTGACTCGCGGACTAGGCCAGTGCCTTCCCCACAGGAGAGTAGAAGCGCCAGGATCCCTGAACACCGCCCGTTTACTGGAATGGGGAGCTTGGGGGATAGTCCCCACTCCTTCCCCGGAACACCCCCTGACACCGACAAGGATGCATCTGACTTCACGTTTCTCGAGGGAGCTGTTTATGCGAGTTCCGGGTATGGCGCCTGGTAGCAAGCCCAAGTATGCCCTACGGACGGGTGGCCAAGGAGACGCTGTCCCCTTGGGACCAGGGGCACAGGACAGGCCTGCTTTCTGCCCAGACACCTTCCTCAGAGTGGAGCACGCGCCCCTGCCCTAGAAGTCCCTTCATGTCTCCTTAGCAGCCAGGCTTCCATCTCTCTGCACAGGGAACGGGTGACATTTGTCTTGCCACCGGCCTGCTGTTACTGCCAGGGCAGGCTTTCCTGCTTCCCGACCGATTCCTGACCACAATGCCATCGGCTCCTTTTCTTCTTCGGGCGCGGAGTGCTGCGCCTTCCCCCGACTTGCTCCTGAGGAGCGCAGTGAGAGACATGTCCCTTTCCTTAAGGCCCTTTCAGATTTGCAACCATGCTTCTCTCTCAGGCATAGGGGATGCTAGGGCAAAGAGGATTTCGCTCCATGCGGGTGTCTTCCACCGCGCTGCGGAGACTAGCTCAGGCAATCCTCAGCAGCATCCCACACACCCGATTCTGATTTCCCAACGAATGTTGTGCTTTTCTAGAGGAGATGCCCAGGCAAAGAGGCTTTCGTTGTATGCGGGTTTCTCCCACCCTGCTCGGAATACTAGGCTAAGGCAAGCAGCAACACCAGCCCACAGAACTGACTCTGATTTCCCAGCAACAGCTATGCTTTCGCAGAGGTTTTCAGCTTGGCCCGAAACGCATTTCGCTGCTGCTTCCTCAGCAAGGCTTTGGGTGTTCGCTCTGTCGCCTTCGGGAGGAAGAGCTACGGGAGAACTGGTGCCTCTTGGGCATTCTTTTCCCGGGCTCCATGTTCGCGTCCTGGGTTCACCTGCCAGTCCTAACTAATCAGACAGAGCCACAAAGCTGCAGCAGCATGCGTGGCCTAGGTTTGCACTCTATGCACACTACCATCTCCCGGTGTAGGCCATGCTTGGCCTTTTTCTCGGGCACTCAGGCGGACTCGCGGTCTAGGCCAGTGCTTTCCCCACAGGAAAGGAGAGGTGACAGGATCCCTGCACACCACCCGTGCACTGAGATGGGGAGTTGTGGGGCATTGTTCCCACTCCTTCCCCGTACACACCGTGCCTCCGCGAACGCTTCCACATCCTGGAGGAAGACGGATTCTGACTGCCAATTCTTTCAGGGAGCTGTTTCTGCGAGTTCAGGGTAGGCGCCTGGTGGCAAGCCCATGTCTCCACAGGGACAGGTGGCCAAGGAGCTGCTGTCTCCTTGGACCCAGAGACTCAGGACAGGCATGCTTTCTGCCCCGAATCCTTCCTCAGAGTGGAGCACACGCCCCTGCCTAGACTTCCCCTCCTGTCTCCTTAGCAGCCAGGATTCCTTCTCTCTGCAGTGACAGATGTGTCCCTTAAGACTTTTCCACAGGTGCAACCACTCTTCTCTATCAGGCAGAGGGGATGCCCAGGCAAAGAGGATTTCGCTCCATGCGGGTTTATTACACCCTGCTGTGGAGACTAGCTCAGGCAAGCAGCAGCAGCATCCCACAGACCCGACCCTGATTTCCCAACGAATGCTGTGCTTTCCCAGAGTGGATGCCCGGGCAAACAGGCTTTCGCTCTATGCGGGTCCCTCCCGCCGTGCTGTGAATACTCGGCTAAGTCAAGCAGCAACAGCAGCCCACAGAACAGACTCTGATTTCCCAGCGACTGCCATGCTTTCGCAGAGGTTTTTTAGCTTGGCGTCAACCGAACTTCGCTGCTGCTTCCTCAGCAAGGATTTGGGCATTCGCTCTGTTGCATCAGGGAAGAGGAGCTGCGGTAGAGCTGGTGCCTCTTGGGCCTTGCTTTTCTGGGCTCCATGTTAGCGCCCTGGCTTCACCCTGCCAGGCCAAACTAAGCCGACACAGCCACAATCCTGCAGCAGCGTGCGTGGCCTAGGATGGCACTCTATGCACACTACCCTCTCCCGGTGTAGGCAACTCTTGGCCTTTCGCACTGGCCCTCAGGCTGACTCGCGGACTAGGCCAGTGCCTTCCCCACAGGAGAGTAGAAGCGCCAGGATCCCTGAACACCGCCCGTTTACTGGAATGGGGAGCTTGGGGGATAGTCCCCACTCCTTCCCCGGAACACCCCCTGACACCGACAAGGATGCATCTGACTTCACGTTTCTCGAGGGAGCTGTTTATGCGAGTTCCGGGTATGGCGCCTGGTAGCAAGCCCAAGTATGCCCTACGGACGGGTGGCCAAGGAGACGCTGTCCCCTTGGGACCAGGGGCACAGGACAGGCCTGCTTTCTGCCCAGACACCTTCCTCAGAGTGGAGCACGCGCCCCTGCCCTAGAAGTCCCTTCATGTCTCCTTAGCAGCCAGGCTTCCATCTCTCTGCACAGGGAACGGGTGACATTTGTCTTGCCACCGGCCTGCTGTTACTGCCAGGGCAGGCTTTCCTGCTTCCCGACCGATTCCTGACCACAATGCCATCGGCTCCTTTTCTTCTTCGGGCGCGGAGTGCTGCGCCTTCCCCCGACTTGCTCCTGAGGAGCGCAGTGAGAGACATGTCCCTTTCCTTAAGGCCCTTTCAGATTTGCAACCATGCTTCTCTCTCAGGCATAGGGGATGCTAGGGCAAAGAGGATTTCGCTCCATGCGGGTGTCTTCCACCGCGCTGCGGAGACTAGCTCAGGCAATCCTCAGCAGCATCCCACACACCCGATTCTGATTTCCCAACGAATGTTGTGCTTTTCTAGAGGAGATGCCCAGGCAAAGAGGCTTTCGTTGTATGCGGGTTTCTCCCACCCTGCTCGGAATACTAGGCTAAGGCAAGCAGCAATACCAGCCCACAGAACTGACTCTGATTTCCCAGCAACAGCTATGCTTTCGCAGAGGTTTTCAGCTTGGCCCGAAACGCATTTCGCTGCTGCTTCCTCAGCAAGGCTTTGGGTGTTCGCTCTGTCGCCTTCGGGAGGAAGAGCTACGGGAGAACTGGTGCCTCTTGGGCATTCTTTTCCCGGGCTCCATGTTCGCGTCCTGGGTTCACCTGCCAGTCCTAACTAATCAGACAGAGCCACAAAGCTGCAGCAGCATGCGTGGCCTAGGTTTGCACTCTATGCACACTACCATCTCCCGGTGTAGGCCATGCTTGGCCTTTTTCTCGGGCACTCAGGCGGACTCGCGGTCTAGGCCAGTGCTTTCCCCACAGGAAAGGAGAGGTGACAGGATCCCTGCACACCACCCGTGCACTGAGATGGGGAGTTGTGGGGCATTGTTCCCACTCCTTCCCCGTACACACCGTGCCTCCGCGAACGCTTCCACATCCTGGAGGAAGACGGATTCTGACTGCCAATTCTTTCAGGGAGCTGTTTCTGCGAGTTCAGGGTAGGCGCCTGGTGGCAAGCCCATGTCTCCACAGGGACAGGTGGCCAAGGAGCTGCTGTCTCCTTGGACCCAGAGACTCAGGACAGGCATGCTTTCTGCCCCGAATCCTTCCTCAGAGTGGAGCACACGCCCCTGCCTAGACTTCCCCTCCTGTCTCCTTAGCAGCCAGGATTCCTTCTCTCTGCAGTGACAGATGTGTCCCTTAAGACTTTTCCACAGGTGCAACCACTCTTCTCTATCAGGCAGAGGGGATGCCCAGGCAAAGAGGATTTCGCTCCATGCGGGTTTATTACACCCTGCTGTGGAGACTAGCTCAGGCAAGCAGCAGCAGCATCCCACAGACCCGACCCTGATTTCCCAACGAATGCTGTGCTTTCCCAGAGTGGATGCCCGGGCAAACAGGCTTTCGCTCTATGCGGGTCCCTCCCGCCGTGCTGTGAATACTCGGCTAAGTCAAGCAGCAACAGCAGCCCACAGAACAGACTCTGATTTCCCAGCGACTGCCATGCTTTCGCAGAGGTTTTTTAGCTTGGCGTCAACCGAACTTCGCTGCTGCTTCCTCAGCAAGGATTTGGGCATTCGCTCTGTTGCATCAGGGAAGAGGAGCTGCGGTAGAGCTGGTGCCTCTTGGGCCTTGCTTTTCTGGGCTCCATGTTAGCGCCCTGGCTTCACCCTGCCAGGCCAAACTAAGCCGACACAGCCACAATCCTGCAGCAGCGTGCGTGGCCTAGGATGGCACTCTATGCACACTACCCTCTCCCGGTGTAGGCAACTCTTGGCCTTTCGCACTGGCCCTCAGGCTGACTCGCGGACTAGGCCAGTGCCTTCCCCACAGGAGAGTAGAAGCGCCAGGATCCCTGAACACCGCCCGTTTACTGGAATGGGGAGCTTGGGGGATAGTCCCCACTCCTTCCCCGGAACACCCCCTGACACCGACAAGGATGCATCTGACTTCACGTTTCTCGAGGGAGCTGTTTATGCGAGTTCCGGGTATGGCGCCTGGTAGCAAGCCCAAGTATGCCCTACGGACGGGTGGCCAAGGAGACGCTGTCCCCTTGGGACCAGGGGCACAGGACAGGCCTGCTTTCTGCCCAGACACCTTCCTCAGAGTGGAGCACGCGCCCCTGCCCTAGAAGTCCCTTCATGTCTCCTTAGCAGCCAGGCTTCCATCTCTCTGCACAGGGAACGGGTGACATTTGTCTTGCCACCGGCCTGCTGTTACTGCCAGGGCAGGCTTTCCTGCTTCCCGACCGATTCCTGACCACAATGCCATCGGCTCCTTTTCTTCTTCGGGCGCGGAGTGCTGCGCCTTCCCCCGACTTGCTCCTGAGGAGCGCAGTGAGAGACATGTCCCTTTCCTTAAGGCCCTTTCAGATTTGCAACCATGCTTCTCTCTCAGGCATAGGGGATGCTAGGGCAAAGAGGATTTCGCTCCATGCGGGTGTCTTCCACCGCGCTGCGGAGACTAGCTCAGGCAATCCTCAGCAGCATCCCACACACCCGATTCTGATTTCCCAACGAATGTTGTGCTTTTCTAGAGGAGATGCCCAGGCAAAGAGGCTTTCGTTGTATGCGGGTTTCTCCCACCCTGCTCGGAATACTAGGCTAAGGCAAGCAGCAACACCAGCCCACAGAACTGACTCTGATTTCCCAGCAACAGCTATGCTTTCGCAGAGGTTTTCAGCTTGGCCCGAAACGCATTTCGCTGCTGCTTCCTCAGCAAGGCTTTGGGTGTTCGCTCTGTCGCCTTCGGGAGGAAGAGCTACGGGAGAACTGGTGCCTCTTGGGCATTCTTTTCCCGGGCTCCATGTTCGCGTCCTGGGTTCACCTGCCAGTCCTAACTAATCAGACAGAGCCACAAAGCTGCAGCAGCATGCGTGGCCTAGGTTTGCACTCTATGCACACTACCATCTCCCGGTGTAGGCCATGCTTGGCCTTTTTCTCGGGCACTCAGGCGGACTCGCGGTCTAGGCCAGTGCTTTCCCCACAGGAAAGGAGAGGTGACAGGATCCCTGCACACCACCCGTGCACTGAGATGGGGAGTTGTGGGGCATTGTTCCCACTCCTTCCCCGTACACACCGTGCCTCTGCGAACGCTTCCACATCCTGGAGGAAGACGGATTCTGACTGCCAATTCTTTCAGGGAGCTGTTTCTGCGAGTTCAGGGTAGGCGCCTGGTGGCAAGCCCATGTCTCCACAGGGACAGGTGGCCAAGGAGCTGCTGTCTCCTTGGACCCAGAGACTCAGGACAGGCATGCTTTCTGCCCCGAATCCTTCCTCAGAGTGGAGCACACGCCCCTGCCTAGACTTCCCCTCCTGTCTCCTTAGCAGCCAAGATTCCTTCTCTCTGCAGTGACAGATGTGTCCCTTAAGACTTTTCCACAGGTGCAACCACTCTTCTCTATCAGGCAGAGGGGATGCCCAGGCAAAGAGGATTTCGCTCCATGCGGGTTTATTACACCCTGCTGTGGAGACTAGCTCAGGCAAGCAGCAGCAGCATCCCACAGACCCGACCCTGATTTCCCAACGAATGCTGTGCTTTCCCAGAGTGGATGCCCGGGCAAACAGGCTTTCGCTCTATGCGGGTCCCTCCCGCCGTGCTGTGAATACTCGGCTAAGTCAAGCAGCAACAGCAGCCCACAGAACAGACTCTGATTTCCCAGCGACTGCCATGCTTTCGCAGAGGTTTTTTAGCTTGGCGTCAACCGAACTTCGCTGCTGCTTCCTCAGCAAGGATTTGGGCATTCGCTCTGTTGCATCAGGGAAGAGGAGCTGCGGTAGAGCTGGTGCCTCTTGGGCCTTGCTTTTCTGGGCTCCATGTTAGCGCCCTGGCTTCACCCTGCCAGGCCAAACTAAGCCGACACAGCCACAATCCTGCAGCAGCGTGCGTGGCCTAGGATGGCACTCTATGCACACTACCCTCTCCCGGTGTAGGCAACTCTTGGCCTTTCGCACTGGCCCTCAGGCTGACTCGCGGACTAGGCCAGTGCCTTCCCCACAGGAGAGTAGAAGCGCCAGGATCCCTGAACACCGCCCGTTTACTGGAATGGGGAGCTTGGGGGATAGTCCCCACTCCTTCCCCGGAACACCCCCTGACACCGACAAGGATGCATCTGACTTCACGTTTCTCGAGGGAGCTGTTTATGCGAGTTCCGGGTATGGCGCCTGGTAGCAAGCCCAAGTATGCCCTACGGACGGGTGGCCAAGGAGACGCTGTCCCCTTGGGACCAGGGGCACAGGACAGGCCTGCTTTCTGCCCAGACACCTTCCTCAGAGTGGAGCACGCGCCCCTGCCCTAGAAGTCCCTTCATGTCTCCTTAGCAGCCAGGCTTCCATCTCTCTGCACAGGGAACGGGTGACATTTGTCTTGCCACCGGCCTGCTGTTACTGCCAGGGCAGGCTTTCCTGCTTCCCGACCGATTCCTGACCACAATGCCATCGGCTCCTTTTCTTCTTCGGGCGCGGAGTGCTGCGCCTTCCCCCGACTTGCTCCTGAGGAGCGCAGTGAGAGACATGTCCCTTTCCTTAAGGCCCTTTCAGATTTGCAACCATGCTTCTCTCTCAGGCATAGGGGATGCTAGGGCAAAGAGGATTTCGCTCCATGCGGGTGTCTTCCACCGCGCTGCGGAGACTAGCTCAGGCAATCCTCAGCAGCATCCCACACACCCGATTCTGATTTCCCAACGAATGTTGTGCTTTTCTAGAGGAGATGCCCAGGCAAAGAGGCTTTCGTTGTATGCGGGTTTCTCCCACCCTGCTCGGAATACTAGGCTAAGGCAAGCAGCAACACCAGCCCACAGAACTGACTCTGATTTCCCAGCAACAGCTATGCTTTCGCAGAGGTTTTCAGCTTGGCCCGAAACGCATTTCGCTGCTGCTTCCTCAGCAAGGCTTTGGGTGTTCGCTCTGTCGCCTTCGGGAGGAAGAGCTACGGGAGAACTGGTGCCTCTTGGGCATTCTTTTCCCGGGCTCCATGTTCGCGTCCTGGGTTCACCTGCCAGTCCTAACTAATCAGACAGAGCCACAAAGCTGCAGCAGCATGCGTGGCCTAGGTTTGCACTCTATGCACACTACCATCTCCCGGTGTAGGCCATGCTTGGCCTTTTTCTCGGGCACTCAGGCGGACTCGCGGTCTAGGCCAGTGCTTTCCCCACAGGAAAGGAGAGGTGACAGGATCCCTGCACACCACCCGTGCACTGAGATGGGGAGTTGTGGGGCATTGTTCCCACTCCTTCCCCGTACACACCGTGCCTCCGCGAACGCTTCCACATCCTGGAGGAAGACGGATTCTGACTGCCAATTCTTTCAGGGAGCTGTTTCTGCGAGTTCAGGGTAGGCGCCTGGTGGCAAGCCCATGTCTCCACAGGGACAGGTGGCCAAGGAGCTGCTGTCTCCTTGGACCCAGAGACTCAGGACAGGCATGCTTTCTGCCCCGAATCCTTCCTCAGAGTGGAGCACACGCCCCTGCCTAGACTTCCCCTCCTGTCTCCTTAGCAGCCAGGATTCCTTCTCTCTGCAGTGACAGATGTGTCCCTTAAGACTTTTCCACAGGTGCAACCACTCTTCTCTATCAGGCAGAGGGGATGCCCAGGCAAAGAGGATTTCGCTCCATGCGGGTTTATTACACCCTGCTGTGGAGACTAGCTCAGGCAAGCAGCAGCAGCATCCCACAGACCCGACCCTGATTTCCCAACGAATGCTGTGCTTTCCCAGAGTGGATGCCCGGGCAAACAGGCTTTCGCTCTATGCGGGTCCCTCCCGCCGTGCTGTGAATACTCGGCTAAGTCAAGCAGCAACAGCAGCCCACAGAACAGACTCTGATTTCCCAGCGACTGCCATGCTTTCGCAGAGGTTTTTTAGCTTGGCGTCAACCGAACTTCGCTGCTGCTTCCTCAGCAAGGATTTGGGCATTCGCTCTGTTGCATCAGGGAAGAGGAGCTGCGGTAGAGCTGGTGCCTCTTGGGCCTTGCTTTTCTGGGCTCCATGTTAGCGCCCTGGCTTCACCCTGCCAGGCCAAACTAAGCCGACACAGCCACAATCCTGCAGCAGCGTGCGTGGCCTAGGATGGCACTCTATGCACACTACCCTCTCCCGGTGTAGGCAACTCTTGGCCTTTCGCACTGGCCCTCAGGCTGACTCGCGGACTAGGCCAGTGCCTTCCCCACAGGAGAGTAGAAGCGCCAGGATCCCTGAACACCGCCCGTTTACTGGAATGGGGAGCTTGGGGGATAGTCCCCACTCCTTCCCCGGAACACCCCCTGACACCGACAAGGATGCATCTGACTTCACGTTTCTCGAGGGAGCTGTTTATGCGAGTTCCGGGTATGGCGCCTGGTAGCAAGCCCAAGTATGCCCTACGGACGGGTGGCCAAGGAGACGCTGTCCCCTTGGGACCAGGGGCACAGGACAGGCCTGCTTTCTGCCCAGACACCTTCCTCAGAGTGGAGCACGCGCCCCTGCCCTAGAAGTCCCTTCATGTCTCCTTAGCAGCCAGGCTTCCATCTCTCTGCACAGGGAACGGGTGACATTTGTCTTGCCACCGGCCTGCTGTTACTGCCAGGGCAGGCTTTCCTGCTTCCCGACCGATTCCTGACCACAATGCCATCGGCTCCTTTTCTTCTTCGGGCGCGGAGTGCTGCGCCTTCCCCCGACTTGCTCCTGAGGAGCGCAGTGAGAGACATGTCCCTTTCCTTAAGGCCCTTTCAGATTTGCAACCATGCTTCTCTCTCAGGCATAGGGGATGCTAGGGCAAAGAGGATTTCGCTCCATGCGGGTGTCTTCCACCGCGCTGCGGAGACTAGCTCAGGCAATCATCAGCAGCATCCCACACACCCGATTCTGATTTCCCAACGAATGTTGTGCTTTTCTAGAGGAGATGCCCAGGCAAAGAGGCTTTCGTTGTATGCGGGTTTCTCCCACCCTGCTCGGAATACTAGGCTAAGGCAAGCAGCAACACCAGCCCACAGAACTGACTCTGATTTCCCAGCAACAGCTATGCTTTCGCAGAGGTTTTCAGCTTGGCCCGAAACGCATTTCGCTGCTGCTTCCTCAGCAAGGCTTTGGGTGTTCGCTCTGTCGCCTTCGGGAGGAAGAGCTACGGGAGAACTGGTGCCTCTTGGGCATTCTTTTCCCGGGCTCCATGTTCGCGTCCTGGGTTCACCTGCCAGTCCTAACTAATCAGACAGAGCCACAAAGCTGCAGCAGCATGCGTGGCCTAGGTTTGCACTCTATGCACACTACCATCTCCCGGTGTAGGCCATGCTTGGCCTTTTTCTCGGGCACTCAGGCGGACTCGCGGTCTAGGCCAGTGCTTTCCCCACAGGAAAGGAGAGGTGACAGGATCCCTGCACACCACCCGTGCACTGAGATGGGGAGTTGTGGGGCATTGTTCCCACTCCTTCCCCGTACACACCGTGCCTCCGCGAACGCTTCCACATCCTGGAGGAAGACGGATTCTGACTGCCAATTCTTTCAGGGAGCTGTTTCTGCGAGTTCAGGGTAGGCGCCTGGTGGCAAGCCCATGTCTCCACAGGGACAGGTGGCCAAGGAGCTGCTGTCTCCTTGGACCCAGAGACTCAGGACAGGCATGCTTTCTGCCCCGAATCCTTCCTCAGAGTGGAGCACACGCCCCTGCCTAGACTTCCCCTCCTGTCTCCTTAGCAGCCAGGATTCCTTCTCTCTGCAGTGACAGATGTGTCCCTTAAGACTTTTCCACAGGTGCAACCACTCTTCTCTATCAGGCAGAGGGGATGCCCAGGCAAAGAGGATTTCGCTCCATGCGGGTTTATTACACCCTGCTGTGGAGACTAGCTCAGGCAAGCAGCAGCAGCATCCCACAAACCCGACCCTGATTTCCCAACGAATGCTGTGCTTTCCCAGAGTGGATGCCCGGGCAAACAGGCTTTCGCTCTATGCGGGTCCCTCCCGCCGTGCTGTGAATACTCGGCTAAGTCAAGCAGCAACAGCAGCCCACAGAACAGACTCTGATTTCCCAGCGACTGCCATGCTTTCGCAGAGGTTTTTTAGCTTGGCGTCAACCGAACTTCGCTGCTGCTTCCTCAGCAAGGATTTGGGCATTCGCTCTGTTGCATCAGGGAAGAGGAGCTGCGGTAGAGCTGGTGCCTCTTGGGCCTTGCTTTTCTGGGCTCCATGTTAGCGCCCTGGCTTCACCCTGCCAGGCCAAACTAAGCCGACACAGCCACAATCCTGCAGCAGCGTGCGTGGCCTAGGATGGCACTCTATGCACACTACCCTCTCCCGGTGTAGGCAACTCTTGGCCTTTCGCACTGGCCCTCAGGCTGACTCGCGGACTAGGCCAGTGCCTTCCCCACAGGAGAGTAGAAGCGCCAGGATCCCTGAACACCGCCCGTTTACTGGAATGGGGAGCTTGGGGGATAGTCCCCACTCCTTCCCCGGAACACCCCCTGACACCGACAAGGATGCATCTGACTTCACGTTTCTCGAGGGAGCTGTTTATGCGAGTTCCGGGTATGGCGCCTGGTAGCAAGCCCAAGTATGCCCTACGGACGGGTGGCCAAGGAGACGCTGTCCCCTTGGGACCAGGGGCACAGGACAGGCCTGCTTTCTGCCCAGACACCTTCCTCAGAGTGGAGCACGCGCCCCTGCCCTAGAAGTCCCTTCATGTCTCCTTAGCAGCCAGGCTTCCATCTCTCTGCACAGGGAACGGGTGACATTTGTCTTGCCACCGGCCTGCTGTTACTGCCAGGGCAGGCTTTCCTGCTTCCCGACCGATTCCTGACCACAATGCCATCGGCTCCTTTTCTTCTTCGGGCGCGGAGTGCTGCGCCTTCCCCCACCTTGCTCCTGAGGAGCGCAGTGAGAGACATGTCCCTTTCCTTAAGGCCCTTTCAGATTTGCAACCATGCTTCTCTCTCAGGCATAGGGGATGCTAGGGCAAAGAGGATTTCGCTCCATGCGGGTGTCTTCCACCGCGCTGCGGAGACTAGCTCAGGCAATCATCAGCAGCATCCCACACACCCGATTCTGATTTCCCAACGAATGTTGTGCTTTTCTAGAGGAGATGCCCAGGCAAAGAGGCTTTCGTTGTATGCGGGTTTCTCCCACCCTGCTCGGAATACTAGGCTAAGGCAAGCAGCAACACCAGCCCACAGAACTGACTCTGATTTCCCAGCAACAGCTATGCTTTCGCAGAGGTTTTCAGCTTGGCCCGAAACGCATTTCGCTGCTGCTTCCTCAGCAAGGCTTTGGGTGTTCGCTCTGTCGCCTTCGGGAGGAAGAGCTACGGGAGAACTGGTGCCTCTTGGGCATTCTTTTCCCGGGCTCCATGTTCGCGTCCTGGGTTCACCTGCCAGTCCTAACTAATCAGACAGAGCCACAAAGCTGCAGCAGCATGCGTGGCCTAGGTTTGCACTCTATGCACACTACCATCTCCCGGTGTAGGCCATGCTTGGCCTTTTTCTCGGGCACTCAGGTGGACTCGCGGTCTAGGCCAGTGCTTTCCCCACAGGAAAGGAGAGGTGACAGGATCCCTGCACACCACCCGTGCACTGAGATGGGGAGTTGTGGGGCATTGTTCCCACTCCTTCCCCGTACACACCGTGCCTCCGCGAACGCTTCCACATCCTGGAGGAAGACGGATTCTGACTGCCAATTCTTTCAGGGAGCTGTTTCTGCGAGTTCAGGGTAGGCGCCTGGTGGCAAGCCCATGTCTCCACAGGGACAGGTGGCCAAGGAGCTGCTGTCTCCTTGGACCCAGAGACTCAGGACAGGCATGCTTTCTGCCCCGAATCCTTCCTCAGAGTGGAGCACACGCCCCTGCCTAGACTTCCCCTCCTGTCTCCTTAGCAGCCAGGATTCCTTCTCTCTGCAGTGACAGATGTGTCCCTTAAGACTTTTCCACAGGTGCAACCACTCTTCTCTATCAGGCAGAGGGGATGCCCAGGCAAAGAGGATTTCGCTCCATGCGGGTTTATTACACCCTGCTGTGGAGACTAGCTCAGGCAAGCAGCAGCAGCATCCCACAAACCCGACCCTGATTTCCCAACGAATGCTGTGCTTTCCCAGAGTGGATGCCCGGGCAAACAGGCTTTCGCTCTATGCGGGTCCCTCCCGCCGTGCTGTGAATACTCGGCTAAGTCAAGCAGCAACAGCAGCCCACAGAACAGACTCTGATTTCCCAGCGACTGCCATGCTTTCGCAGAGGTTTTTTAGCTTGGCGTCAACCGAACTTCGCTGCTGCTTCCTCAGCAAGGATTTGGGCATTCGCTCTGTTGCATCAGGGAAGAGGAGCTGCGGTAGAGCTGGTGCCTCTTGGGCCTTGCTTTTCTGGGCTCCATGTTAGCGCCCTGGCTTCACCCTGCCAGGCCAAACTAAGCCGACACAGCCACAATCCTGCAGCAGCGTGCGTGGCCTAGGATGGCACTCTATGCACACTACCCTCTCCCGGTGTAGGCAACTCTTGGCCTTTCGCACTGGCCCTCAGGCTGACTCGCGGACTAGGCCAGTGCCTTCCCCACAGGAGAGTAGAAGCGCCAGGATCCCTGAACACCGCCCGTTTACTGGAATGGGGAGCTTGGGGGATAGTCCCCACTCCTTCCCCGGAACACCCCCTGACACCGACAAGGATGCATCTGACTTCACGTTTCTCGAGGGAGCTGTTTATGCGAGTTCCGGGTATGGCGCCTGGTAGCAAGCCCAAGTATGCCCTACGGACGGGTGGCCAAGGAGACGCTGTCCCCTTGGGACCAGGGGCACAGGACAGGCCTGCTTTCTGCCCAGACACCTTCCTCAGAGTGGAGCACGCGCCCCTGCCCTAGAAGTCCCTTCATGTCTCCTTAGCAGCCAGGCTTCCATCTCTCTGCACAGGGAACGGGTGACATTTGTCTTGCCACCGGCCTGCTGTTACTGCCAGGGCAGGCTTTCCTGCTTCCCGACCGATTCCTGACCACAATGCCATCGGCTCCTTTTCTTCTTCGGGCGCGGAGTGCTGCGCCTTCCCCCGACTTGCTCCTGAGGAGCGCAGTGAGAGACATGTCCCTTTCCTTAAGGCCCTTTCAGATTTGCAACCATGCTTCTCTCTCAGGCATAGGGGATGCTAGGGCAAAGAGGATTTCGCTCCATGCGGGTGTCTTCCACCGCGCTGCGGAGACTAGCTCAGGCAATCCTCAGCAGCATCCCACACACCCGATTCTGATTTCCCAACGAATGTTGTGCTTTTCTAGAGGAGATGCCCAGGCAAAGAGGCTTTCGTTGTATGCGGGTTTCTCCCACCCTGCTCGGAATACTAGGCTAAGGCAAGCAGCAACACCAGCCCACAGAACTGACTCTGATTTCCCAGCAACAGCTATGCTTTCGCAGAGGTTTTCAGCTTGGCCCGAAACGCATTTCGCTGCTGCTTCCTCAGCAAGGCTTTGGGTGTTCGCTCTGTCGCCTTCGGGAGGAAGAGCTACGGGAGAACTGGTGCCTCTTGGGCATTCTTTTCCCGGGCTCCATGTTCGCGTCCTGGGTTCACCTGCCAGTCCTAACTAATCAGACAGAGCCACAAAGCTGCAGCAGCATGCGTGGCCTAGGTTTGCACTCTATGCACACTACCATCTCCCGGTGTAGGCCATGCTTGGCCTTTTTCTCGGGCACTCAGGCGGACTCGCGGTCTAGGCCAGTGCTTTCCCCACAGGAAAGGAGAGGTGACAGGATCCCTGCACACCACCCGTGCACTGAGATGGGGAGTTGTGGGGCATTGTTCCCACTCCTTCCCCGTACACACCGTGCCTCCGCGAACGCTTCCACATCCTGGAGGAAGACGGATTCTGACTGCCAATTCTTTCAGGGAGCTGTTTCTGCGAGTTCAGGGTAGGCGCCTGGTGGCAAGCCCATGTCTCCACAGGGACAGGTGGCCAAGGAGCTGCTGTCTCCTTGGACCCAGAGACTCAGGACAGGCATGCTTTCTGCCCCGAATCCTTCCTCAGAGTGGAGCACACGCCCCTGCCTAGACTTCCCCTCCTGTCTCCTTAGCAGCCAGGATTCCTTCTCTCTGCAGTGACAGATGTGTCCCTTAAGACTTTTCCACAGGTGCAACCACTCTTCTCTATCAGGCAGAGGGGATGCCCAGGCAAAGAGGATTTCGCTCCATGCGGGTTTATTACACCCTGCTGTGGAGACTAGCTCAGGCAAGCAGCAGCAGCATCCCACAAACCCGACCCTGATTTCCCAACGAATGCTGTGCTTTCCCAGAGTGGATGCCCGGGCAAACAGGCTTTCGCTCTATGCGGGTCCCTCCCGCCGTGCTGTGAATACTCGGCTAAGTCAAGCAGCAACAGCAGCCCACAGAACAGACTCTGATTTCCCAGCGACTGCCATGCTTTCGCAGAGGTTTTTTAGCTTGGCGTCAACCGAACTTCGCTGCTGCTTCCTCAGCAAGGATTTGGGCATTCGCTCTGTTGCATCAGGGAAGAGGAGCTGCGGTAGAGCTGGTGCCTCTTGGGCCTTGCTTTTCTGGGCTCCATGTTAGCGCCCTGGCTTCACCCTGCCAGGCCAAACTAAGCCGACACAGCCACAATCCTGCAGCAGCATGCGTGGCCTAGGATGGCACTCTATGCACACTACCCTCTCCCGGTGTAGGCAACTCTTGGCCTTTCGCACTGGCCCTCAGGCTGACTCGCGGACTAGGCCAGTGCCTTCCCCACAGGAGAGTAGAAGCGCCAGGATCCCTGAACACCGCCCGTTTACTGGAATGGGGAGCTTGGGGGATAGTCCCCACTCCTTCCCCGGAACACCCCCTGACACCGACAAGGATGCATCTGACTTCACGTTTCTCGAGGGAGCTGTTTATGCGAGTTCCGGGTATGGCGCCTGGTAGCAAGCCCAAGTATGCCCTACGGACGGGTGGCCAAGGAGACGCTGTCCCCTTGGGACCAGGGGCACAGGACAGGCCTGCTTTCTGCCCAGACACCTTCCTCAGAGTGGAGCACGCGCCCCTGCCCTAGAAGTCCCTTCATGTCTCCTTAGCAGCCAGGCTTCCATCTCTCTGCACAGGGAACGGGTGACATTTGTCTTGCCACCGGCCTGCTGTTACTGCCAGGGCAGGCTTTCCTGCTTCCCGACCGATTCCTGACCACAATGCCATCGGCTCCTTTTCTTCTTCGGGCGCGGAGTGCTGCGCCTTCCCCCGACTTGCTCCTGAGGAGCGCAGTGAGAGACATGTCCCTTTCCTTAAGGCCCTTTCCGATTTGCAACCATGCTTCTCTCTCAGGCATAGGGGATGCTAGGGCAAAGAGGATTTCGCTCCATGCGGGTGTCTTCCACCGCGCTGCGGAGACTAGCTCAGGCAATCATCAGCAGCATCCCACACACCCGATTCTGATTTCCCAACGAATGTTGTGCTTTTCTAGAGGAGATGCCCAGGCAAAGAGGCTTTCGTTGTATGCGGGTTTCTCCCACCCTGCTCGGAATACTAGGCTAAGGCAAGCAGCAACACCAGCCCACAGAACTGACTCTGATTTCCCAGCAACAGCTATGCTTTCGCAGAGGTTTTCAGCTTGGCCCGAAACGCATTTCGCTGCTGCTTCCTCAGCAAGGCTTTGGGTGTTCGCTCTGTCGCCTTCGGGAGGAAGAGCTACGGGAGAACTGGTGCCTCTTGGGCATTCTTTTCCCGGGCTCCATGTTCGCGTCCTGGGTTCACCTGCCAGTCCTAACTAATCAGACAGAGCCACAAAGCTGCAGCAGCATGCGTGGCCTAGGTTTGCACTCTATGCACACTACCATCTCCCGGTGTAGGCCATGCTTGGCCTTTTTCTCGGGCACTCAGGCGGACTCGCGGTCTAGGCCAGTGCTTTCCCCACAGGAAAGGAGAGGTGACAGGATCCCTGCACACCACCCGTGCACTGAGATGGGGAGTTGTGGGGCATTGTTCCCACTCCTTCCCCGTACACACCGTGCCTCCGCGAACGCTTCCACATCCTGGAGGAAGACGGATTCTGACTGCCAATTCTTTCAGGGAGCTGTTTCTGCGAGTTCAGGGTAGGCGCCTGGGGGCAAGCCCATGTCTCCACAGGGACAGGTGGCCAAGGAGCTGCTGTCTCCTTGGACCCAGAGACTCAGGACAGGCATGCTTTCTGCCCCGAATCCTTCCTCAGAGTGGAGCACACGCCCCTGCCTAGACTTCCCCTCCTGTCTCCTTAGCAGCCAGGATTCCTTCTCTCTGCAGTGACAGATGTGTCCCTTAAGACTTTTCCACAGGTGCAACCACTCTTCTCTATCAGGCAGAGGGGATGCCCAGGCAAAGAGGATTTCGCTCCATGCGGGTTTATTACACCCTGCTGTGGAGACTAGCTCAGGCAAGCAGCAGCAGCATCCCACAAACCCGACCCTGATTTCCCAACGAATGCTGTGCTTTCCCAGAGTGGATGCCCGGGCAAACAGGCTTTCGCTCTATGCGGGTCCCTCCCGCCGTGCTGTGAATACTCGGCTAAGTCAAGCAGCAACAGCAGCCCACAGAACAGACTCTGATTTCCCAGCGACTGCCATGCTTTCGCAGAGGTTTTTTAGCTTGGCGTCAACCGAACTTCGCTGCTGCTTCCTCAGCAAGGATTTGGGCATTCGCTCTGTTGCATCAGGGAAGAGGAGCTGCGGTAGAGCTGGTGCCTCTTGGGCCTTGCTTTTCTGGGCTCCATGTTAGCGCCCTGGCTTCACCCTGCCAGGCCAAACTAAGCCGACACAGCCACAATCCTGCAGCAGCGTGCGTGGCCTAGGATGGCACTCTATGCACACTACCCTCTCCCGGTGTAGGCAACTCTTGGCCTTTCGCACTGGCCCTCAGGCTGACTCGCGGACTAGGCCAGTGCCTTCCCCACAGGAGAGTAGAAGCGCCAGGATCCCTGAACACCGCCCGTTTACTGGAATGGGGAGCTTGGGGGATAGTCCCCACTCCTTCCCCGGAACACCCCCTGACACCGACAAGGATGCATCTGACTTCACGTTTCTCGAGGGAGCTGTTTATGCGAGTTCCGGGTATGGCGCCTGGTAGCAAGCCCAAGTATGCCCTACGGACGGGTGGCCAAGGAGACGCTGTCCCCTTGGGACCAGGGGCACAGGACAGGCCTGCTTTCTGCCCAGACACCTTCCTCAGAGTGGAGCACGCGCCCCTGCCCTAGAAGTCCCTTCATGTCTCCTTAGCAGCCAGGCTTCCATCTCTCTGCACAGGGAACGGGTGACATTTGTCTTGCCACCGGCCTGCTGTTACTGCCAGGGCAGGCTTTCCTGCTTCCCGACCGATTCCTGACCACAATGCCATCGGCTCCTTTTCTTCTTCGGGCGCGGAGTGCTGCGCCTTCCCCCGACTTGCTCCTGAGGAGCGCAGTGAGAGACATGTCCCTTTCCTTAAGGCCCTTTCCGATTTGCAACCATGCTTCTCTCTCAGGCATAGGGGATGCTAGGGCAAAGAGGATTTCGCTCCATGCGGGTGTCTTCCACCGCGCTGCGGAGACTAGCTCAGGCAATCATCAGCAGCATCCCACACACCCGATTCTGATTTCCCAACGAATGTTGTGCTTTTCTAGAGGAGATGCCCAGGCAAAGAGGCTTTCGTTGTATGCGGGTTTCTCCCACCCTGCTCGGAATACTAGGCTAAGGCAAGCAGCAACACCAGCCCACAGAACTGACTCTGATTTCCCAGCAACAGCTATGCTTTCGCAGAGGTTTTCAGCTTGGCCCGAAACGCATTTCGCTGCTGCTTCCTCAGCAAGGCTTTGGGTGTTCGCTCTGTCGCCTTCGGGAGGAAGAGCTACGGGAGAACTGGTGCCTCTTGGGCATTCTTTTCCCGGGCTCCATGTTCGCGTCCTGGGTTCACCTGCCAGTCCTAACTAATCAGACAGAGCCACAAAGCTGCAGCAGCATGCGTGGCCTAGGTTTGCACTCTATGCACACTACCATCTCCCGGTGTAGGCCATGCTTGGCCTTTTTCTCGGGCACTCAGGCGGACTCGCGGTCTAGGCCAGTGCTTTCCCCACAGGAAAGGAGAGGTGACAGGATCCCTGCACACCACCCGTGCACTGAGATGGGGAGTTGTGGGGCATTGTTCCCACTCCTTCCCCGTACACACCGTGCCTCCGCGAACGCTTCCACATCCTGGAGGAAGACGGATTCTGACTGCCAATTCTTTCAGGGAGCTGTTTCTGCGAGTTCAGGGTAGGCGCCTGGGGGCAAGCCCATGTCTCCACAGGGACAGGTGGCCAAGGAGCTGCTGTCTCCTTGGACCCAGAGACTCAGGACAGGCATGCTTTCTGCCCCGAATCCTTCCTCAGAGTGGAGCACACGCCCCTGCCTAGACTTCCCCTCCTGTCTCCTTAGCAGCCAGGATTCCTTCTCTCTGCAGTGACAGATGTGTCCCTTAAGACTTTTCCACAGGTGCAACCACTCTTCTCTATCAGGCAGAGGGGATGCCCAGGCAAAGAGGATTTCGCTCCATGCGGGTTTATTACACCCTGCTGTGGAGACTAGCTCAGGCAAGCAGCAGCAGCATCCCACAAACCCGACCCTGATTTCCCAACGAATGCTGTGCTTTCCCAGAGTGGATGCCCGGGCAAACAGGCTTTCGCTCTATGCGGGTCCCTCCCGCCGTGCTGTGAATACTCGGCTAAGTCAAGCAGCAACAGCAGCCCACAGAACAGACTCTGATTTCCCAGCGACTGCCATGCTTTCGCAGAGGTTTTTTAGCTTGGCGTCAACCGAACTTCGCTGCTGCTTCCTCAGCAAGGATTTGGGCATTCGCTCTGTTGCATCAGGGAAGAGGAGCTGCGGTAGAGCTGGTGCCTCTTGGGCCTTGCTTTTCTGGGCTCCATGTCAGCGCCCTGGCTTCACCCTGCCAGGCCAAACTAAGCCGACACAGCCACAATCCTGCAGCAGCGTGCGTGGCCTAGGATGGCACTCTATGCACACTACCCTCTCCCGGTGTAGGCAACTCTTGGCCTTTCGCACTGGCCCTCAGGCTGACTCGCGGACTAGGCCAGTGCCTTCCCCACAGGAGAGTAGAAGCGCCAGGATCCCTGAACACCGCCCGTTTACTGGAATGGGGAGCTTGGGGGATAGTCCCCACTCCTTCCCCGGAACACCCCCTGACACCGACAAGGATGCATCTGACTTCACGTTTCTCGAGGGAGCTGTTTATGCGAGTTCCGGGTATGGCGCCTGGTAGCAAGCCCAAGTATGCCCTACGGACGGGTGGCCAAGGAGACGCTGTCCCCTTGGGACCAGGGGCACAGGACAGGCCTGCTTTCTGCCCAGACACCTTCCTCAGAGTGGAGCACGCGCCCCTGCCCTAGAAGTCCCTTCATGTCTCCTTAGCAGCCAGGCTTCCATCTCTCTGCACAGGGAACGGGTGACATTTGTCTTGCCACCGGCCTGCTGTTACTGCCAGGGCAGGCTTTCCTGCTTCCCGACCGATTCCTGACCACAATGCCATCGGCTCCTTTTCTTCTTCGGGCGCGGAGTGCTGCGCCTTCCCCCGACTTGCTCCTGAGGAGCGCAGTGAGAGACATGTCCCTTTCCTTAAGGCCCTTTCAGATTTGCAACCATGCTTCTCTCTCAGGCATAGGGGATGCTAGGGCAAAGAGGATTTCGCTCCATGCGGGTGTCTTCCACCGCGCTGCGTAGACTAGCTCAGGCAATCCTCAGCAGCATCCCACACACCCGATTCTGATTTCCCAACGAATGTTGTGCTTTTCTAGAGGAGATGCCCAGGCAAAGAGGCTTTCGTTGTATGCGGGTTTCTCCCACCCTGCTCGGAATACTAGGCTAAGGCAAGCAGCAACACCAGCCCACAGAACTGACTCTGATTTCCCAGCAACAGCTATGCTTTCGCAGAGGTTTTCAGCTTGGCCCGAAACGCATTTCGCTGCTGCTTCCTCAGCAAGGCTTTGGGTGTTCGCTCTGTCGCCTTCGGGAGGAAGAGCTACGGGAGAACTGGTGCCTCTTGGGCATTCTTTTCCCGGGCTCCATGTTCGCGTCCTGGGTTCACCTGCCAGTCCTAACTAATCAGACAGAGCCACAAAGCTGCAGCAGCATGCGTGGCCTAGGTTTGCACTCTATGCACACTACCATCTCCCGGTGTAGGCCATGCTTGGCCTTTTTCTCGGGCACTCAGGCGGACTCGCGGTCTAGGCCAGTGCTTTCCCCACAGGAAAGGAGAGGTGACAGGATCCCTGCACACCACCCGTGCACTGAGATGGGGAGTTGTGGGGCATTGTTCCCACTCCTTCCCCGTACACACCGTGCCTCCGCGAACGCTTCCACATCCTGGAGGAAGACGGATTCTGACTGCCAATTCTTTCAGGGAGCTGTTTCTGCGAGTTCAGGGTAGGCGCCTGGGGGCAAGCCCATGTCTCCACAGGGACAGGTGGCCAAGGAGCTGCTGTCTCCTTGGACCCAGAGACTCAGGACAGGCATGCTTTCTGCCCCGAATCCTTCCTCAGAGTGGAGCACACGCCCCTGCCTAGACTTCCCCTCCTGTCTCCTTAGCAGCCAGGATTCCTTCTCTCTGCAGTGACAGATGTGTCCCTTAAGACTTTTCCACAGGTGCAACCACTCTTCTCTATCAGGCAGAGGGGATGCCCAGGCAAAGAGGATTTCGCTCCATGCGGGTTTATTACACCCTGCTGTGGAGACTAGCTCAGGCAAGCAGCAGCAGCATCCCACAAACCCGACCCTGATTTCCCAACGAATGCTGTGCTTTCCCAGAGTGGATGCCCGGGCAAACAGGCTTTCGCTCTATGCGGGTCCCTCCCGCCGTGCTGTGAATACTCGGCTAAGTCAAGCAGCAACAGCAGCCCACAGAACAGACTCTGATTTCCCAGCGACTGCCATGCTTTCGCAGAGGTTTTTTAGCTTGGCGTCAACCGAACTTCGCTGCTGCTTCCTCAGCAAGGATTTGGGCATTCGCTCTGTTGCATCAGGGAAGAGGAGCTGCGGTAGAGCTGGTGCCTCTTGGGCCTTGCTTTTCTGGGCTCCATGTTAGCGCCCTGGCTTCACCCTGCCAGGCCAAACTAAGCCGACACAGCCACAATCCTGCAGCAGCGTGCGTGGCCTAGGATGGCACTCTATGCACACTACCCTCTCCCGGTGTAGGCAACTCTTGGCCTTTCGCACTGGCCCTCAGGCTGACTCGCGGACTAGGCCAGTGCCTTCCCCACAGGAGAGTAGAAGCGCCAGGATCCCTGAACACCGCCCGTTTACTGGAATGGGGAGCTTGGGGGATAGTCCCCACTCCTTCCCCGGAACACCCCCTGACACCGACAAGGATGCATCTGACTTCACGTTTCTCGAGGGAGCTGTTTATGCGAGTTCCGGGTATGGCGCCTGGTAGCAAGCCCAAGTATGCCCTACGGACGGGTGGCCAAGGAGACGCTGTCCCCTTGGGACCAGGGGCACAGGACAGGCCTGCTTTCTGCCCAGACACCTTCCTCAGAGTGGAGCACGCGCCCCTGCCCTAGAAGTCCCTTCATGTCTCCTTAGCAGCCAGGCTTCCATCTCTCTGCACAGGGAACGGGTGACATTTGTCTTGCCACCGGCCTGCTGTTACTGCCAGGGCAGGCTTTCCTGCTTCCCGACCGATTCCTGACCACAATGCCATCGGCTCCTTTTCTTCTTCGGGCGCGGAGTGCTGCGCCTTCCCCCGACTTGCTCCTGAGGAGCGCAGTGAGAGACATGTCCCTTTCCTTAAGGCCCTTTCAGATTTGCAACCATGCTTCTCTCTCAGGCATAGGGGATGCTAGGGCAAAGAGGATTTCGCTCCATGCGGGTGTCTTCCACCGCGCTGCGGAGACTAGCTCAGGCAATCATCAGCAGCATCCCACACACCCGATTCTGATTTCCCAACGAATGTTGTGCTTTTCTAGAGGAGATGCCCAGGCAAAGAGGCTTTCGTTGTATGCGGGTTTCTCCCACCCTGCTCGGAATACTAGGCTAAGGCAAGCAGCAACACCAGCCCACAGAACTGACTCTGATTTCCCAGCAACAGCTATGCTTTCGCAGAGGTTTTCAGCTTGGCCCGAAACGCATTTCGCTGCTGCTTCCTCAGCAAGGCTTTGGGTGTTCGCTCTGTCGCCTTCGGGAGGAAGAGCTACGGGAGAACTGGTGCCTCTTGGGCATTCTTTTCCCGGGCTCCATGTTCGCGTCCTGGGTTCACCTGCCAGTCCTAACTAATCAGACAGAGCCACAAAGCTGCAGCAGCATGCGTGGCCTAGGTTTGCACTCTATGCACACTACCATCTCCCGGTGTAGGCCATGCTTGGCCTTTTTCTCGGGCACTCAGGCGGACTCGCGGTCTAGGCCAGTGCTTTCCCCACAGGAAAGGAGAGGTGACAGGATCCCTGCACACCACCCGTGCACTGAGATGGGGAGTTGTGGGGCATTGTTCCCACTCCTTCCCCGTACACACCGTGCCTCCGCGAACGCTTCCACATCCTGGAGGAAGACGGATTCTGACTGCCAATTCTTTCAGGGAGCTGTTTCTGCGAGTTCAGGGTAGGCGCCTGGTGGCAAGCCCATGTCTCCACAGGGACAGGTGGCCAAGGAGCTGCTGTCTCCTTGGACCCAGAGACTCAGGACAGGCATGCTTTCTGCCCCGAATCCTTCCTCAGAGTGGAGCACACGCCCCTGCCTAGACTTCCCCTCCTGTCTCCTTAGCAGCCAGGATTCCTTCTCTCTGCAGTGACAGATGTGTCCCTTAAGACTTTTCCACAGGTGCAACCACTCTTCTCTATCAGGCAGAGGGGATGCCCAGGCAAAGAGGATTTCGCTCCATGCGGGTTTATTACACCCTGCTGTGGAGACTAGCTCAGGCAAGCAGCAGCAGCATCCCACAAACCCGACCCTGATTTCCCAACGAATGCTGTGCTTTCCCAGAGTGGATGCCCGGGCAAACAGGCTTTCGCTCTATGCGGGTCCCTCCCGCCGTGCTGTGAATACTCGGCTAAGTCAAGCAGCAACAGCAGCCCACAGAACAGACTCTGATTTCCCAGCGACTGCCATGCTTTCGCAGAGGTTTTTTAGCTTGGCGTCAACCGAACTTCGCTGCTGCTTCCTCAGCAAGGATTTGGGCATTCGCTCTGTTGCATCAGGGAAGAGGAGCTGCGGTAGAGCTGGTGCCTCTTGGGCCTTGCTTTTCTGGGCTCCATGTTAGCGCCCTGGCTTCACCCTGCCAGGCCAAACTAAGCCGACACAGCCACAATCCTGCAGCAGCGTGCGTGGCCTAGGATGGCACTCTATGCACACTACCCTCTCCCGGTGTAGGCAACTCTTGGCCTTTCGCACTGGCCCTCAGGCTGACTCGCGGACTAGGCCAGTGCCTTCCCCACAGGAGAGTAGAAGCGCCAGGATCCCTGAACACCGCCCGTTTACTGGAATGGGGAGCTTGGGGGATAGTCCCCACTCCTTCCCCGGAACACCCCCTGACACCGACAAGGATGCATCTGACTTCACGTTTCTCGAGGGAGCTGTTTATGCGAGTTCCGGGTATGGCGCCTGGTAGCAAGCCCAAGTATGCCCTACGGACGGGTGGCCAAGGAGACGCTGTCCCCTTGGGACCAGGGGCACAGGACAGGCCTGCTTTCTGCCCAGACACCTTCCTCAGAGTGGAGCACGCGCCCCTGCCCTAGAAGTCCCTTCATGTCTCCTTAGCAGCCAGGCTTCCATCTCTCTGCACAGGGAACGGGTGACATTTGTCTTGCCACCGGCCTGCTGTTACTGCCAGGGCAGGCTTTCCTGCTTCCCGACCGATTCCTGACCACAATGCCATCGGCTCCTTTTCTTCTTCGGGCGCGGAGTGCTGCGCCTTCCCCCGACTTGCTCCTGAGGAGCGCAGTGAGAGACATGTCCCTTTCCTTAAGGCCCTTTCAGATTTGCAACCATGCTTCTCTCTCAGGCATAGGGGATGCTAGGGCAAAGAGGATTTCGCTCCATGCGGGTGTCTTCCACCGCGCTGCGGAGACTAGCTCAGGCAATCATCAGCAGCATCCCACACACCCGATTCTGATTTCCCAACGAATGTTGTGCTTTTCTAGAGGAGATGCCCAGGCAAAGAGGCTTTCGTTGTATGCGGGTTTCTCCCACCCTGCTCGGAATACTAGGCTAAGGCAAGCAGCAACACCAGCCCACAGAACTGACTCTGATTTCCCAGCAACAGCTATGCTTTCGCAGAGGTTTTCAGCTTGGCCCGAAACGCATTTCGCTGCTGCTTCCTCAGCAAGGCTTTGGGTGTTCGCTCTGTCGCCTTCGGGAGGAAGAGCTACGGGAGAACTGGTGCCTCTTGGGCATTCTTTTCCCGGGCTCCATGTTCGCGTCCTGGGTTCACCTGCCAGTCCTAACTAATCAGACAGAGCCACAAAGCTGCAGCAGCATGCGTGGCCTAGGTTTGCACTCTATGCACACTACCATCTCCCGGTGTAGGCCATGCTTGGCCTTTTTCTCGGGCACTCAGGCGGACTCGCGGTCTAGGCCAGTGCTTTCCCCACAGGAAAGGAGAGGTGACAGGATCCCTGCACACCACCCGTGCACTGAGATGGGGAGTTGTGGGGCATTGTTCCCACTCCTTCCCCGTACACACCGTGCCTCCGCGAACGCTTCCACATCCTGGAGGAAGACGGATTCTGACTGCCAATTCTTTCAGGGAGCTGTTTCTGCGAGTTCAGGGTAGGCGCCTGGGGGCAAGCCCATGTCTCCACAGGGACAGGTGGCCAAGGAGCTGCTGTCTCCTTGGACCCAGAGACTCAGGACAGGCATGCTTTCTGCCCCGAATCCTTCCTCAGAGTGGAGCACACGCCCCTGCCTAGACTTCCCCTCCTGTCTCCTTAGCAGCCAGGATTCCTTCTCTCTGCAGTGACAGATGTGTCCCTTAAGACTTTTCCACAGGTGCAACCACTCTTCTCTATCAGGCAGAGGGGATGCCCAGGCAAAGAGGATTTCGCTCCATGCGGGTTTATTACACCCTGCTGTGGAGACTAGCTCAGGCAAGCAGCAGCAGCATCCCACAAACCCGACCCTGATTTCCCAACGAATGCTGTGCTTTCCCAGAGTGGATGCCCGGGCAAACAGGCTTTCGCTCTATGCGGGTCCCTCCCGCCGTGCTGTGAATACTCGGCTAAGTCAAGCAGCAACAGCAGCCCACAGAACAGACTCTGATTTCCCAGCGACTGCCATGCTTTCGCAGAGGTTTTTTAGCTTGGCGTCAACCGAACTTCGCTGCTGCTTCCTCAGCAAGGATTTGGGCATTCGCTCTGTTGCATCAGGGAAGAGGAGCTGCGGTAGAGCTGGTGCCTCTTGGGCCTTGCTTTTCTGGGCTCCATGTTAGCGCCCTGGCTTCACCCTGCCAGGCCAAACTAAGCCGACACAGCCACAATCCTGCAGCAGCGTGCGTGGCCTAGGATGGCACTCTATGCACACTACCCTCTCCCGGTGTAGGCAACTCTTGGCCTTTCGCACTGGCCCTCAGGCTGACTCGCGGACTAGGCCAGTGCCTTCCCCACAGGAGAGTAGAAGCGCCAGGATCCCTGAACACCGCCCGTTTACTGGAATGGGGAGCTTGGGGGATAGTCCCCACTCCTTCCCCGGAACACCCCCTGACACCGACAAGGATGCATCTGACTTCACGTTTCTCGAGGGAGCTGTTTATGCGAGTTCCGGGTATGGCGCCTGGTAGCAAGCCCAAGTATGCCCTACGGACGGGTGGCCAAGGAGACGCTGTCCCCTTGGGACCAGGGGCACAGGACAGGCCTGCTTTCTGCCCAGACACCTTCCTCAGAGTGGAGCACGCGCCCCTGCCCTAGAAGTCCCTTCATGTCTCCTTAGCAGCCAGGCTTCCATCTCTCTGCACAGGGAACGGGTGACATTTGTCTTGCCACCGGCCTGCTGTTACTGCCAGGGCAGGCTTTCCTGCTTCCCGACCGATTCCTGACCACAATGCCATCGGCTCCTTTTCTTCTTCGGGCGCGGAGTGCTGCGCCTTCCCCCGACTTGCTCCTGAGGAGCGCAGTGAGAGACATGTCCCTTTCCTTAAGGCCCTTTCAGATTTGCAACCATGCTTCTCTCTCAGGCATAGGGGATGCTAGGGCAAAGAGGATTTCGCTCCATGCGGGTGTCTTCCACCGCGCTGCGGAGACTAGCTCAGGCAATCATCAGCAGCATCCCACACACCCGATTCTGATTTCCCAACGAATGTTGTGCTTTTCTAGAGGAGATGCCCAGGCAAAGAGGCTTTCGTTGTATGCGGGTTTCTCCCACCCTGCTCGGAATACTAGGCTAAGGCAAGCAGCAACACCAGCCCACAGAACTGACTCTGATTTCCCAGCAACAGCTATGCTTTCGCAGAGGTTTTCAGCTTGGCCCGAAACGCATTTCGCTGCTGCTTCCTCAGCAAGGCTTTGGGTGTTCGCTCTGTCGCCTTCGGGAGGAAGAGCTACGGGAGAACTGGTGCCTCTTGGGCATTCTTTTCCCGGGCTCCATGTTCGCGTCCTGGGTTCACCTGCCAGTCCTAACTAATCAGACAGAGCCACAAAGCTGCAGCAGCATGCGTGGCCTAGGTTTGCACTCTATGCACACTACCATCTCCCGGTGTAGGCCATGCTTGGCCTTTTTCTCGGGCACTCAGGCGGACTCGCGGTCTAGGCCAGTGCTTTCCCCACAGGAAAGGAGAGGTGACAGGATCCCTGCACACCACCCGTGCACTGAGATGGGGAGTTGTGGGGCATTGTTCCCACTCCTTCCCCGTACACACCGTGCCTCCGCGAACGCTTCCACATCCTGGAGGAAGACGGATTCTGACTGCCAATTCTTTCAGGGAGCTGTTTCTGCGAGTTCAGGGTAGGCGCCTGGGGGCAAGCCCATGTCTCCACAGGGACAGGTGGCCAAGGAGCTGCTGTCTCCTTGGACCCAGAGACTCAGGACAGGCATGCTTTCTGCCCCGAATCCTTCCTCAGAGTGGAGCACACGCCCCTGCCTAGACTTCCCCTCCTGTCTCCTTAGCAGCCAGGATTCCTTCTCTCTGCAGTGACAGATGTGTCCCTTAAGACTTTTCCACAGGTGCAACCACTCTTCTCTATCAGGCAGAGGGGATGCCCAGGCAAAGAGGATTTCGCTCCATGCGGGTTTATTACACCCTGCTGTGGAGACTAGCTCAGGCAAGCAGCAGCAGCATCCCACAAACCCGACCCTGATTTCCCAACGAATGCTGTGCTTTCCCAGAGTGGATGCCCGGGCAAACAGGCTTTCGCTCTATGCGGGTCCCTCCCGCCGTGCTGTGAATACTCGGCTAAGACAAGCAGCAACAGCAGCCCACAGAACAGACTCTGATTTCCCAGCGACTGCCATGCTTTCGCAGAGGTTTTTTAGCTTGGCGTCAACCGAACTTCGCTGCTGCTTCCTCAGCAAGGATTTGGGCATTCGCTCTGTTGCATCAGGGAAGAGGAGCTGCGGTAGAGCTGGTGCCTCTTGGGCCTTGCTTTTCTGGGCTCCATGTTAGCGCCCTGGCTTCACCCTGCCAGGCCAAACTAAGCCGACACAGCCACAATCCTGCAGCAGCGTGCGTGGCCTAGGATGGCACTCTATGCACACTACCCTCTCCCGGTGTAGGCAACTCTTGGCCTTTCGCACTGGCCCTCAGGCTGACTCGCGGACTAGGCCAGTGCCTTCCCCACAGGAGAGTAGAAGCGCCAGGATCCCTGAACACCGCCCGTTTACTGGAATGGGGAGCTTGGGGGATAGTCCCCACTCCTTCCCCGGAACACCCCCTGACACCGACAAGGATGCATCTGACTTCACGTTTCTCGAGGGAGCTGTTTATGCGAGTTCCGGGTATGGCGCCTGGTAGCAAGCCCAAGTATGCCCTACGGACGGGTGGCCAAGGAGACGCTGTCCCCTTGGGACCAGGGGCACAGGACAGGCCTGCTTTCTGCCCAGACACCTTCCTCAGAGTGGAGCACGCGCCCCTGCCCTAGAAGTCCCTTCATGTCTCCTTAGCAGCCAGGCTTCCATCTCTCTGCACAGGGAACGGGTGACATTTGTCTTGCCACCGGCCTGCTGTTACTGCCAGGGCAGGCTTTCCTGCTTCCCGACCGATTCCTGACCACAATGCCATCGGCTCCTTTTCTTCTTCGGGCGCGGAGTGCTGCGCCTTCCCCCGACTTGCTCCTGAGGAGCGCAGTGAGAGACATGTCCCTTTCCTTAAGGCCCTTTCAGATTTGCAACCATGCTTCTCTCTCAGGCATAGGGGATGCTAGGGCAAAGAGGATTTCGCTCCATGCGGGTGTCTTCCACCGCGCTGCGGAGACTAGCTCAGGCAATCATCAGCAGCATCCCACACACCCGATTCTGATTTCCCAACGAATGTTGTGCTTTTCTAGAGGAGATGCCCAGGCAAAGAGGCTTTCGTTGTATGCGGGTTTCTCCCACCCTGCTCGGAATACTAGGCTAAGGCAAGCAGCAACACCAGCCCACAGAACTGACTCTGATTTCCCAGCAACAGCTATGCTTTCGCAGAGGTTTTCAGCTTGGCCCGAAACGCATTTCGCTGCTGCTTCCTCAGCAAGGCTTTGGGTGTTCACTCTGTCGCCTTCGGGAGGAAGAGCTACGGGAGAACTGGTGCCTCTTGGGCATTCTTTTCCCGGGCTCCATGTTCGCGTCCTGGGTTCACCTGCCAGTCCTAACTAATCAGACAGAGCCACAAAGCTGCAGCAGCATGCGTGGCCTAGGTTTGCACTCTATGCACACTACCATCTCCCGGTGTAGGCCATGCTTGGCCTTTTTCTCGGGCACTCAGGCGGACTCGCGGTCTAGGCCAGTGCTTTCCCCACAGGAAAGGAGAGGTGACAGGATCCCTGCACACCACCCGTGCACTGAGATGGGGAGTTGTGGGGCATTGTTCCCACTCCTTCCCCGTACACACCGTGCCTCCGCGAACGCTTCCACATCCTGGAGGAAGACGGATTCTGACTGCCAATTCTTTCAGGGAGCTGTTTCTGCGAGTTCAGGGTAGGCGCCTGGGGGCAAGCCCATGTCTCCACAGGGACAGGTGGCCAAGGAGCTGCTGTCTCCTTGGACCCAGAGACTCAGGACAGGCATGCTTTCTGCCCCGAATCCTTCCTCAGAGTGGAGCACACGCCCCTGCCTAGACTTCCCCTCCTGTCTCCTTAGCAGCCAGGATTCCTTCTCTCTGCAGTGACAGATGTGTCCCTTAAGACTTTTCCACAGGTGCAACCACTCTTCTCTATCAGGCAGAGGGGATGCCCAGGCAAAGAGGATTTCGCTCAATGCGGGTTTATTACACCCTGCTGTGGAGACTAGCTCAGGCAAGCAGCAGCAGCATCCCACAAACCCGACCCTGATTTCCCAACGAATGCTGTGCTTTCCCAGAGTGGATGCCCGGGCAAACAGGCTTTCGCTCTATGCGGGTCCCTCCCGCCGTGCTGTGAATACTCGGCTAAGACAAGCAGCAACAGCAGCCCACAGAACAGACTCTGATTTCCCAGCGACTGCCATACTTTCGCAGAGGTTTTTTAGCTTGGCGTCAACCGAACTTCGCTGCTGCTTCCTCAGCAAGGATTTGGGCATTCGCTCTGTTGCATCAGGGAAGAGGAGCTGCGGTAGAGCTGGTGCCTCTTGGGCCTTGCTTTTCTGGGCTCCATGTTAGCGCCCTGGCTTCACCCTGCCAGGCCAAACTAAGCCGACACAGCCACAATCCTGCAGCAGCGTGCGTGGCCTAGGATGGCACTCTATGCACACTACCCTCTCCCGGTGTAGGCAACTCTTGGCCTTTCGCACTGGCCCTCAGGCTGACTCGCGGACTAGGCCAGTGCCTTCCCCACAGGAGAGTAGAAGCGCCAGGATCCCTGAACACCGCCCGTTTACTGGAATGGGGAGCTTGGGGGATAGTCCCCACTCCTTCCCCGGAACACCCCCTGACACCGACAAGGATGCATCTGACTTCACGTTTCTCGAGGGAGCTGTTTATGCGAGTTCCGGGTATGGCGCCTGGTAGCAAGCCCAAGTATGCCCTACGGACGGGTGGCCAAGGAGACGCTGTCCCCTTGGGACCAGGGGCACAGGACAGGCCTGCTTTCTGCCCAGACACCTTCCTCAGAGTGGAGCACGCGCCCCTGCCCTAGAAGTCCCTTCATGTCTCCTTAGCAGCCAGGCTTCCATCTCTCTGCACAGGGAACGGGTGACATTTGTCTTGCCACCGGCCTGCTGTTACTGCCAGGGCAGGCTTTCCTGCTTCCCGACCGATTCCTGACCACAATGCCATCGGCTCCTTTTCTTCTTCGGGCGCGGAGTGCTGCGCCTTCCCCCGACTTGCTCCTGAGGAGCGCAGTGAGAGACATGTCCCTTTCCTTAAGGCCCTTTCAGATTTGCAACCATGCTTCTCTCTCAGGCATAGGGGATGCTAGGGCAAAGAGGATTTCGCTCCATGCGGGTGTCTTCCACCGCGCTGCGGAGACTAGCTCAGGCAATCCTCAGCAGCATCCCACACACCCGATTCTGATTTCCCAACGAATGTTGTGCTTTTCTAGAGGAGATGCCCAGGCAAAGAGGCTTTCGTTGTATGCGGGTTTCTCCCACCCTGCTCGGAATACTAGGCTAAGGCAAGCAGCAACACCAGCCCACAGAACTGACTCTGATTTCCCAGCAACAGCTATGCTTTCGCAGAGGTTTTCAGCTTGGCCCGAAACGCATTTCGCTGCTGCTTCCTCAGCAAGGCTTTGGGTGTTCGCTCTGTCGCCTTCGGGAGGAAGAGCTACGGGAGAACTGGTGCCTCTTGGGCATTCTTTTCCCGGGCTCCATGTTCGCGTCCTGGGTTCACCTGCCAGTCCTAACTAATCAGACAGAGCCACAAAGCTGCAGCAGCATGCGTGGCCTAGGTTTGCACTCTATGCACACTACCATCTCCCGGTGTAGGCCATGCTTGGCCTTTTTCTCGGGCACTCAGGCGGACTCGCGGTCTAGGCCAGTGCTTTCCCCACAGGAAAGGAGAGGTGACAGGATCCCTGCACACCACCCGTGCACTGAGATGGGGAGTTGTGGGGCATTGTTCCCACTCCTTCCCCGTACACACCGTGCCTCCGCGAACGCTTCCACATCCTGGAGGAAGACGGATTCTGACTGCCAATTCTTTCAGGGAGCTGTTTCTGCGAGTTCAGGGTAGGCGCCTGGGGGCAAGCCCATGTCTCCACAGGGACAGGTGGCCAAGGAGCTGCTGTCTCCTTGGACCCAGAGACTCAGGACAGGCATGCTTTCTGCCCCGAATCCTTCCTCAGAGTGGAGCACACGCCCCTGCCTAGACTTCCCCTCCTGTCTCCTTAGCAGCCAGGATTCCTTCTCTCTGCAGTGACAGATGTGTCCCTTAAGACTTTTCCACAGGTGCAACCACTCTTCTCTATCAGGCAGAGGGGATGCCCAGGCAAAGAGGATTTCGCTCCATGCGGGTTTATTACACCCTGCTGTGGAGACTAGCTCAGGCAAGCAGCAGCAGCATCCCACAGACCCGACCCTGATTTCCCAACGAATGCTGTGCTTTCCCAGAGTGGATGCCCGGGCAAACAGGCTTTCGCTCTATGCGGGTCCCTCCCGCCGTGCTGTGAATACTCGGCTAAGACAAGCAGCAACAGCAGCCCACAGAACAGACTCTGATTTCCCAGCGACTGCCATGCTTTCGCAGAGGTTTTTTAGCTTGGCATCAACCGAACTTCGCTGCTGCTTCCTCAGCAAGGATTTGGGCATTCGCTCTGTTGCATCAGGGAAGAGGAGCTGCGGTAGAGCTGGTGCCTCTTGGGCCTTGCTTTTCTGGGCTCCATGTTAGCGCCCTGGCTTCACCCTGCCAGGCCAAACTAAGCCGACACAGCCACAATCCTGCAGCAGCGTGCGTGGCCTAGGATGGCACTCTATGCACACTACCCTCTCCCGGTGTAGGCAACTCTTGGCCTTTCGCACTGGCCCTCAGGCTGACTCGCGGACTAGGCCAGTGCCTTCCCCACAGGAGAGTAGAAGCGCCAGGATCCCTGAACACCGCCCGTTTACTGGAATGGGGAGCTTGGGGGATAGTCCCCACTCCTTCCCCGGAACACCCCCTGACACCGACAAGGATGCATCTGACTTCACGTTTCTCGAGGGAGCTGTTTATGCGAGTTCCGGGTATGGCGCCTGGTAGCAAGCCCAAGTATGCCCTACGGACGGGTGGCCAAGGAGACGCTGTCCCCTTGGGACCAGGGGCACAGGACAGGCCTGCTTTCTGCCCAGACACCTTCCTCAGAGTGGAGCACGCGCCCCTGCCCTAGAAGTCCCTTCATGTCTCCTTAGCAGCCAGGCTTCCATCTCTCTGCACAGGGAACGGGTGACATTTGTCTTGCCACCGGCCTGCTGTTACTGCCAGGGCAGGCTTTCCTGCTTCCCGACCGATTCCTGACCACAATGCCATCGGCTCCTTTTCTTCTTCGGGCGCGGAGTGCTGCGCCTTCCCCCGACTTGCTCCTGAGGAGCGCAGTGAGAGACATGTCCCTTTCCTTAAGGCCCTTTCCGATTTGCAACCATGCTTCTCTCTCAGGCATAGGGGATGCTAGGGCAAAGAGGATTTCGCTCCATGCGGGTGTCTTCCACCGCGCTGCGGAGACTAGCTCAGGCAATCCTCAGCAGCATCCCACACACCCGATTCTGATTTCCCAACGAATGTTGTGCTTTTCTAGAGGAGATGCCCAGGCAAAGAGGCTTTCGTTGTATGCGGGTTTCTCCCACCCTGCTCGGAATACTAGGCTAAGGCAAGCAGCAACACCAGCCCACAGAACTGACTCTGATTTCCCAGCAACAGCTATGCTTTCGCAGAGGTTTTCAGCTTGGCCCGAAACGCATTTCGCTGCTGCTTCCTCAGCAAGGCTTTGGGTGTTCGCTCTGTCGCCTTCGGGAGGAAGAGCTACGGGAGAACTGGTGCCTCTTGGGCATTCTTTTCCCGGGCTCCATGTTCGCGTCCTGGGTTCACCTGCCAGTCCTAACTAATCAGACAGAGCCACAAAGCTGCAGCAGCATGCGTGGCCTAGGTTTGCACTCTATGCACACTACCATCTCCCGGTGTAGGCCATGCTTGGCCTTTTTCTCGGGCACTCAGGCGGACTCGCGGTCTAGGCCAGTGCTTTCCCCACAGGAAAGGAGAGGTGACAGGATCCCTGCACACCACCCGTGCACTGAGATGGGGAGTTGTGGGGCATTGTTCCCACTCCTTCCCCGTACACACCGTGCCTCCGCGAACGCTTCCACATCCTGGAGGAAGACGGATTCTGACTGCCAATTCTTTCAGGGAGCTGTTTCTGCGAGTTCAGGGTAGGCGCCTGGGGGCAAGCCCATGTCTCCACAGGGACAGGTGGCCAAGGAGCTGCTGTCTCCTTGGACCCAGAGACTCAGGACAGGCATGCTTTCTGCCCCGAATCCTTCCTCAGAGTGGAGCACACGCCCCTGCCTAGACTTCCCCTCCTGTCTCCTTAGCAGCCAGGATTCCTTCTCTCTGCAGTGACAGATGTGTCCCTTAAGACTTTTCCACAGGTGCAACCACTCTTCTCTATCAGGCAGAGGGGATGCCCAGGCAAAGAGGATTTCGCTCCATGCGGGTTTATTACACCCTGCTGTGGAGACTAGCTCAGGCAAGCAGCAGCAGCATCCCACAGACCCGACCCTGATTTCCCAACGAATGCTGTGCTTTCCCAGAGTGGATGCCCGGGCAAACAGGCTTTCGCTCTATGCGGGTCCCTCCCGCCGTGCTGTGAATACTCGGCTAAGTCAAGCAGCAACAGCAGCCCACAGAACAGACTCTGATTTCCCAGCGACTGCCATGCTTTCGCAGAGGTTTTTTAGCTTGGCGTCAACCGAACTTCGCTGCTGCTTCCTCAGCAAGGATTTGGGCATTCGCTCTGTTGCATCAGGGAAGAGGAGCTGCGGTAGAGCTGGTGCCTCTTGGGCCTTGCTTTTCTGGGCTCCATGTTAGCGCCCTGGCTTCACCCTGCCAGGCCAAACTAAGCCGACACAGCCACAATCCTGCAGCAGCGTGCGTGGCCTAGGATGGCACTCTATGCACACTACCCTCTCCCGGTGTAGGCAACTCTTGGCCTTTCGCACTGGCCCTCAGGCTGACTCGCGGACTAGGCCAGTGCCTTCCCCACAGGAGAGTAGAAGCGCCAGGATCCCTGAACACCGCCCGTTTACTGGAATGGGGAGCTTGGGGGATAGTCCCCACTCCTTCCCCGGAACACCCCCTGACACCGACAAGGATGCATCTGACTTCACGTTTCTCGAGGGAGCTGTTTATGCGAGTTCCGGGTATGGCGCCTGGTAGCAAGCCCAAGTATGCCCTACGGACGGGTGGCCAAGGAGACGCTGTCCCCTTGGGACCAGGGGCACAGGACAGGCCTGCTTTCTGCCCAGACACCTTCCTCAGAGTGGAGCACGCGCCCCTGCCCTAGAAGTCCCTTCATGTCTCCTTAGCAGCCAGGCTTCCATCTCTCTGCACAGGGAACGGGTGACATTTGTCTTGCCACCGGCCTGCTGTTACTGCCAGGGCAGGCTTTCCTGCTTCCCGACCGATTCCTGACCACAATGCCATCGGCTCCTTTTCTTCTTCGGGCGCGGAGTGCTGCGCCTTCCCCCGACTTGCTCCTGAGGAGCGCAGTGAGAGACATGTCCCTTTCCTTAAGGCCCTTTCAGATTTGCAACCATGCTTCTCTCTCAGGCATAGGGGATGCTAGGGCAAAGAGGATTTCGCTCCATGCGGGTGTCTTCCACCGCGCTGCGGAGACTAGCTCAGGCAATCCTCAGCAGCATCCCACACACCCGATTCTGATTTCCCAATGAATGTTGTGCTTTTCTAGAGGAGATGCCCAGGCAAAGAGGCTTTCGTTGTATGCGGGTTTCTCCCACCCTGCTCGGAATACTAGGCTAAGGCAAGCAGCAACACCAGCCCACAGAACTGACTCTGATTTCCCAGCAACAGCTATGCTTTCGCAGAGGTTTTCAGCTTGGCCCGAAACGCATTTCGCTGCTGCTTCCTCAGCAAGGCTTTGGGTGTTCGCTCTGTCGCCTTCGGGAGGAAGAGCTACGGGAGAACTGGTGCCTCTTGGGCATTCTTTTCCCGGGCTCCATGTTCGCGTCCTGGGTTCACCTGCCAGTCCTAACTAATCAGACAGAGCCACAAAGCTGCAGCAGCATGCGTGGCCTAGGTTTGCACTCTATGCACACTACCATCTCCCGGTGTAGGCCATGCTTGGCCTTTTTCTCGGGCACTCAGGCGGACTCGCGGTCTAGGCCAGTGCTTTCCCCACAGGAAAGGAGAGGTGACAGGATCCCTGCACACCACCCGTGCACTGAGATGGGGAGTTGTGGGGCATTGTTCCCACTCCTTCCCCGTACACACCGTGCCTCCGCGAACGCTTCCACATCCTGGAGGAAGACGGATTCTGACTGCCAATTCTTTCAGGGAGCTGTTTCTGCGAGTTCAGGGTAGGCGCCTGGGGGCAAGCCCATGTCTCCACAGGGACAGGTGGCCAAGGAGCTGCTGTCTCCTTGGACCCAGAGACTCAGGACAGGCATGCTTTCTGCCCCGAATCCTTCCTCAGAGTGGAGCACACGCCCCTGCCTAGACTTCCCCTCCTGTCTCCTTAGCAGCCAGGATTCCTTCTCTCTGCAGTGACAGATGTGTCCCTTAAGACTTTTCCACAGGTGCAACCACTCTTCTCTATCAGGCAGAGGGGATGCCCAGGCAAAGAGGATTTCGCTCCATGCGGGTTTATTACACCCTGCTGTGGAGACTAGCTCAGGCAAGCAGCAGCAGCATCCCACAGACCCGACCCTGATTTCCCAACGAATGCTGTGCTTTCCCAGAGTGGATGCCCGGGCAAACAGGCTTTCGCTCTATGCGGGTCCCTCCCGCCGTGCTGTGAATACTCGGCTAAGACAAGCAGCAACAGCAGCCCACAGAACAGACTCTGATTTCCCAGCGACTGCCATGCTTTCGCAGAGGTTTTTTAGCTTGGTGTCAACCGAACTTCGCTGCTGCTTCCTCAGCAAGGATTTGGGCATTCGCTCTGTTGCATCAGGGAAGAGGAGCTGCGGTAGAGCTGGTGCCTCTTGGGCCTTGCTTTTCTGGGCTCCATGTTAGCGCCCTGGCTTCACCCTGCCAGGCCAAACTAAGCCGACACAGCCACAATCCTGCAGCAGCGTGCGTGGCCTAGGATGGCACTCTATGCACACTACCCTCTCCCGGTGTAGGCAACTCTTGGCCTTTCGCACTGGCCCTCAGGCTGACTCGCGGACTAGGCCAGTGCCTTCCCCACAGGAGAGTAGAAGCGCCAGGATCCCTGAACACCGCCCGTTTACTGGAATGGGGAGCTTGGGGGATAGTCCCCACTCCTTCCCCGGAACACCCCCTGACACCGACAAGGATGCATCTGACTTCACGTTTCTCGAGGGAGCTGTTTATGCGAGTTCCGGGTATGGCGCCTGGTAGCAAGCCCAAGTATGCCCTACGGACGGGTGGCCAAGTAGACGCTGTCCCCTTGGGACCAGGGGCACAGGACAGGCCTGCTTTCTGCCCAGACACCTTCCTCAGAGTGGAGCACGCGCCCCTGCCCTAGAAGTCCCTTCATGTCTCCTTAGCAGCCAGGCTTCCATCTCTCTGCACAGGGAACGGGTGACATTTGTCTTGCCACCGGCCTGCTGTTACTGCCAGGGCAGGCTTTCCTGCTTCCCGACCGATTCCTGACCACAATGCCATCGGCTCCTTTTCTTCTTCGGGCGCGGAGTGCTGCGCCTTCCCCCGACTTGCTCCTGAGGAGCGCAGTGAGAGACATGTCCCTTTCCTTAAGGCCCTTTCCGATTTGCAACCATGCTTCTCTCTCAGGCATAGGGGATGCTAGGGCAAAGAGGATTTCGCTCCATGCGGGTGTCTTCCACCGCGCTGCGGAGACTAGCTCAGGCAATCCTCAGCAGCATCCCACACACCCGATTCTGATTTCCCAACGAATGTTGTGCTTTTCTAGAGGAGATGCCCAGGCAAAGAGGCTTTCGTTGTATGCGGGTTTCTCCCACCCTGCTCGGAATACTAGGCTAAGGCAAGCAGCAACACCAGCCCACAGAACTGACTCTGATTTCCCAGCAACAGCTATGCTTTCGCAGAGGTTTTCAGCTTGGCCCGAAACGCATTTCGCTGCTGCTTCCTCAGCAAGGCTTTGGGTGTTCGCTCTGTCGCCTTCGGGAGGAAGAGCTACGGGAGAACTGGTGCCTCTTGGGCATTCTTTTCCCGGGCTCCATGTTCGCGTCCTGGGTTCACCTGCCAGTCCTAACTAATCAGACAGAGCCACAAAGCTGCAGCAGCATGCGTGGCCTAGGTTTGCACTCTATGCACACTACCATCTCCCGGTGTAGGCCATGCTTGGCCTTTTTCTCGGGCACTCAGGCGGACTCGCGGTCTAGGCCAGTGCTTTCCCCACAGGAAAGGAGAGGTGACAGGATCCCTGCACACCACCCGTGCACTGAGATGGGGAGTTGTGGGGCATTGTTCCCACTCCTTCCCCGTACACACCGTGCCTCCGCGAACGCTTCCACATCCTGGAGGAAGACGGATTCTGACTGCCAATTCTTTCAGGGAGCTGTTTCTGCGAGTTCAGGGTAGGCGCCTGGTGGCAAGCCCATGTCTCCACAGGGACAGGTGGCCAAGGAGCTGCTGTCTCCTTGGACCCAGAGACTCAGGACAGGCATGCTTTCTGCCCCGAATCCTTCCTCAGAGTGGAGCACACGCCCCTGCCTAGACTTCCCCTCCTGTCTCCTTAGCAGCCAGGATTCCTTCTCTCTGCAGTGACAGATGTGTCCCTTAAGACTTTTCCACAGGTGCAACCACTCTTCTCTATCAGGCAGAGGGGATGCCCAGGCAAAGAGGATTTCGCTCCATGCGGGTTTATTACACCCTGCTGTGGAGACTAGCTCAGGCAAGCAGCAGCAGCATCCCACAGACCCGACCCTGATTTCCCAACGAATGCTGTGCTTTCCCAGAGTGGATGCCCGGGCAAACAGGCTTTCGCTCTATGCGGGTCCCTCCCGCCGTGCTGTGAATACTCGGCTAAGTCAAGCAGCAACAGCAGCCCACAGAACAGACTCTGATTTCCCAGCGACTGCCATGCTTTCGCAGAGGTTTTTTAGCTTGGCGTCAACCGAACTTCGCTGCTGCTTCCTCAGCAAGGATTTGGGCATTCGCTCTGTTGCATCAGGGAAGAGGAGCTGCGGTAGAGCTGGTGCCTCTTGGGCCTTGCTTTTCTGGGCTCCATGTTAGCGCCCTGGCTTCACCCTGCCAGGCCAAACTAAGCCGACACAGCCACAATCCTGCAGCAGCGTGCGTGGCCTAGGATGGCACTCTATGCACACTACCCTCTCCCGGTGTAGGCAACTCTTGGCCTTTCGCACTGGCCCTCAGGCTGACTTGCGGACTAGGCCAGTGCCTTCCCCACAGGAGAGTAGAAGCGCCAGGATCCCTGAACACCGCCCGTTTACTGGAATGGGGAGCTTGGGGGATAGTCCCCACTCCTTCCCCGGAACACCCCCTGACACCGACAAGGATGCATCTGACTTCACGTTTCTCGAGGGAGCTGTTTATGCGAGTTCCGGGTATGGCGCCTGGTAGCAAGCCCAAGTATGCCCTACGGACGGGTGGCCAAGGAGACGCTGTCCCCTTGGGACCAGGGGCACAGGACAGGCCTGCTTTCTGCCCAGACACCTTCCTCAGAGTGGAGCACGCGCCCCTGCCCTAGAAGTCCCTTCATGTCTCCTTAGCAGCCAGGCTTCCATCTCTCTGCACAGGGAACGGGTGACATTTGTCTTGCCACCGGCCTGCTGTTACTGCCAGGGCAGGCTTTCCTGCTTCCCGACCGATTCCTGACCACAATGCCATCGGCTCCTTTTCTTCTTCGGGCGCGGAGTGCTGCGCCTTCCCCCGACTTGCTCCTGAGGAGCGCAGTGAGAGACATGTCCCTTTCCTTAAGGCCCTTTCAGATTTGCAACCATGCTTCTCTCTCAGGCATAGGGGATGCTAGGGCAAAGAGGATTTCGCTCCATGCGGGTGTCTTCCACCGCGCTGCGGAGACTAGCTCAGGCAATCATCAGCAGCATCCCACACACCCGATTCTGATTTCCCAACGAATGTTGTGCTTTTCTAGAGGAGATGCCCAGGCAAAGAGGCTTTCGTTGTATGCGGGTTTCTCCCACCCTGCTCGGAATACTAGGCTAAGGCAAGCAGCAACACCAGCCCACAGAACTGACTCTGATTTCCCAGCAACAGCTATGCTTTCGCAGAGGTTTTCAGCTTGGCCCGAAACGCATTTCGCTGCTGCTTCCTCAGCAAGGCTTTGGGTGTTCGCTCTGTCGCCTTCGGGAGGAAGAGCTACGGGAGAACTGGTGCCTCTTGGGCATTCTTTTCCCGGGCTCCATGTTCGCGTCCTGGGTTCACCTGCCAGTCCTAACTAATCAGACAGAGCCACAAAGCTGCAGCAGCATGCGTGGCCTAGGTTTGCACTCTATGCACACTACCATCTCCCGGTGTAGGCCATGCTTGGCCTTTTTATCGGGCACTCAGGCGGACTCGCGGTCTAGGCCAGTGCTTTCCCCACAGGAAAGGAGAGGTGACAGGATCCCTGCACACCACCCGTGCACTGAGATGGGGAGTGTGGGGCATTGTTCCCACTCCTTCCCCGTACACACCGTGCCTCCGCGAACGCTTCCACATCCTGGAGGAAGACGGATTCTGACTGCCAATTCTTTCAGGGAGCTGTTTCTGCGAGTTCAGGGTAGGCGCCTGGGGGCAAGCCCATGTCTCCACAGGGACAGGTGGCCAAGGAGCTGCTGTCTCCTTGGACCCAGAGACTCAGGACAGGCATGCTTTCTGCCCCGAATCCTTCCTCAGAGTGGAGCACACGCCCCTGCCTAGACTTCCCCTCCTGTCTCCTTAGCAGCCAGGATTCCTTCTCTCTGCAGTGACAGCTGTGTCCCTTAAGACTTTTCCACAGGTGCAACCACTCTTCTCTATCAGGCAGAGGGGATGCCCAGGCAAAGAGGATTTCGCTCCATGCGGGTTTATTACACCCTGCTGTGGAGACTAGCTCAGGCAAGCAGCAGCAGCATCCCACAAACCCGACCCTGATTTCCCAACGAATGCTGTGCTTTTCCAGAGTGGATGCCCGGGCAAACAGGCTTTCGCTCTATGCGGGTCCCTCCCGCCGTGCTGTGAATACTCGGCTAAGTCAAGCAGCAACAGCAGCCCACAGAACAGACTCTGATTTCCCAGCGACTGCCATGCTTTCGCAGAGGTTTTTTAGCTTGGCGTCAACCGAACTTCGCTGCTGCTTCCTCAGCAAGGATTTGGGCATTCGCTCTGTTGCATCAGGGAAGAGGAGCTGCGGTAGAGCTGGTGCCTCTTGGGCCTTGCTTTTCTGGGCTCCATGTTAGCGCCCTGGCTTCACCCTGCCAGGCCAAACTAAGCCGACACAGCCACAATCCTGCAGCAGCGTGCGTGGCCTAGGATGGCACTCTATGCACACTACCCTCTCCCGGTGTAGGCAACTCTTGGCCTTTCGCACTGGCCCTCAGGCTGACTCGCGGACTAGGCCAGTGCCTTCCCCACAGGAGAGTAGAAGCGCCAGGATCCCTGAACACCGCCCGTTTACTGGAATGGGGAGCTTGGGGGATAGTCCCCACTCCTTCCCCGGAACACCCCCTGACACCGACAAGGATGCATCTGACTTCACGTTTCTCGAGGGAGCTGTTTATGCGAGTTCCGGGTATGGCGCCTGGTAGCAAGCCCAAGTATGCCCTACGGACGGGTGGCCAAGGAGACGCTGTCCCCTTGGGACCAGGGGCACAGGACAGGCCTGCTTTCTGCCCAGACACCTTCCTCAGAGTGGAGCACGCGCCCCTGCCCTAGAAGTCCCTTCATGTCTCCTTAGCAGCCAGGCTTCCATCTCTCTGCACAGGGAACGGGTGACATTTGTCTTGCCACCGGCCTGCTGTTACTGCCAGGGCAGGCTTTCCTGCTTCCCGACCGATTCCTGACCACAATGCCATCGGCTCCTTTTCTTCTTCGGGCGCGGAGTGCTGCGCCTTCCCCCAACTTGCTCCTGAGGAGCGCAGTGAGAGACATGTCCCTTTCCTTAAGGCCCTTTCAGATTTGCAACCATGCTTCTCTCTCAGGTATAGGGGATGCTAGGGCAAAGAGGATTTCGCTCCATGCGGGTGTCTTCCACCGCGCTGCGGAGACTAGCTCAGGCAATCATCAGCAGCATCCCACACACCCGATTCTGATTTCCCAACGAATGTTGTGCTTTTCTAGAGGAGATGCCCAGGCAAATAGGCTTTCATTGTATGCGGGTTTCTCCCACCCTGCTCGGAATACTAGGCTAAGGCAAGCAGCAACACCAGCCCACAGAACTGACTCTGATTTCCCAGCAACAGCTATGCTTTTGCAGAGGTTTTCAGCTTGGCCCGAAACGCATTTCGCTGCTGCTTCCTCAGCAAGGCTTTGGGTGTTCGCTCTGTCGCCTTCGGGAGGAAGAGCTACGGGAGAACTGGTGCCTCTTGGGCATTCTTTTCCCGGGCTCCATGTTCGCGTCCTGGGTTCACCTGCCAGTCCTAACTAATCAGACAGAGCCACAAAGCTGCAGCAGCATGCGTGGCCTAGGTTTGCACTCTATGCACACTACCATCTCCCGGTGTAGGCCATGCTTGGCCTTTTTCTCGGGCACTCAGGCGGACTCGCGGTCTAGGCCAGTGCTTTCCCCACAGGAAAGGAGAGGTGACAGGATCCCTGCACACCACCCGTGCACTGAGATGGGGAGTTGTGGGGCATTGTTCCCACTCCTTCCCCGTACACACCGTGCCTCCGCGAACGCTTCCACATCCTGGAGGAAGACGGATTCTGACTGCCAATTCTTTCAGGGAGATGTTTCTGCGAGTTCAGGGTAGGCGCCTGGTGGCAAGCCCATGTCTCCACAGGGACAGGTGGCCAAGGAGCTGCTGTCTCCTTGGACCCAGAGACTCAGGACAGGCATGCTTTCTGCCCCGAATCCTTCCTCAGAGTGGAGCACACGCCCCTGCCTAGACTTCCCCTCCTGTCTCCTTAGCAGCCAGGATTCCTTCTCTCTGCAGTGACAGATGTGTCCCTTAAGACTTTTCCACAGGTGCAACCACTCTTCTCTATCAGGCAGAGGGGATGCCCAGGCAAAGAGGATTTCGCTCCATGCGGGTTTATTACACCCTGCTGTGGAGACTAGCTCAGGCAAGCAGCAGCAGCATCCCACAGACCCGACCCTGATTTCCCAACGAATGCTGTGCTTTTCCAGAGTGGATGCCCGGGCAAACAGGCTTTCGCTCTATGCGGGTCCCTCCCGCCGTGCTGTGAATACTCGGCTAAGTCAAGCAGCAACAGCAGCCCACAGAACAGACTCTGATTTCCCAGCGACTGCCATGCTTTCGCAGAGGTTTTTTAGCTTGCCGTCAACCGAACTTCGCTGCTGCTTCCTCAGCAAGGATTTGGGCATTCGGTCTGTTGCATCAGGGAAGAGGAGCTGCGGTAGAGCTGGTGCCTCTTGGGCCTTGCTTTTCTGGGCTCCATGTTAGCGCCCTGGCTTCACCCTGCCAGGCCAAACTAAGCCGACACAGCCACAATCCTGCAGCAGCGTGCGTGGCCTAGGATGGCACTCTATGCACACTACCCTCTCCCGGTGTAGGCAACTCTTGGCCTTTCGCACTGGCCCTCAGGCTGACTCGCGGACTAGGCCAGTGCCTTCCCCACAGGAGAGTAGAAGCGCCAGGATCCCTGAACACCGCCCGTTTACTGGAATGGGGAGCTTGGGGGATAGTCCCCACTCCTTCCCCGGAACACCCCCTGACACCGACAAGGATGCATCTGACTTCACGTTTCTCGAGGGAGCTGTTTATGCGAGTTCCGGGTATGGCGCCTGGTAGCAAGCCCAAGTATGCCCTACGGACGGGTGGCCAAGGAGACGCTGTCCCCTTGGGACCAGGGGCACAGGACAGGCCTGCTTTCTGCCCAGACACCTTCCTCAGAGTGGAGCACGCGCCCCTGCCCTAGAAGTCCCTTCATGTCTCCTTAGCAGCCAGGCTTCCATCTCTCTGCACAGGGAACGGGTGACATTTGTCTTGCCACCGGCCTGCTGTTACTGCCAGGGCAGGCTTTCCTGCTTCCCGACCGATTCCTGACCACAATGCCATCGGCTCCTTTTCTTCTTCGGGCGCGGAGTGCTGCGCCTTCCCCCGACTTGCTCCTGAGGAGCGCAGTGAGAGACATGTCCCTTTCCTTAAGGCCCTTTCAGATTTGCAACCATGCTTCTCTCTCAGGCATAGGGGATGCTAGGGCAAAGAGGATTTCGCTCCATGCGGGTGTCTTCCACCGCGCTGCGGAGACTAGCTCAGGCAATCATCAGCAGCATCCCACACACCCGATTCTGATTTCCCAACGAATGTTGTGCTTTTCTAGAGGAGATGCCCAGGCAAAGAGGCTTTCGTTGTATGCGGGTTTCTCCCACCCTGCTCGGAATACTAGGCTAAGGCAAGCAGCAACACCAGCCCACAGAACTGACTCTGATTTCCCAGCAACAGCTATGCTTTCGCAGAGGTTTTCAGCTTGGCCCGAAACGCATTTCGCTGCTGCTTCCTCAGCAAGGCTTTGGGTGTTCGCTCTGTCGCCTTCGGGAGGAAGAGCTACGGGAGAACTGGTGCCTCTTGGGCATTCTTTTCCCGGGCTCCATGTTCGCGTCCTGGGTTCACCTGCCAGTCCTAACTAATCAGACAGAGCCACAAAGCTGCAGCAGCATGCGTGGCCTAGGTTTGCACTCTATGCACACTACCATCTCCCGGTGTAGGCCATGCTTGGCCTTTTTCTCGGGCACTCAGGCGGACTCGCGGTCTAGGCCAGTGCTTTCCCCACAGGAAAGGAGAGGTGACAGGATCCCTGCACACCACCCGTGCACTGAGATGGGGAGTTGTGGGGCATTGTTCCCACTCCTTCCCCGTACACACCGTGCCTCCGCGAACGCTTCCACATCCTGGAGGAAGACGGATTCTGACTGCCAATTCTTTCAGGGAGCTGTTTCTGCGAGTTCAGGGTAGGCGCCTGGGGGCAAGCCCATGTCTCCACAGGGACAGGTGGCCAAGGAGCTGCTGTCTCCTTGGACCCAGAGACTCAGGACAGGCATGCTTTCTGCCCCGAATCCTTCCTCAGAGTGGAGCACACGCCCCTGCCTAGACTTCCCCTCCTGTCTCCTTAGCAGCCAGGATTCCTTCTCTCTGCAGTGACAGATGTGTCCCTTAAGACTTTTCCACAGGTGCAACCACTCTTCTCTATCAGGCAGAGGGGATGCCCAGGCAAAGAGGATTTCGCTCCATGCGGGTTTATTACACCCTGCTGTGGAGACTAGCTCAGGCAAGCAGCAGCAGCATCCCACAGACCCGACTTTGATTTCCCAACGAATGCTGTGCTTTCCCAGAGTGGATGCCCGGGCAAACAGGCTTTCGCTCTATGCGGGTCCCTCCCGCCGTGCTGTGAATACTCGGCTAAGTCAAGCAGCAACAGCAGCCCACAGAACAGACTCTGATTTCCCAGCGACTGCCATGCTTTCGCAGAGGTTTTTTAGCTTGGCGTCAACCGAACTTCGCTGCTGCTTCCTCAGCAAGGATTTGGGCATTCGCTCTGTTGCATCAGGGAAGAGGAGCTGCGGTAGAGCTGGTGCCTCTTGGGCCTTGCTTTTCTGGGCTCCATGTTAGCGCCCTGGCTTCACCCTGCCAGGCCAAACTAAGCCGACACAGCCACAATCCTGCAGCAGCGTGCGTGGCCTAGGATGGCACTCTATGCACACTACCCTCTCCCGGTGTAGGCAACTCTTGGCCTTTCGCACTGGCCCTCAGGCTGACTCGCGGACTAGGCCAGTGCCTTCCCCACAGGAGAGTAGAAGCGCCAGGATCCCTGAACACCGCCCGTTTACTGGAATGGGGAGCTTGGGGGATAGTCCCCACTCCTTCCCCGGAACACCCCCTGACACCGACAAGGATGCATCTGACTTCACGTTTCTCGAGGGAGCTGTTTATGCGAGTTCCGGGTATGGCGCCTGGTAGCAAGCCCAAGTATGCCCTACGGACGGGTGGCCAAGGAGACGCTGTCCCCTTGGGACCAGGGGCACAGGACAGGCCTGCTTTCTGCCCAGACACCTTCCTCAGAGTGGAGCACGCGCCCCTGCCCTAGAAGTCCCTTCATGTCTCCTTAGCAGCCAGGCTTCCATCTCTCTGCACAGGGAACGGGTGACATTTGTCTTGCCACCGGCCTGCTGTTACTGCCAGGGCAGGCTTTCCTGCTTCCCGACCGATTCCTGACCACAATGCCATCGGCTCCTTTTCTTCTTCGGGCGCGGAGTGCTGCGCCTTCCCCCGACTTGCTCCTGAGGAGCGCAGTGAGAGACATGTCCCTTTCCTTAAGGCCCTTTCAGATTTGCAACCATGCTTCTCTCTCAGGCATAGGGGATGCTAGGGCAAAGAGGATTTCGCTCCATGCGGGTGTCTTCCACCGCGCTGCGGAGACTAGCTCAGGCAATCATCAGCAGCATCCCACACACCCGATTCTGATTTCCCAACGAATGTTGTGCTTTTCTAGAGGAGATGCCCAGGCAAATAGGCTTTCATTGTATGCGGGTTTCTCCCACCCTGCTCGGAATACTAGGCTAAGGCAAGCAGCAACACCAGCCCACAGAACTGACTCTGATTTCCCAGCAACAGCTATGCTTTCGCAGAGGTTTTCAGCTTGGCCCGAAACGCATTTCGCTGCTGCTTCCTCAGCAAGGCTTTGGGTGTTCGCTCTGTCGCCTTCGGGAGGAAGAGCTACGGGAGAACTGGTGCCTCTTGGGCATTCTTTTCCCGGGCTCCATGTTCGCGTCCTGGGTTCACCTGCCAGTCCTAACTAATCAGACAGAGCCACAAAGCTGCAGCAGCATGCGTGGCCTAGGTTTGCACTCTATGCACACTACCATCTCCCGGTGTAGGCCATGCTTGGCCTTTTTCTCGGGCACTCAGGCGGACTCGCGGTCTAGGCCAGTGCTTTCCCCACAGGAAAGGAGAGGTGACAGGATCCCTGCACACCACCCGTGCACTGAGATGGGGAGTTGTGGGGCATTGTTCCCACTCCTTCCCCGTACACACCGTGCCTCCGCGAACGCTTCCACATCCTGGAGGAAGACGGATTCTGACTGCCAATTCTTTCAGGGAGATGTTTCTGCGAGTTCAGGGTAGGCGCCTGGTGGCAAGCCCATGTCTCCACAGGGACAGGTGGCCAAGGAGCTGCTGTCTCCTTGGACCCAGAGACTCAGGACAGGCATGCTTTCTGCCCCGAATCCTTCCTCAGAGTGGAGCATACGCCCCTGCCTAGACTTCCCCTCCTGTCTCCTTAGCAGCCAGGATTCCTTCTCTCTGCAGTGACAGATGTGTCCCTTAAGACTTTTCCACAGGTGCAACCACTCTTCTCTATCAGGCAGAGGGGATGCCCAGGCAAAGAGGATTTCGCTCCATGCGGGTTTATTACACCCTGCTGTGGAGACTAGCTCAGGCAAGCAGCAGCAGCATCCCACAGACCCGACCCTGATTTCCCAACGAATGCTGTGCTTTTCCAGAGTGGATGCCCGGGCAAACAGGCTTTCGCTCTATGCGGGTCCCTCCCGCCGTGCTGTGAATACTCGGCTAAGTCAAGCAGCAACAGCAGCCCACAGAACAGACTCTGATTTCCCAGCGACTGCCATGCTTTCGCAGAGGTTTTTTAGCTTGGCGTCAACCGAACTTCGCTGCTGCTTCCTCAGCAAGGATTTGGGCATTCGCTCTGTTGCATCAGGGAAGAGGAGCTGCGGTAGAGCTGGTGCCTCTTGGGCCTTGCTTTTCTGGGCTCCATGTTAGCGCCCTGGCTTCACCCTGCCAGGCCAAACTAAGCCGACACAGCCACAATCCTGCAGCAGCGTGCGTGGCCTAGGATGGCACTCTATGCACACTACCCTCTCCCGGTGTAGGCAACTCTTGGCCTTTCGCACTGGCCCTCAGGCTGACTCGCGGACTAGGCCAGTGCCTTCCCCACAGGAGAGTAGAAGCGCCAGGATCCCTGAACACCGCCCGTTTACTGGAATGGGGAGCTTGGGGGATAGTCCCCACTCCTTCCCCGGAACACCCCCTGACACCGACAAGGATGCATCTGACTTCACGTTTCTCGAGGGAGCTGTTTATGCGAGTTCCGGGTATGGCGCCTGGTAGCAAGCCCAAGTATGCCCTACGGACGGGTGGCCAAGGAGACGCTGTCCCCTTGGGACCAGGGGCACAGGACAGGCCTGCTTTCTGCCCAGACACCTTCCTCAGAGTGGAGCACGCGCCCCTGCCCTAGAAGTCCCTTCATGTCTCCTTAGCAGCCAGGCTTCCATCTCTCTGCACAGGGAACGGGTGACATTTGTCTTGCCACCGGCCTGCTGTTACTGCCAGGGCAGGCTTTCCTGCTTCCCGACCGATTCCTGACCACAATGCCATCGGCTCCTTTTCTTCTTCGGGCGCGGAGTGCTGCGCCTTCCCCCGACTTGCTCCTGAGGAGCGCAGTGAGAGACATGTCCCTTTCCTTAAGGCCCTTTCAGATTTGCAACCATGCTTCTCTCTCAGGCATAGGGGATGCTAGGGCAAAGAGGATTTCGCTCCATGCGGGTGTCTTCCACCGCGCTGCGGAGACTAGCTCAGGCAATCATCAGCAGCATCCCACACACCCGATTCTGATTTCCCAACGAATGTTGTGCTTTTCTAGAGGAGATGCCCAGGCAAAGAGGCTTTCGTTGTATGCGGGTTTCTCCCACCCTGCTCGGAATACTAGGCTAAGGCAAGCAGCAACACCAGCCCACAGAACTGACTCTGATTTCCCAGCAACAGCTATGCTTTCGCAGAGGTTTTCAGCTTGGCCCGAAACGCATTTCGCTGCTGCTTCCTCAGCAAGGCTTTGGGTGTTCGCTCTGTCGCCTTCGGGAGGAAGAGCTACGGGAGAACTGGTGCCTCTTGGGCATTCTTTTCCCGGGCTCCATGTTCGCGTCCTGGGTTCACCTGCCAGTCCTAACTAATCAGACAGAGCCACAAAGCTGCAGCAGCATGCGTGGCCTAGGTTTGCACTCTATGCACACTACCATCTCCCGGTGTAGGCCATGCTTGGCCTTTTTCTCGGGCACTCAGGCGGACTCGCGGTCTAGGCCAGTGCTTTCCCCACAGGAAAGGAGAGGTGACAGGATCCCTGCACACCACCCGTGCACTGAGATGGGGAGTTGTGGGGCATTGTTCCCACTCCTTCCCCGTACACACCGTGCCTCTGCGAACGCTTCCACATCCTGGAGGAAGACGGATTCTGACTGCCAATTCTTTCAGGGAGCTGTTTCTACGAGTTCAGGGTAGGCGCCTGGGGGCAAGCCCATGTCTCCACAGGGACAGGTGGCCAAGGAGCTGCTGTCTCCTTGGACCCAGAGACTCAGGACAGGCATGCTTTCTGCCCCGAATCCTTCCTCAGAGTGGAGCACACGCCCCTGCCTAGACTTCCCCTCCTATCTCCTTATCAGCCAGGATTCCTTCTCTCTGCAGTGACAGATGTGTCCCTTAAGACTTTTCCACAGGTGCAACCACTCTTCTCTATCAGGCAGAGGGGATGCCCAGGCAAAGAGGATTTCGCTCCATGCGGGTTTATTACACCCTGCTGTGGAGACTAGCTCAGGCAAGCAGCAGCAGCATCCCACAGACCCGACTTTGATTTCCCAACGAATGCTGTGCTTTCCCAGAGTGGATGCCCGGGCAAACAGGCTTTCGCTCTATGCGGGTCCCTCCCGCCGTGCTGTGAATACTCGGCTAAGTCAAGCAGCAACAGCAGCCCACAGAACAGACTCTGATTTCCCAGCGACTGCCATGCTTTCGCAGAGGTTTTTTAGCTTGGCGTCAACCGAACTTCGCTGCTGCTTCCTCAGCAAGGATTTGGGCATTCGCTCTGTTGCATCAGGGAAGAGGAGCTGCGGTAGAGCTGGTGCCTCTTGGGCCTTGCTTTTCTGGGCTCCATGTTAGCGCCCTGGCTTCACCCTGCCAGGCCAAACTAAGCCGACACAGCCACAATCCTGCAGCAGCGTGCGTGGCCTAGGATGGCACTCTATGCACACTACCCTCTCCCGGTGTAGGCAACTCTTGGCCTTTCGCACTGGCCCTCAGGCTGACTCGCGGACTAGGCCAGTGCCTTCCCCACAGGAGAGTAGAAGCGCCAGGATCCCTGAACACCGCCCGTTTACTGGAATGGGGAGCTTGGGGGATAGTCCCCACTCCTTCCCCGGAACACCCCCTGACACCGACAAGGATGCATCTGACTTCACGTTTCTCGAGGGAGCTGTTTATGCGAGTTCCGGGTATGGCGCCTGGTAGCAAGCCCAAGTATGCCCTACGGACGGGTGGCCAAGGAGACGCTGTCCCCTTGGGACCAGGGGCACAGGACAGGCCTGCTTTCTGCCCAGACACCTTCCTCAGAGTGGAGCACGCGCCCCTGCCCTAGAAGTCCCTTCATGTCTCCTTAGCAGCCAGGCTTCCATCTCTCTGCACAGGGAACGGGTGACATTTGTCTTGCCACCGGCCTGCTGTTACTGCCAGGGCAGGCTTTCCTGCTTCCCGACCGATTCCTGACCACAATGCCATCGGCTCCTTTTCTTCTTCGGGCGCGGAGTGCTGCGCCTTCCCCCGACTTGCTCCTGAGGAGCGCAGTGAGAGACATGTCCCTTTCCTTAAGGCCCTTTCAGATTTGCAACCATGCTTCTCTCTCAGGCATAGGGGATGCTAGGGCAAAGAGGATTTCGCTCCATGCGGGTGTCTTCCACCGCGCTGCGGAGACTAGCTCAGGCAATCATCAGCAGCATCCCACACACCCGATTCTGATTTCCCAACGAATGTTGTGCTTTTCTAGAGGAGATGCCCAGGCAAAGAGGCTTTCGTTGTATGCGGGTTTCTCCCACCCTGCTCGGAATACTAGGCTAAGGCAAGCAGCAACACCAGCCCACAGAACTGACTCTGATTTCCCAGCAACAGCTATGCTTTCGCAGAGGTTTTCAGCTTGGCCCGAAACGCATTTCGCTGCTGCTTCCTCAGCAAGGCTTTGGGTGTTCGCTCTGTCGCCTTCGGGAGGAAGAGCTACGGGAGAACTGGTGCCTCTTGGGCATTCTTTTAGCGGGCTCCATGTTCGCGTCCTGGGTTCACCTGCCAGTCCTAACTAATCAGACAGAGCCACAAAGCTGCAGCAGCATGCGTGGCCTAGGTTTGCACTCTATGCACACTACCATCTCCCGGTGTAGGCCATGCTTGGCCTTTTTCTCGGGCACTCAGGCGGACTCGCGGTCTAGGCCAGTGCTTTCCCCACAGGAAAGGAGAGGTGACAGGATCCCTGCACACCACCCGTGCACTGAGATGGGGAGTTGTGGGGCATTGTTCCCACTCCTTCCCCGTACACACCGTGCCTCTGCGAACGCTTCCACATCCTGGAGGAAGACGGATTCTGACTGCCAATTCTTTCAGGGAGCTGTTTCTGCGAGTTCAGGGTAGGCGCCTGGGGGCAAGCCCATGTCTCCACAGGGACAGGTGGCCAAGGAGCTGCTGTCTCCTTGGACCCAGAGACTCAGGACAGGCATGCTTTCTGCCCCGAATCCTTCCTCAGAGTGGAGCATACGCCCCTGCCTAGACTTCCCCTCCTGTCTCCTTAGCAGCCAGGATTCCTTCTCTCTGCAGTGACAGATGTGTCCCTTAAGACTTTTCCACAGGTGCAACCACTCTTCTCTATCAGGCAGAGGGGATGCCCAGGCAAAGAGGATTTCGCTCCATGCGGGTTTATTACACCCTGCTGTGGAGACTAGCTCAGGCAAGCAGCAGCAGCATCCCACAGACCCGACCCTGATTTCCCAACGAATGCTGTGCTTTTCCAGAGTGGATGCCCGGGCAAACAGGCTTTCGCTCTATGCGGGTCCCTCCCGCCGTGCTGTGAATACTCGGCTAAGTCAAGCAGCAACAGCAGCCCACAGAACAGACTCTGATTTCCCAGCGACTGCCATGCTTTCGCAGAGGTTTTTTAGCTTGGCGTCAACCGAACTTCGCTGCTGCTTCCTCAGCAAGGATTTGGGCATTCGCTCTGTTGCATCAGGGAAGAGGAGCTGCGGTAGAGCTGGTGCCTCTTGGGCCTTGCTTTTCTGGGCTCCATGTTAGCGCCCTGGCTTCACCCTGCCAGGCCAAACTAAGCCGACACAGCCACAATCCTGCAGCAGCGTGCGTGGCCTAGGATGGCACTCTATGCACACTACCCTCTCCCGGTGTAGGCAACTCTTGGCCTTTCGCACTGGCCCTCAGGCTGACTCGCGGACTAGGCCAGTGCCTTCCCCACAGGAGAGTAGAAGCGCCAGGATCCCTGAACACCGCCCGTTTACTGGAATGGGGAGCTTGGGGGATAGTCCCCACTCCTTCCCCGGAACACCCCCTGACACCGACAAGGATGCATCTGACTTCACGTTTCTCGAGGGAGCTGTTTATGCGAGTTCCGGGTATGGCGCCTGGTAGCAAGCCCAAGTATGCCCTACGGACGGGTGGCCAAGGAGACGCTGTCCCCTTGGGACCAGGGGCACAGGACAGGCCTGCTTTCTGCCCAGACACCTTCCTCAGAGTGGAGCACGCGCCCCTGCCCTAGAAGTCCCTTCATGTCTCCTTAGCAGCCAGGCTTCCATCTCTCTGCACAGGGAACGGGTGACATTTGTCTTGCCACCGGCCTGCTGTTACTGCCAGGGCAGGCTTTCCTGCTTCCCGACCGATTCCTGACCACAATGCCATCGGCTCCTTTTCTTCTTCGGGCGCGGAGTGCTGCGCCTTCCCCCGACTTGCTCCTGAGGAGCGCAGTGAGAGACATGTCCCTTTCCTTAAGGCCCTTTCAGATTTGCAACCATGCTTCTCTCTCAGGCATAGGGGATGCTAGGGCAAAGAGGATTTCGCTCCATGCGGGTGTCTTCCACCGCGCTGCGGAGACTAGCTCAGGCAATCATCAGCAGCATCCCACACACCCGATTCTGATTTCCCAACGAATGTTGTGCTTTTCTAGAGGAGATGCCCAGGCAAAGAGGCTTTCGTTGTATGCGGGTTTCTCCCACCCTGCTCGGAATACTAGGCTAAGGCAAGCAGCAACACCAGCCCACAGAACTGACTCTGATTTCCCAGCAACAGCTATGCTTTCGCAGAGGTTTTCAGCTTGGCCCGAAACGCATTTCGCTGCTGCTTCCTCAGCAAGGCTTTGGGTGTTCGCTCTGTCGCCTTCGGGAGGAAGAGCTACGGGAGAACTGGTGCCTCTTGGGCATTCTTTTCCCGGGCTCCATGTTCGCGTCCTGGGTTCACCTGCCAGTCCTAACTAATCAGACAGAGCCACAAAGCTGCAGCAGCATGCGTGGCCTAGGTTTGCACTCTATGCACACTACCATCTCCCGGTGTAGGCCATGCTTGGCCTTTTTCTCGGGCACTCAGGCGGACTCGCGGTCTAGGCCAGTGCTTTCCCCACAGGAAAGGAGAGGTGACAGGATCCCTGCACACCACCCGTGCACTGAGATGGGGAGTTGTGGGGCATTGTTCCCACTCCTTCCCCGTACACACCGTGCCTCTGCGAACGCTTCCACATCCTGGAGGAAGACGGATTCTGACTGCCAATTCTTTCAGGGAGCTGTTTCTACGAGTTCAGGGTAGGCGCCTGGGGGCAAGCCCATGTCTCCACAGGGACAGGTGGCCAAGGAGCTGCTGTCTCCTTGGACCCAGAGACTCAGGACAGGCATGCTTTCTGCCCCGAATCCTTCCTCAGAGTGGAGCACACGCCCCTGCCTAGACTTCCCCTCCTATCTCCTTATCAGCCAGGATTCCTTCTCTCTGCAGTGACAGATGTGTCCCTTAAGACTTTTCCACAGGTGCAACCACTCTTCTCTATCAGGCAGAGGGGATGCCCAGGCAAAGAGGATTTCGCTCCATGCGGGTTTATTACACCCTGCTGTGGAGACTAGCTCAGGCAAGCAGCAGCAGCATCCCACAGACCCGACTTTGATTTCCCAACGAATGCTGTGCTTTCCCAGAGTGGATGCCCGGGCAAACAGGCTTTCGCTCTATGCGGGTCCCTCCCGCCGTGCTGTGAATACTCGGCTAAGTCAAGCAGCAACAGCAGCCCACAGAACAGACTCTGATTTCCCAGCGACTGCCATGCTTTCGCAGAGGTTTTTTAGCTTGGCGTCAACCGAACTTCGCTGCTGCTTCCTCAGCAAGGATTTGGGCATTCGCTCTGTTGCATCAGGGAAGAGGAGCTGCGGTAGAGCTGGTGCCTCTTGGGCCTTGCTTTTCTGGGCTCCATGTTAGCGCCCTGGCTTCACCCTGCCAGGCCAAACTAAGCCGACACAGCCACAATCCTGCAGCAGCGTGCGTGGCCTAGGATGGCACTCTATGCACACTACCCTCTCCCGGTGTAGGCAACTCTTGGCCTTTCGCACTGGCCCTCAGGCTGACTCGCGGACTAGGCCAGTGCCTTCCCCACAGGAGAGTAGAAGCGCCAGGATCCCTGAACACCGCCCGTTTACTGGAATGGGGAGCTTGGGGGATAGTCCCCACTCCTTCCCCGGAACACCCCCTGACACCGACAAGGATGCATCTGACTTCACGTTTCTCGAGGGAGCTGTTTATGCGAGTTCCGGGTATGGCGCCTGGTAGCAAGCCCAAGTATGCCCTACGGACGGGTGGCCAAGGAGACGCTGTCCCCTTGGGACCAGGGGCACAGGACAGGCCTGCTTTCTGCCCAGACACCTTCCTCAGAGTGGAGCACGCGCCCCTGCCCTAGAAGTCCCTTCATGTCTCCTTAGCAGCCAGGCTTCCATCTCTCTGCACAGGGAACGGGTGACATTTGTCTTGCCACCGGCCTGCTGTTACTGCCAGGGCAGGCTTTCCTGCTTCCCGACCGATTCCTGACCACAATGCCATCGGCTCCTTTTCTTCTTCGGGCGCGGAGTGCTGCGCCTTCCCCCGACTTGCTCCTGAGGAGCGCAGTGAGAGACATGTCCCTTTCCTTAAGGCCCTTTCAGATTTGCAACCATGCTTCTCTCTCAGGCATAGGGGATGCTAGGGCAAAGAGGATTTCGCTCCATGCGGGTGTCTTCCACCGCGCTGCGGAGACTAGCTCAGGCAATCATCAGCAGCATCCCACACACCCGATTCTGATTTCCCAACGAATGTTGTGCTTTTCTAGAGGAGATGCCCAGGCAAAGAGGCTTTCGTTGTATGCGGGTTTCTCCCACCCTGCTCGGAATACTAGGCTAAGGCAAGCAGCAACACCAGCCCACAGAACTGACTCTGATTTCCCAGCAACAGCTATGCTTTCGCAGAGGTTTTCAGCTTGGCCCGAAACGCATTTCGCTGCTGCTTCCTCAGCAAGGCTTTGGGTGTTCGCTCTGTCGCCTTCGGGAGGAAGAGCTACGGGAGAACTGGTGCCTCTTGGGCATTCTTTTAGCGGGCTCCATGTTCGCGTCCTGGGTTCACCTGCCAGTCCTAACTAATCAGACAGAGCCACAAAGCTGCAGCAGCATGCGTGGCCTAGGTTTGCACTCTATGCACACTACCATCTCCCGGTGTAGGCCATGCTTGGCCTTTTTCTCGGGCACTCAGGCGGACTCGCGGTCTAGGCCAGTGCTTTCCCCACAGGAAAGGAGAGGTGACAGGATCCCTGCACACCACCCGTGCACTGAGATGGGGAGTTGTGGGGCATTGTTCCCACTCCTTCCCCGTACACACCGTGCCTCTGCGAACGCTTCCACATCCTGGAGGAAGACGGATTCTGACTGCCAATTCTTTCAGGGAGCTGTTTCTGCGAGTTCAGGGTAGGCGCCTGGGGGCAAGCCCATGTCTCCACAGGGACAGGTGGCCAAGGAGCTGCTGTCTCCTTGGACCCAGAGACTCAGGACAGGCATGCTTTCTGCCCCGAATCCTTCCTCAGAGTGGAGCACACGCCCCTGCCTAGACTTCCCCTCCTGTCTCCTTAGCAGCCAGGATTCCTTCTCTCTGCAGTGACAGATGTGTCCCTTAAGACTTTTCCACAGGTGCAACCACTCTTCTCTATCAGGCAGAGGGGATGCCCAGGCAAAGAGGATTTCGCTCCATGCGGGTTTATTACACCCTGCTGTGGAGACTAGCTCAGGCAAGCAGCAGCAGCATCCCACAAACCCGACCCTGATTTCCCAACGAATGCTGTGCTTTCCCAGAGTGGATGCCCGGGCAAACAGGCTTTCGCTCTATGCGGGTCCCTCCCGCCGTGCTGTGAATACTCGGCTAAGTCAAGCAGCAACAGCAGCCCACAGAACAGACTCTGATTTCCCAGCGACTGCCATGCTTTCGCAGAGGTTTTTTAGCTTGGCGTCAACCGAACTTCGCTGCTGCTTCCTCAGCAAGGATTTGGGCATTCGCTCTGTTGCATCAGGGAAGAGGAGCTGCGGTAGAGCTGGTGCCTCTTGGGCCTTGCTTTTCTGGGCTCCATGTTAGCGCCCTGGCTTCACCCTGCCAGGCCAAACTAAGCCGACACAGCCACAATCCTGCAGCAGCGTGCGTGGCCTAGGATGGCACTCTATGCACACTACCCTCTCCCGGTGTAGGCAACTCTTGGCCTTTCGCACTGGCTCTCAGGCTGACTCGCGGACTAGGCCAGTGCCATCCCCACAGGATAGGAGAAGCGATAGGATCCCTGAACGCCGCCCATTCATTGGAATGGGGAGCTTGGGGGATAGTCTCCACTCCTTCCCCGGAACACCCCCTGCCACTGAGAAGGATGCATCTGACTTCCCGTTTCTCGAGGGAGCTGTTTATGCGAGTTCCGGGTATGGCGCCTGGTAGCAGGCCCAAGTCTGCCCTACTGACAGGTGGCCAAGGAGATGCTGTCCCCTTGGGACCAGAGGCACAGCACAGGCCTGCTTTCTGCCCAGACTCCTTCCTCAGAGTGGAGCACGCGCCCCTGCCCTAGTAGTCCCCTCATGTCTCCTTTGCAGCCAGGCTTCCATCTCTCCGCACAGGGAACGGGTGACATTTGTCTTGCCACCGTCCTGCTGTCCTGCCACGGCAGGCTCTCCTGCTTCCCGACCGTTTCGCGACCACAAGGCCATCGGCTCCTTTTCTTCTTCGGGGGCGGAGTGCTGCGCCTTTCCTCGACTTGCTCCTGGGGAGTGCAGTGAGAGATGTGTCCCTTTCCTTAAGGCCCTTTCAGATGTGTAACCATGCTTCTCTCTCAGGCAGAGGGGATGCTAGGGCAAAGAGGATTTCGCTCCATGCGGGTGTCTTCCACCGTGCTGTGGAGACTAGCTCAGGCAATCAGCAGCAACATCCCACACACCCGATTCTGATTTCCCAAAGAAGGCTGTGCTTTTCTAGAGGAGATGCCCAGGCAAAGAGGCCCTCGCTGTATGCGGGTTTCTCCCACCGTGAGACTGGGCTCAGTCAAGCAGCAGCAGTAGCCCGCAGAACCGACTCTGATTTCTCAGCGAATGCTGTGCTTTCGCAGAGGCTTTGGGCTGGGAGTGAAATGCACTTCGACGCTGCTTCCTCAGCAAGGCTTCGTTGGCATCACGGAAGAAGAGCTGCGGGAGAGGTGGTGCCCCTTGGGCCTTGCTTTCGCGGGCTCCATGTTCGCGTCCTGCGTTCAACCTGAGAAGCCGAAATAAGCAGAAACAGCCACAACCCTGCAGCAGCGTGCGTGGCCTAGGATGGCACTCTGCTCACAATGCCACCTCCCGGCGTAGGCAAGGCTTGCCCTTTTGCTCTGGCGTTCTGGTGGACAGGGGACTAGGCCAGTGCATTCACCAGCCGAGAGGAGACGCTACTGAATCACTGCACACTGCCCGCGCCCTGGGATGGGGAGTAATGGGTAACTGTCACTCCTTCCCCGGAACACCCCATGCCTCCGACAACGCTGCCACATCCTGGAGGAAGACGGAATGTAACTGCCCGTTCCTCCAGGAGCTGTTTCTCCGAATTCAGGGCCGACGCCTGGTGACAAGCCCACGTCTGCCCTATGGACAGGTGGCCAAAGAGCCGCTGCCCCTTGGACCCAGAGGCACGGGACAGGCTTGCCTTCTGCCCAGACTCCTTTCTCAGAGTGGAGCACAGGCGCCTGCCCTAGACGTTCGCTCATGTCACCTTAGGAGCCAGGCTTCATTCTTTCCGCACAGGGAGAATGTGACCCTTGTCTTGCCACCTTGCCTGCTGTTCCTGCCATGGCAGGCTCTCCTGCTTCGCAACCATTTCCCGACAGCAAGGCCAACGGCTCCTTCTCTTCTCCCGGGGCGGTGAGCTGCACCTTCCCCGACATGCTCCTGGGGAGCCCAGTGACAGACTTGTCCCTTTCCTTAAGGCTGTTTCCACAGGCGCAACCTCGCTTCTCTCTCAGGCAGAGGGGATGCCCAGGCAAAGAGGATTTCGCTCCATGCGGGTTTCTTACACCCTGCTGTGGAGACTAGCTCAGGCAAGCAGCAGCAGCATACCACAAACCCGACTCTGATTTTTCCAACGAATGCTGTGCTTTCCCAGAGTGGATGCCCGGGCAAAGAGGCTTTCGCTCTATGCGGGTCCCTCCCGCCGTGCTGCGAATACTAGGCAATGTCAAGCAGCAACAGCAGCCCTCAGAACAGACGGTGATTTCCCAGCGACTGCTATGCTTTCGCAGAGGTTTTCAGCTTGGCGTGAACCGAACTTCGCTGCTGCTTCCTCAGCAAGGATTTGGGCACTCACTCTTTTGCGTCAGGGAAGAAGAGCTGCGGTAGAGCTGGTGCCTCTTGGGCCTTGCTTTCCTGGGCTCCATGTTAGAGTCCTGGCTTCAGCATGCCAAGCCAAACTAAGCCGACACAGCCACAATCCTGCAGCAGCGTGCGTGGCCTAGGATGGCACTCTATGCACACTACCCTCTCCCGGTGTAGGCAACTCTTGGCCTTTCGCACTGGCCCTCAGGCTGACTCGCGGACTAGGCCAGTGCCTTCCCCACAGGAGAGTAGAAGCGCCAGGATCCCTGAACACCGCCCGTTTACTGGAATGGGGAGCTTGGGGGATAGTCCCCACTCCTTCCCCGGAACACCCCCTGACACCGACAAGGATGCATCTGACTTCACGTTTCTCGAGGGAGCTGTTTATGCGAGTTCCGGGTATGGCGCCTGGTAGCAAGCCCAAGTATGCCCTACGGACGGGTGGCCAAGGAGACGCTGTCCCCTTGGGACCAGGGGCACAGGACAGGCCTGCTTTCTGCCCAGACACCTTCCTCAGAGTGGAGCACGCGCCCCTGCCCTAGAAGTCCCTTCATGTCTCCTTAGCAGCCAGGCTTCCATCTCTCTGCACAGGGAACGGGTGACATTTGTCTTGCCACCGGCCTGCTGTTACTGCCAGGGCAGGCTTTCCTGCTTCCCGACCGATTCCTGACCACAATGCCATCGGCTCCTTTTCTTCTTCGGGCGCGGAGTGCTGCGCCTTCCCCCGACTTGCTCCTGAGGAGCGCAGTGAGAGACATGTCCCTTTCCTTAAGGCCCTTTCAGATTTGCAACCATGCTTCTCTCTCAGGCATAGGGGATGCTAGGGCAAAGAGGATTTCGCTCCATGCGGGTGTCTTCCACCGCGCTGCGGAGACTAGCTCAGGCAATCATCAGCAGCATCCCACACACCCGATTCTGATTTCCCAACGAATGTTGTGCTTTTCTAGAGGAGATGCCCAGGCAAAGAGGCTTTCGTTGTATGCGGGTTTCTCCCACCCTGCTCGGAATACTAGGCTAAGGCAAGCAGCAACACCAGCCCACAGAACTGACTCTGATTTCCCAGCAACAGCTATGCTTTCGCAGAGGTTTTCAGCTTGGCCCGAAACGCATTTCGCTGCTGCTTCCTCAGCAAGGCTTTGGGTGTTCGCTCTGTCGCCTTCGGGAGGAAGAGCTACGGGAGAACTGGTGCCTCTTGGGCATTCTTTTCCCGGGCTCCATGTTCGCGTCCTGGGTTCACCTGCCAGTCCTAACTAATCAGACAGAGCCACAAAGCTGCAGCAGCATGCGTGGCCTAGGTTTGCACTCTATGCACACTACCATCTCCCGGTGTAGGCCATGCTTGGCCTTTTTCTCGGGCACTCAGGCGGACTCGCGGTCTAGGCCAGTGCTTTCCCCACAGGAAAGGAGAGGTGACAGGATCCCTGCACACCACCCGTGCACTGAGATGGGGAGTTGTGGGGCATTGTTCCCACTCCTTCCCCGTACACACCGTGCCTCCGCGAACGCTTCCACATCCTGGAGGAAGACGGATTCTGACTGCCAATTCTTTCAGGGAGTTGTTTCTGCGAGTTCAGGGTAGGCGCCTGGGGGCAAGCCCATGTCTCCACAGGGACAGGTGGCCAAGGAGCTGCTGTCTCCTTGGACCCAGAGACTCAGGACAGGCATGCTTTCTGCCCCGAATCCTTCCTCAGAGTGGAGCACACGCCCCTGCCTAGACTTCCCCTCCTGTCTCCTTAGCAGCCAGTATTCCTTCTCTCTGCAGTGACAGATGTGTCCCTTAAGACTTTTCCACAGGTGCAACCACTCTTCTCTATCAGGCAGAGGGGATGCCCAGGCAAAGAGGATTTCGCTCCATGCGGGTTTATTACACCCTGCTGTGGAGACTAGCTCAGGCAAGCAGCAGCAGCATCCCACAAACCCGACCCTGATTTCCCAACGAATGCTGTGCTTTCCCAGAGTGGATGCCCGGGCAAACAGGCTTTCGCTCTATGCGGGTCCCTCCCGCCGTGCTGTGAATACTCGGCTAAGTCAAGCAGCAACAGCAGCCCACAGAACAGACTCTGATTTCCCAGCGACTGCCATGCTTTCGCAGAGGTTTTTTAGCTTGGCGTCAACCGAACTTCGCTGCTGCTTCCTCAGCAAGGATTTGGGCATTCGCTCTGTTGCATCAGGGAAGAGGAGCTGCGGTAGAGCTGGTGCCTCTTGGGCCTTGCTTTTCTGGGCTCCATGTTAGCGCCCTGGCTTCACCCTGCCAGGCCAAACTAAGCCGACACAGCCACAATCCTGCTGCAGCGTGCGTGGCCTAGGATGGCACTCTATGCACACTACCCTCTCCCGGTGTAGGCAACTCTTGGCCTTTCGCACTGGCCCTCAGGCTGACTCGCGGACTAGGCCAGTGCCTTCCCCACAGGAGAGTAGAAGCGCCAGGATCCCTGAACACCGCCCGTTTACTGGAATGGGGAGCTTGGGGGATAGTCCCCACTCCTTCCCCGGAACACCCCCTGACACCGACAAGGATGCATCTGACTTCACGTTTCTCGAGGGAGGTGTTTATGCGAGTTCCGGGTATGGCGCCTGGTAGCAAGCCCAAGTATGCCCTACGGACGGGTGGCCAAGGAGACGCTGTCCCCTTGGGACCAGGGGCACAGGACAGGCCTGCTTTCTGCCCAGACACCTTCCTCAGAGTGGAGCACGCGCCCCTGCCCTAGAAGTCCCTTCATGTCTCCTTAGCAGCCAGGCTTCCATCTCTCTGCACAGGGAACGGGTGACATTTGTCTTGCCACCGGCCTGCTGTTACTGCCAGGGCAGGCTTTCCTGCTTCCCGACCGATTCCTGACCACAATGCCATCGGCTCCTTTTCTTCTTCGGGCGCGGAGTGCTGCGCCTTCCCCCGACTTGCTCCTGAGGAGCGCAGTGAGAGACATGTCCCTTTCCTTAAGGCCCTTTCAGATTTGCAACCATGCTTCTCTCTCAGGCATAGGGGATGCTAGGGCAAAGAGGATTTCGCTCCATGCGGGTGTCTTCCACCGCGCTGCGGAGACTAGCTCAGGCAATCATCAGCAGCATCCCACACACCCGATTCTGATTTCCCAACGAATGTTGTGCTTTTCTAGAGGAGATGCCCAGGCAAAGAGGCTTTCGTTGTATGCGGGTTTCTCCCACCCTGCTCAGAATACTAGGCTAAGGCAAGCAGCAACACCAGCCCACAGAACTGACTCTGATTTCCCAGCAACAGCTATGCTTTCGCAGAGGTTTTCAGCTTGGCCCGAAACGCATTTCGCTGCTGCTTCCTCAGCAAGGCTTTGGGTGTTCGCTCTGTCGCCTTCGGGAGGAAGAGCTACGGGAGAACTGGTGCCTCTTGGGCATTCTTTTCCCGGGCTCCATGTTCGCGTCCTGGGTTCACCTGCCAGTCCTAACTAATCAGACAGAGCCACAAAGCTGCAGCAGCATGCGTGGCCTAGGTTTGCACTCTATGCACACTACCATCTCCCGGTGTAGGCCATGCTTGGCCTTTTTCTCGGGCACTCAGGCGGACTCGCGGTCTAGGCCAGTGCTTTCCCCACAGGAAAGGAGAGGTGACAGGATCCCTGCACACCACCCGTGCACTGAGATGGGGAGTTGTGGGGCATTGTTCCCACTCCTTCCCCGTACACACCGTGCCTCCGCGAACGCTTCCACATCCTGGAGGAAGACGGATTCTGACTGCCAATTCTTTCAGGGAGTTGTTTCTGCGAGTTCAGGGTAGGCGCCTGGGGGCAAGCCCATGTCTCCACAGGGACAGGTGGCCAAGGAGCTGCTGTCTCCTTGGACCCAGAGACTCAGGACAGGCATGCTTTCTGCCCCGAATCCTTCCTCAGAGTGGAGCACACGCCCCTGCCTAGACTTCCCCTCCTGTCTCCTTAGCAGCCAGTGTTCCTTCTCTCTGCAGTGACAGATGTGTCCCTTAAGACTTTTCCACAGGTGCAACCACTCTTCTCTATCAGGCAGAGGGGATGCCCAGGCAAAGAGGATTTCGCTCCATGCGGGTTTATTACACCCTGCTGTGGAGACTAGCTCAGGCAAGCAGCAGCAGCATCCCACAGACCCGACCCTGATTTCCCAACGAATGCTGTGCTTTCCCAGAGTGGATGCCCGGGCAAACAGGCTTTCGCTCTATGCGGGTCCCTCCCTCCGTGCTGTGAATACTCGGCTAAGTCAAGCAGCAACAGCAGCCCACAGAACAGACTCTGATTTCCCAGCGACTGCCATGCTTTCGCAGAGGTTTTTTAGCTTGGCGTCAACCGAACTTCGCTGCTGCTTCCTCAGCAAGGATTTGGGCATTCGCTCTGTTGCATCAGGGAAGAGGAGCTGCGGTAGAGCTGGTGCCTCTTGGGCCTTGCTTTTCTGGGCTCCATGTTAGCGCCCTGGCTTCACCCTGCCAGGCCAAACTAAGCCGACACAGCCACAATCCTGCAGCAGCGTGCGTGGCCTAGGATGGCACTCTATGCACACTACCCTCTCCCGGTGTAGGCAACTCTTGGCCTTTCGCACTGGCCCTCAGGCTGACTCGCGGACTAGGCCAGTGCCTTCCCCACAGGAGAGTAGAAGCGCCAGGATCCCTGAACACCGCCCGTTTACTGGAATGGGGAGCTTGGGGGATAGTCCCCACTCCTTCCCCGGAACACCCCCTGACACCGACAAGGATGCATCTGACTTCACGTTTCTCGAGGGAGCTGTTTATGCGAGTTCCGGGTATGGCGCCTGGTAGCAAGCCCAAGTATGCCCTACGGACGGGTGGCCAAGGAGACGCTGTCCCCTTGGGACCAGGGGCACAGGACAGGCCTGCTTTCTGCCCAGACACCTTCCTCAGAGTGGAGCACGCGCCCCTGCCCTAGAAGTCCCTTCATGTCTCCTTAGCAGCCAGGCTTCCATCTCTCTGCACAGGGAACGGGTGACATTTGTCTTGCCACCGGCCTGCTGTTACTGCCAGGGCAGGCTTTCCTGCTTCCCGACCGATTCCTGACCACAATGCCATCGGCTCCTTTTCTTCTTCGGGCGCGGAGTGCTGCGCCTTCCCCCGACTTGCTCCTGAGGAGCGCAGTGAGAGACATGTCCCTTTCCTTAAGGCCCTTTCAGATTTGCAACCATGCTTCTCTCTCAGGCATAGGGGATGCTAGGGCAAAGAGGATTTCGCTCCATGCGGGTGTCTTCCACCGCGCTGCGGAGACTAGCTCAGGCAATCCTCAGCAGCATCCCACACACCCGATTCTGATTTCCCAACGAATGTTGTGCTTTTCTAGAGGAGATGCCCAGGCAAAGAGGCTTTCGTTGTATGCGGGTTTCTCCCACCCTGCTCGGAATACTAGGCTAAGGCAAGCAGCAACACCAGCCCACAGAACTGACTCTGATTTCCCAGCAACAGCTATGCTTTCGCAGAGGTTTTCAGCTTGGCCCGAAACGCATTTCGCTGCTGCTTCCTCAGCAAGGCTTTGGGTGTTCGCTCTGTCGCCTTCGGGAGGAAGAGCTACGGGAGAACTGGTGCCTCTTGGGCATTCTTTTCCCGGGCTCCATGTTCGCGTCCTGGGTTCACCTGCCAGTCCTAACTAATCAGACAGAGCCACAAAGCTGCAGCAGCATGCGTGGCCTAGGTTTGCACTCTATGCACACTACCATCTCCCGGTGTAGGCCATGCTTGGCCTTTTTCTCGGGCACTCAGGCGGACTCGCGGTCTAGGCCAGTGCTTTCCCCACAGGAAAGGAGAGGTGACAGGATCCCTGCACACCACCCGTGCACTGAGATGGGGAGTTGTGGGGCATTGTTCCCACTCCTTCCCCGTACACACCGTGCCTCCGCGAACGCTTCCACATCCTGGAGGAAGACGGATTCTGACTGCCAATTCTTTCAGGGAGCTGTTTCTGCGAGTTCAGGGTAGGCGCCTGGTGGCAAGCCCATGTCTCCACAGGGACAGGTGGCCAAGGAGCTGCTGTCTCCTTGGACCCAGAGACTCAGGACAGGCATGCTTTCTGCCCCGAATCCTTCCTCAGAGTGGAGCACACGCCCCTGCCTAGACTTCCCCTCCTGTCTCCTTAGCAGCCAGGATTCCTTCTCTCTGCAGTGACAGATGTGTCCCTTAAGACTTTTCCACAGGTGCAACCACTCTTCTCTATCAGGCAGAGGGGATGCCCAGGCAAAGAGGATTTCGCTCCATGCGGGTTTATTACACCCTGCTGTGGAGACTAGCTCAGGCAAGCAGCAGCAGCATCCCACAGACCCGACCCTGATTTCCCAACGAATGCTGTGCTTTCCCAGAGTGGATGCCCGGGCAAACAGGCTTTCGCTCTATGCGGGTCCCTCCCGCCGTGCTGTGAATACTCGGCTAAGACAAGCAGCAACAGCAGCCCACAGAACAGACTCTGATTTCCCAGCGACTGCCATGCTTTCGCAGAGGTTTTTTAGCTTGGCGTCAACCGAACTTCGCTGCTGCTTCCTCAGCAAGGATTTGGGCATTCGCTCTGTTGCATCAGGGAAGAGGAGCTGCGGTAGAGCTGGTGCCTCTTGGGCCTTGCTTTTCTGGGCTCCATGTTAGCGCCCTGGCTTCACCCTGCCAGGCCAAACTAAGCCGACACAGCCACAATCCTGCAGCAGCGTGCGTGGCCTAGGATGGCACTCTATGCACACTACCCTCTCCCGGTGTAGGCAACTCTTGGCCTTTCGCACTGGCCCTCAGGCTGACTCGCGGACTAGGCCAGTGCCTTCCCCACAGGAGAGTAGAAGCGCCAGGATCCCTGAACACCGCCCGTTTACTGGAATGGGGAGCTTGGGGGATAGTCCCCACTCCTTCCCCGGAACACCCCCTGACACCGACAAGGATGCATCTGACTTCACGTTTCTCGAGGGAGCTGTTTATGCGAGTTCCGGGTATGGCGCCTGGTAGCAAGCCCAAGTATGCCCTACGGACGGGTGGCCAAGGAGACGCTGTCCCCTTGGGACCAGGGGCACAGGACAGGCCTGCTTTCTGCCCAGACACCTTCCTCAGAGTGGAGCACGCGCCCCTGCCCTAGAAGTCCCTTCATGTCTCCTTAGCAGCCAGGCTTCCATCTCTCTGCACAGGGAACGGGTGACATTTGTCTTGCCACCGGCCTGCTGTTACTGCCAGGGCAGGCTTTCCTGCTTCCCGACCGATTCCTGACCACAATGCCATCGGCTCCTTTTCTTCTTCGGGCGCGGAGTGCTGCGCCTTCCCCCGACTTGCTCCTGAGGAGCGCAGTGAGAGACATGTCCCTTTCCTTAAGGCCCTTTCCGATTTGCAACCATGCTTCTCTCTCAGGCATAGGGGATGCTAGGGCAAAGAGGATTTCGCTCCATGCGGGTGTCTTCCACCGCGCTGCGGAGACTAGCTCAGGCAATCATCAGCAGCATCCCACACACCCGATTCTGATTTCCCAACGAATGTTGTGCTTTTCTAGAGGAGATGCCCAGGCAAAGAGGCTTTCGTTGTATGCGGGTTTCTCCCACCCTGCTCGGAATACTAGGCTAAGGCAAGCAGCAACACCAGCCCACAGAACTGACTCTGATTTCCCAGCAACAACTATGCTTTCGCAGAGGTTTTCAGCTTGGCCCGAAACGCATTTCGCTGCTGCTTCCTCAGCAAGGCTTTGGGTGTTCGCTCTGTCGCCTTCGGGAGGAAGAGCTACGGGAGAACTGGTGCCTCTTGGGCATTCTTTTCCCGGGCTCCATGTTCGCGTCCTGGGTTCACCTGCCAGTCCTAACTAATCAGACAGAGCCACAAAGCTGCAGCAGCATGCGTGGCCTAGGTTTGCACTCTATGCACACTACCATCTCCCGGTGTAGGCCATGCTTGGCCTTTTTCTCGGGCACTCAGGCGGACTCGCGGTCTAGGCCAGTGCTTTCCCCACAGGAAAGGAGAGGTGACAGGATCCCTGCACACCACCCGTGCACTGAGATGGGGAGTTGTGGGGCATTGTTCCCACTCCTTCCCCGTACACACCGTGCCTCCGCGAACGCTTCCACATCCTGGAGGAAGACGGATTCTGACTGCCAATTCTTTCAGGGAGCTGTTTCTGCGAGTTCAGGGTAGGCGCCTGGGGGCAAGCCCATGTCTCCACAGGGACAGGTGGCCAAGGAGCTGCTGTCTCCTTGGACCCAGAGACTCAGGACAGGCATGCTTTCTGCCCCGAATCCTTCCTCAGAGTGGAGCACACGCCCCTGCCTAGACTTCCCCTCCTGTCTCCTTAGCAGCCAGGATTCCTTCTCTCTGCAGTGACAGATGTGTCCCTTAAGACTTTTCCACAGGTGCAACCACTCTTCTCTATCAGGCAGAGGGGATGCCCAGGCAAAGAGGATTTCGCTCCATGCGGGTTTATTACACCCTGCTGTGGAGACTAGCTCAGGCAAGCAGCAGCAGCATCCCACAAACCCGACCCTGATTTCCCAACGAATGCTGTGCTTTCCCAGAGTGGATGCCCGGGCAAACAGGCTTTCGCTCTATGCGGGTCCCTCCCGCCGTGCTGTGAATACTCGGCTAAGTCAAGCAGCAACAGCAGCCCACAGAACAGACTCTGATTTCCCAGCGACTGCCATGCTTTCGCAGAGGTTTTTTAGCTTGGCGTCAACCGAACTTCGCTGCTGCTTCCTCAGCAAGGATTTGGGCATTCGCTCTGTTGCATCAGGGAAGAGGAGCTGCGGTAGAGCTGGTGCCTCTTGGGCCTTGCTTTTCTGGGCTCCATGTTAGCGCCCTGGCTTCACCCTGCCAGGCCAAACTAAGCCGACACAGCCACAATCCTGCAGCAGCGTGCGTGGCCTAGGATGGCACTCTATGCACACTACCCTCTCCCGGTGTAGGCAACTCTTGGCCTTTCGCACTGGCCCTCAGGCTGACTCGCGGACTAGGCCAGTGCCTTCCCCACAGGAGAGTAGAAGCGCCAGGATCCCTGAACACCGCCCGTTTACTGGAATGGGGAGCTTGGGGGATAGTCCCCACTCCTTCCCCGGAACACCCCCTGACACCGACAAGGATGCATCTGACTTCACGTTTCTCGAGGGAGCTGTTTATGCGAGTTCCGGGTATGGCGCCTGGTAGCAAGCCCAAGTATGCCCTACGGACGGGTGGCCAAGGAGACGCTGTCCCCTTGGGACCAGGGGCACAGGACAGGCCTGCTTTCTGCCCAGACACCTTCCTCAGAGTGGAGCACGCGCCCCTGCCCTAGAAGTCCCTTCATGTCTCCTTAGCAGCCAGGCTTCCATCTCTCTGCACAGGGAACGGGTGACATTTGTCTTGCCACCGGCCTGCTGTTACTGCCAGGGCAGGCTTTCCTGCTTCCCGACCGATTCCTGACCACAATGCCATCGGCTCCTTTTCTTCTTCGGGCGCGGAGTGCTGCGCCTTCCCCCGACTTGCTCCTGAGGAGCGCAGTGAGAGACATGTCCCTTTCCTTAAGGCCCTTTCCGATTTGCAACCATGCTTCTCTCTCAGGCATAGGGGATGCTAGGGCAAAGAGGATTTCGCTCCATGCGGGTGTCTTCCACCGCGCTGCGGAGACTAGCTCAGGCAATCATCAGCAGCATCCCACACACCCGATTCTGATTTCCCAACGAATGTTGTGCTTTTCTAGAGGAGATGCCCAGGCAAAGAGGCTTTCGTTGTATGCGGGTTTCTCCCACCCTGCTCGGAATACTAGGCTAAGGCAAGCAGCAACACCAGCCCACAGAACTGACTCTGATTTCCCAGCAACAGCTATGCTTTCGCAGAGGTTTTCAGCTTGGCCCGAAACGCATTTCGCTGCTGCTTCCTCAGCAAGGCTTTGGGTGTTCGCTCTGTCGCCTTCGGGAGGAAGAGCTACGGGAGAACTGGTGCCTCTTGGGCATTCTTTTCCCGGGCTCCATGTTCGCGTCCTGGGTTCACCTGCCAGTCCTAACTAATCAGACAGAGCCACAAAGCTGCAGCAGCATGCGTGGCCTAGGTTTGCACTCTATGCACACTACCATCTCCCGGTGTAGGCCATGCTTGGCCTTTTTCTCGGGCACTCAGGCGGACTCGCGGTCTAGGCCAGTGCTTTCCCCACAGGAAAGGAGAGGTGACAGGATCCCTGCACACCACCCGTGTACTGAGATGGGGAGTTGTGGGGCATTGTTCCCACTCCTTCCCCGTACACACCGTGCCTCCGCGAACGCTTCCACATCCTGGAGGAAGACGGATTCTGACTGCCAATTCTTTCAGGGAGTTGTTTCTGCGAGTTCAGGGTAGGCGCCTGGGGGCAAGCCCATGTCTCCACAGGGACAGGTGGCCAAGGAGCTGCTGTCTCCTTGGACCCAGAGACTCAGGACAGGCATGCTTTCTGCCCCGAATCCTTCCTCAGAGTGGAGCACACGCCCCTGCCTAGACTTCCCCTCCTGTCTCCTTAGCAGCCAGGATTCCTTCTCTCTGCAGTGACAGATGTGTCCCTTAAGACTTTTCCACAGGTGCAACCACTCTTCTCTATCAGGCAGAGGGGATGCCCAGGCAAAGAGGATTTCGCTCCATGCGGGTTTATTACACCCTGCTGTGGAGACTAGCTCAGGCAAGCAGCAGCAGCATCCCACAAACCCGACCCTGATTTCCCAACGAATGCTGTGCTTTCCCAGAGTGGATGCCCGGGCAAACAGGCTTTCGCTCTATGCGGGTCCCTCCCGCCGTGCTGTGAATACTCGGCTAAGTCAAGCAGCAACAGCAGCCCACAGAACAGACTCTGATTTCCCAGCGACTGCCATGCTTTCGCAGAGGTTTTTTAGCTTGGCGTCAACCGAACTTCGCTGCTGCTTCCTCAGCAAGGATTTGGGCATTCGCTCTGTTGCATCAGGGAAGAGGAGCTGCGGTAGAGCTGGTGCCTCTTGGGCCTTGCTTTTCTGGGCTCCATGTTAGCGCCCTGGCTTCACCCTGCCAGGCCAAACTAAGCCGACACAGCCACAATCCTGCAGCAGCGTGCGTGGCCTAGGATGGCACTCTATGCACACTACCCTCTCCCGGTGTAGGCAACTCTTGGCCTTTCGCACTGGCCCTCAGGCTGACTCGCGGACTAGGCCAGTGCCTTCCCCACAGGAGAGTAGAAGCGCCAGGATCCCTGAACACCGCCCGTTTACTGGAATGGGGAGCTTGGGGGATAGTCCCCACTCCTTCCCCGGAACACCCCCTGACACCGACAAGGATGCATCTGACTTCACGTTTCTCGAGGGAGCTGTTTATGCGAGTTCCGTGTATGGCGCCTGGTAGCAAGCCCAAGTATGCCCTACGGACGGGTGGCCAAGGAGACGCTGTCCCCTTGGGACCAGGGGCACAGGACAGTCCTGCTTTCTGCCCAGACACCTTCCTCAGAGTGGAGCACGCGCCCCTGCCCTAGAAGTCCCTTCATGTCTCCTTAGCAGCCAGGCTTCCATCTCTCTGCACAGGGAACGGGTGACATTTGTCTTGCCACCGGCCTGCTGTTACTGCCAGGGCAGGCTTTCCTGCTTCCCGACCGATTCCTGACCACAATGCCATCGGCTACTTTTCTTCTTCGGGCGCGGAGTGCTGCGCCTTCCCCCAACTTGCTCCTGAGGAGCGCAGTGAGAGACATGTCCCTTTCCTTAAGGCCCTTTCAGATTTGCAACCATGCTTCTCTCTCAGGTATAGGGGATGCTAGGGCAAAGAGGATTTCGCTCCATGCGGGTGTCTTCCACCGCGCTGCGGAGACTAGCTCAGGCAATCAGCAGCAGCATCCCACACACCCGATTCTGATTTCCCAACGAATGTTGTGCTTTTCTAGAGGAGATGCCCAGGCAAAGAGGCTTTCGTTGTATGCGGGTTTCTCCCACCCTGCTCGGAATACTAGGCTAAGGCAAGCAGCAACACCAGCCCACAGAACTGACTCTGATTTCCCAGCAACAGCTATGCTTTCGCAGAGGTTTTCAGCTTGGCCCGAAACGCATTTCGCTGCTGCTTCCTCAGCAAGGCTTTGGGTGTTCGCTCTGTCGCCTTCGGGAGGAAGAGCTACGGGAGAACTGGTGCCTCTTGGGCATTCTTTTCCCGGGCTCCATGTTCGCGTCCTGGGTTCACCTGCCAGTCCTAACTAATCAGACAGAGCCACAAAGCTGCAGCAGCATGCGTGGCCTAGGTTTGCACTCTATGCACACTACCATCTCCCGGTGTAGGCCATGCTTGGCCTTTTTCTCGGGCACTCAGGCGGACTCGCGGTCTAGGCCAGTGCTTTCCCCACAGGAAAGGAGAGGTGACAGGATCCCTGCACACCACCCGTGCACTGAGATGGGGAGTTGTGGGGCATTGTTCCCACTCCTTCCCCGTACACACCGTGCCTCCGCGAACGCTTCCACATCCTGGAGGAAGACGGATTCTGACTGCCAATTCTTTCAGGGAGTTGTTTCTGCGAGTTCAGGGTAGGCGCCTGGTGGCAAGCCCATGTCTCCACAGGGACAGGTGGCCAAGGAGCTGCTGTCTCCTTGGACCCAGAGACTCAGGACAGGCATGCTTTCTGCCCCGAATCCTTCCTCAGAGTGGAGCACACGCCCCTGCCTAGACTTCCCCTCCTGTCTCCTTAGCAGCCAGGATTCCTTCTCTCTGCAGTGACAGATGTGTCCCTTAAGACTTTTCCACAGGTGCAACCACTCTTCTCTATCAGGCAGAGGGGATGCCCAGGCAAAGAGGATTTCGCTCCATGCGGGTTTATTACACCCTGCTGTGGAGACTAGCTCAGGCAAGCAGCAGCAGCATCCCACAGACCCGACCCTGATTTCCCAACGAATGCTGTGCTTTCCCAGAGTGGATGCCCGGGCAAACAGGCTTTCGCTCTATGCGGGTCCCTCCCGCCGTGCTGTGAATACTCGGCTAAGTCAAGCAGCAACAGCAGCCCACAGAACAGACTCTGATTTCCCAGCGACTGCCATGCTTTCGCAGAGGTTTTTTAGCTTGGCGTCAACCGAACTTCGCTGCTGCTTCCTCAGCAAGGATTTGGGCATTCGCTCTGTTGCATCAGGGAAGAGGAGCTGCGGTAGAGCTGGTGCCTCTTGGGCCTTGCTTTTCTGGGCTCCATGTTAGCGCCCTGGCTTCACCCTGCCAGGCCAAACTAAGCCGACACAGCCACAATCCTGCAGCAGCGTGCGTGGCCTAGGATGGCACTCTATGCACACTACCCTCTCCCGGTGTAGGCAACTCTTGGCCTTTCGCACTGGCCCTCAGGCTGACTCGCGGACTAGGCCAGTGCCTTCCCCACAGGAGAGTAGAAGCGCCAGGATCCCTGAACACCGCCCGTTTACTGGAATGGGGAGCTTGGGGGATAGTCCCCACTCCTTCCCCGGAACACCCCCTGACACCGACAAGGATGCATCTGACTTCACGTTTCTCGAGGGAGCTGTTTATGCGAGTTCCGGGTATGGCGCCTGGTAGCAAGCCCAAGTATGCCCTACGGACGGGTGGCCAAGGAGACGCTGTCCCCTTGGGACCAGGGGCACAGGACAGGCCTGCTTTCTGCCCAGACACCTTCCTCAGAGTGGAGCACGCGCCCCTGCCCTAGAAGTCCCTTCATGTCTCCTTAGCAGCCAGGCTTCCATCTCTCTGCACAGGGAACGGGTGACATTTGTCTTGCCACCGGCCTGCTGTTACTGCCAGGGCAGGCTTTCCTGCTTCCCGACCGATTCCTGACCACAATGCCATCGGCTCCTTTTCTTCTTCGGGCGCGGAGTGCTGCGCCTTCCCCCGACTTGCTCCTGAGGAGCGCAGTGAGAGACATGTCCCTTTCCTTAAGGCCCTTTCAGATTTGCAACCATGCTTCTCTCTCAGGCATAGGGGATGCTAGGGCAAAGAGGATTTCGCTCCATGCGGGTGTCTTCCACCGCGCTGCGGAGACTAGCTCAGGCAATCCTCAGCAGCATCCCACACACCCGATTCTGATTTCCCAACGAATGTTGTGCTTTTCTAGAGGAGATGCCCAGGCAAAGAGGCTTTCGTTGTATGCGGGTTTCTCCCACCCTGCTCGGAATACTAGGCTAAGGCAAGCAGCAACACCAGCCCACAGAACTGACTCTGATTTCCCAGCAACAGCTATGCTTTCGCAGAGGTTTTCAGCTTGGCCCGAAACGCATTTCGCTGCTGCTTCCTCAGCAAGGCTTTGGGTGTTCGCTCTGTCGCCTTCGGGAGGAAGAGCTACGGGAGAACTGGTGCCTCTTGGGCATTCTTTTCCCGGGCTCCATGTTCGCGTCCTGGGTTCACCTGCCAGTCCTAACTAATCAGACAGAGCCACAAAGCTGCAGCAGCATGCGTGGCCTAGGTTTGCACTCTATGCACACTACCATCTCCCGGTGTAGGCCATGCTTGGCCTTTTTCTCGGGCACTCAGGCGGACTCGCGGTCTAGGCCAGTGCTTTCCCCACAGGAAAGGAGAGGTGACAGGATCCCTGCACACCACCCGTGCACTGAGATGGGGAGTTGTGGGGCATTGTTCCCACTCCTTCCCCGTACACACCGTGCCTCCGCGAACGCTTCCACATCCTGGAGGAAGACGGATTCTGACTGCCAATTCTTTCAGGGAGCTGTTTCTGCGAGTTCAGGGTAGGCGCCTGGTGGCAAGCCCATGTCTCCACAGGGACAGGTGGCCAAGGAGCTGCTGTCTCCTTGGACCCAGAGACTCAGGACAGGCATGCTTTCTGCCCCGAATCCTTCCTCAGAGTGGAGCACACGCCCCTGCCTAGACTTCCCCTCCTGTCTCCTTAGCAGCCAGGATTCCTTCTCTCTGCAGTGACAGATGTGTCCCTTAAGACTTTTCCACAGGTGCAACCACTCTTCTCTATCAGGCAGAGGGGATGCCCAGGCAAAGAGGATTTCGCTCCATGCGGGTTTATTACACCCTGCTGTGGAGACTAGCTCAGGCAAGCAGCAGCAGCATCCCACAGACCCGACCCTGATTTCCCAACGAATGCTGTGCTTTCCCAGAGTGGATGCCCGGGCAAACAGGCTTTCGCTCTATGCGGGTCCCTCCCGCCGTGCTGTGAATACTCGGCTAAGTCAAGCAGCAACAGCAGCCCACAGAACAGACTCTGATTTCCCAGCGACTGCCATGCTTTCGCAGAGGTTTTTTAGCTTGGCGTCAACCGAACTTCGCTGCTGCTTCCTCAGCAAGGATTTGGGCATTCGCTCTGTTGCATCAGGGAAGAGGAGCTGCGGTAGAGCTGGTGCCTCTTGGGCCTTGCTTTTCTGGGCTCCATGTTAGCGCCCTGGCTTCACCCTGCCAGGCCAAACTAAGCCGACACAGCCACAATCCTGCAGCAGCGTGCGTGGCCTAGGATGGCACTCTATGCACACTACCCTCTCCCGGTGTAGGCAACTCTTGGCCTTTCGCACTGGCCCTCAGGCTGACTCGCGGACTAGGCCAGTGCCTTCCCCACAGGAGAGTAGAAGCGCCAGGATCCCTGAACACCGCCCGTTTACTGGAATGGGGAGCTTGGGGGATAGTCCCCACTCCTTCCCCGGAACACCCCCTGACACCGACAAGGATGCACCTGACTTCACGTTTCTCGAGGGAGCTGTTTATGCGAGTTCCGGGTATGGCGCCTGGTAGCAAGCCCAAGTATGCCCTACGGACGGGTGGCCAAGGAGACGCTGTCCCCTTGGGACCAGGGGCACAGGACAGGCCTGCTTTCTGCCCAGACACCTTCCTCAGAGTGGAGCACGCGCCCCTGCCCTAGAAGTCCCTTCATGTCTCCTTAGCAGCCAGGCTTCCATCTCTCTGCACAGGGAACGGGTGACATTTGTCTTGCCACCGGCCTGCTGTTACTGCCAGGGCAGGCTTTCCTGCTTCCCGACCGATTCCTGACCACAATGCCATCGGCTCCTTTTCTTCTTCGGGCGCGGAGTGCTGCGCCTTCCCCCGACTTGCTCCTGAGGAGCGCAGTGAGAGACATGTCCCTTTCCTTAAGGCCCTTTCAGATTTGCAACCATGCTTCTCTCTCAGGCATAGGGGATGCTAGGGCAAAGAGGATTTCGCTCCATGCGGGTGTCTTCCACCGCGCTGCGGAGACTAGCTCAGGCAATCCTCAGCAGCATCCCACACACCCGATTCTGATTTCCCAACGAATGTTGTGCTTTTCTAGAGGAGATGCCCAGGCAAAGAGGCTTTCGTTGTATGCGGGTTTCTCCCACCCTGCTCGGAATACTAGGCTAAGGCAAGCAGCAATACCAGCCCACAGAACTGACTCTGATTTCCCAGCAACAGCTATGCTTTCGCAGAGGTTTTCAGCTTGGCCCGAAACGCATTTCGCTGCTGCTTCCTCAGCAAGGCTTTGGGTGTTCGCTCTGTCGCCTTCGGGAGGAAGAGCTACGGGAGAACTGGTGCCTCTTGGGCATTCTTTTCCCGGGCTCCATGTTCGCGTCCTGGGTTCACCTGCCAGTCCTAACTAATCAGACAGAGCCACAAAGCTGCAGCAGCATGCGTGGCCTAGGTTTGCACTCTATGCACACTACCATCTCCCGGTGTAGGCCATGCTTGGCCTTTTTCTCGGGCACTCAGGCGGACTCGCGGTCTAGGCCAGTGCTTTCCCCACAGGAAAGGAGAGGTGACAGGATCCCTGCACACCACCCGTGCACTGAGATGGGGAGTTGTGGGGCATTGTTCCCACTCCTTCCCCGTACACACCGTGCCTCCGCGAACGCTTCCACATCCTGGAGGAAGACGGATTCTGACTGCCAATTCTTTCAGGGAGCTGTTTCTGCGAGTTCAGGGTAGGCGCCTGGTGGCAAGCCCATGTCTCCACAGGGACAGGTGGCCAAGGAGCTGCTGTCTCCTTGGACCCAGAGACTCAGGACAGGCATGCTTTCTGCCCCGAATCCTTCCTCAGAGTGGAGCACACGCCCCTGCCTAGACTTCCCCTCCTGTCTCCTTAGCAGCCAGGATTCCTTCTCTCTGCAGTGACAGATGTGTCCCTTAAGACTTTTCCACAGGTGCAACCACTCTTCTCTATCAGGCAGAGGGGATGCCCAGGCAAAGAGGATTTCGCTCCATGCGGGTTTATTACACCCTGCTGTGGAGACTAGCTCAGGCAAGCAGCAGCAGCATCCCACAGACCCGACCCTGATTTCCCAACGAATGCTGTGCTTTCCCAGAGTGGATGCCCGGGCAAACAGGCTTTCGCTCTATGCGGGTCCCTCCCGCCGTGCTGTGAATACTCGGCTAAGTCAAGCAGCAACAGCAGCCCACAGAACAGACTCTGATTTCCCAGCGACTGCCATGCTTTCGCAGAGGTTTTTTAGCTTGGCGTCAACCGAACTTCGCTGCTGCTTCCTCAGCAAGGATTTGGGCATTCGCTCTGTTGCATCAGGGAAGAGGAGCTGCGGTAGAGCTGGTGCCTCTTGGGCCTTGCTTTTCTGGGCTCCATGTTAGCGCCCTGGCTTCACCCTGCCAGGCCAAACTAAGCCGACACAGCCACAATCCTGCAGCAGCGTGCGTGGCCTAGGATGGCACTCTATGCACACTACCCTCTCCCGGTGTAGGCAACTCTTGGCCTTTCGCACTGGCCCTCAGGCTGACTCGCGGACTAGGCCAGTGCCTTCCCCACAGGAGAGTAGAAGCGCCAGGATCCCTGAACACCGCCCGTTTACTGGAATGGGGAGCTTGGGGGATAGTCCCCACTCCTTCCCCGGAACACCCCCTGACACCGACAAGGATGCATCTGACTTCACGTTTCTCGAGGGAGCTGTTTATGCGAGTTCCGGGTATGGCGCCTGGTAGCAAGCCCAAGTATGCCCTACGGACGGGTGGCCAAGGAGACGCTGTCCCCTTGGGACCAGGGGCACAGGACAGGCCTGCTTTCTGCCCAGACACCTTCCTCAGAGTGGAGCACGCGCCCCTGCCCTAGAAGTCCCTTCATGTCTCCTTAGCAGCCAGGCTTCCATCTCTCTGCACAGGGAACGGGTGACATTTGTCTTGCCACCGGCCTGCTGTTACTGCCAGGGCAGGCTTTCCTGCTTCCCGACCGATTCCTGACCACAATGCCATCGGCTCCTTTTCTTCTTCGGGCGCGGAGTGCTGCGCCTTCCCCCGACTTGCTCCTGAGGAGCGCAGTGAGAGACATGTCCCTTTCCTTAAGGCCCTTTCAGATTTGCAACCATGCTTCTCTCTCAGGCATAGGGGATGCTAGGGCAAAGAGGATTTCGCTCCATGCGGGTGTCTTCCACCGCGCTGCGGAGACTAGCTCAGGCAATCATCAGCAGCATCCCACACACCCGATTCTGATTTCCCAACGAATGTTGTGCTTTTCTAGAGGAGATGCCCAGGCAAAGAGGCTTTCGTTGTATGCGGGTTTCTCCCACCCTGCTCGGAATACTAGGCTAAGGCAAGCAGCAACACCAGCCCACAGAACTGACTCTGATTTCCCAGCAACAGCTATGCTTTCGCAGAGGTTTTCAGCTTGGCCCGAAACGCATTTCGCTGCTGCTTCCTCAGCAAGGCTTTGGGTGTTCGCTCTGTCGCCTTCGGGAGGAAGAGCTACGGGAGAACTGGTGCCTCTTGGGCATTCTTTTCCCGGGCTCCATGTTCGCGTCCTGGGTTCACCTGCCAGTCCTAACTAATCAGACAGAGCCACAAAGCTGCAGCAGCATGCGTGGCCTAGGTTTGCACTCTATGCACACTACCATCTCCCGGTGTAGGCCATGCTTGGCCTTTTTCTCGGGCACTCAGGCGGACTCGCGGTCTAGGCCAGTGCTTTCCCCACAGGAAAGGAGAGGTGACAGGATCCCTGCACACCACCCGTGCACTGAGATGGGGAGTTGTGGGGCATTGTTCCCACTCCTTCCCCGTACACACCGTGCCTCCGCGAACGCTTCCACATCCTGGAGGAAGACGGATTCTGACTGCCAATTCTTTCAGGGAGCTGTTTCTGCGAGTTCAGGGTAGGCGCCTGGGGGCAAGCCCATGTCTCCACAGGGACAGGTGGCCAAGGAGCTGCTGTCTCCTTGGACCCAGAGACTCAGGACAGGCATGCTTTCTGCCCCGAATCCTTCCTCAGAGTGGAGCACACGCCCCTGCCTAGACTTCCCCTCCTGTCTCCTTAGCAGCCAGGATTCCTTCTCTCTGCAGTGACAGATGTGTCCCTTAAGACTTTTCCACAGGTGCAACCACTCTTCTCTATCAGGCAGAGGGGATGCCCAGGCAAAGAGGATTTCGCTCCATGCGGGTTTATTACACCCTGCTGTGGAGACTAGCTCAGGCAAGCAGCAGCAGCATCCCACAGACCCGACCCTGATTTCCCAACGAATGCTGTGCTTTCCCAGAGTGGATGCCCGGGCAAACAGGCTTTCGCTCTATGCGGGTCCCTCCCGCCGTGCTGTGAATACTCGGCTAAGTCAAGCAGCAACAGCAGCCCACAGAACAGACTCTGATTTCCCAGCGACTGCCATGCTTTCGCAGAGGTTTTTTAGCTTGGCGTCAACCGAACTTCGCTGCTGCTTCCTCAGCAAGGATTTGGGCATTCGCTCTGTTGCATCAGGGAAGAGGAGCTGCGGTAGAGCTGGTGCCTCTTGGGCCTTGCTTTTCTGGGCTCCATGTTAGCGCCCTGGCTTCACCCTGCCAGGCCAAACTAAGCCGACACAGCCACAATCCTGCAGCAGCGTGCGTGGCCTAGGATGGCACTCTATGCACACTACCCTCTCCCGGTGTAGGCAACTCTTGGCCTTTCGCACTGGCCCTCAGGCTGACTCGCGGACTAGGCCAGTGCCTTCCCCACAGGAGAGTAGAAGCGCCAGGATCCCTGAACACCGCCCGTTTACTGGAATGGGGAGCTTGGGGGATAGTCCCCACTCCTTCCCCGGAACACCCCCTGACACCGACAAGGATGCATCTGACTTCACGTTTCTCGAGGGAGCTGTTTATGCGAGTTCCGGGTATGGCGCCTGGTAGCAAGCCCAAGTATGCCCTACGGACGGGTGGCCAAGGAGACGCTGTCCCCTTGGGACCAGGGGCACAGGACAGGCCTGCTTTCTGCCCAGACACCTTCCTCAGAGTGGAGCACGCGCCCCTGCCCTAGAAGTCCCTTCATGTCTCCTTAGCAGCCAGGCTTCCATCTCTCTGCACAGGGAACGGGTGACATTTGTCTTGCCACCGGCCTGCTGTTACTGCCAGGGCAGGCTTTCCTGCTTCCCGACCGATTCCTGACCACAATGCCATCGGCTCCTTTTCTTCTTCGGGCGCGGAGTGCTGCGCCTTCCCCCGACTTGCTCCTGAGGAGCGCAGTGAGAGACATGTCCCTTTCCTTAAGGCCCTTTCAGATTTGCAACCATGCTTCTCTCTCAGGCATAGGGGATGCTAGGGCAAAGAGGATTTCGCTCCATGCGGGTGTCTTCCACCGCGCTGCGGAGACTAGCTCAGGCAATCCTCAGCAGCATCCCACACACCCGATTCTGATTTCCCAACGAATGTTGTGCTTTTCTAGAGGAGATGCCCAGGCAAAGAGGCTTTCGTTGTATGCGGGTTTCTCCCACCCTGCTCGGAATACTAGGCTAAGGCAAGCAGCAACACCAGCCCACAGAACTGACTCTGATTTCCCAGCAACAGCTATGCTTTCGCAGAGGTTTTCAGCTTGGCCCGAAACGCATTTCGCTGCTGCTTCCTCAGCAAGGCTTTGGGTGTTCGCTCTGTCGCCTTCGGGAGGAAGAGCTACGGGAGAACTGGTGCCTCTTGGGCATTCTTTTCCCGGGCTCCATGTTCGCGTCCTGGGTTCACCTGCCAGTCCTAACTAATCAGACAGAGCCACAAAGCTGCAGCAGCATGCGTGGCCTAGGTTTGCACTCTATGCACACTACCATCTCCCGGTGTAGGCCATGCTTGGCCTTTTTCTCGGGCACTCAGGCGGACTCGCGGTCTAGGCCAGTGCTTTCCCCACAGGAAAGGAGAGGTGACAGGATCCCTGCACACCACCCGTGCACTGAGATGGGGAGTTGTGGGGCATTGTTCCCACTCCTTCCCCGTACACACCGTGCCTCCGCGAACGCTTCCACATCCTGGAGGAAGACGGATTCTGACTGCCAATTCTTTCAGGGAGCTGTTTCTGCGAGTTCAGGGTAGGCGCCTGGTGGCAAGCCCATGTCTCCACAGGGACAGGTGGCCAAGGAGCTGCTGTCTCCTTGGACCCAGAGACTCAGGACAGGCATGCTTTCTGCCCCGAATCCTTCCTCAGAGTGGAGCACACGCCCCTGCCTAGACTTCCCCTCCTGTCTCCTTAGCAGCCAGGATTCCTTCTCTCTGCAGTGACAGATGTGTCCCTTAAGACTTTTCCACAGGTGCAACCACTCTTCTCTATCAGGCAGAGGGGATGCCCAGGCAAAGAGGATTTCGCTCCATGCGGGTTTATTACACCCTGCTGTGGAGACTAGCTCAGGCAAGCAGCAGCAGCATCCCACAGACCCGACCCTGATTTCCCAACGAATGCTGTGCTTTCCCAGAGTGGATGCCCGGGCAAACAGGCTTTCGCTCTATGCGGGTCCCTCCCGCCGTGCTGTGAATACTCGGCTAAGTCAAGCAGCAACAGCAGCCCACAGAACAGACTCTGATTTCCCAGCGACTGCCATGCTTTCGCAGAGGTTTTTTAGCTTGGCGTCAACCGAACTTCGCTGCTGCTTCCTCAGCAAGGATTTGGGCATTCGCTCTGTTGCATCAGGGAAGAGGAGCTGCGGTAGAGCTGGTGCCTCTTGGGCCTTGCTTTTCTGGGCTCCATGTTAGCGCCCTGGCTTCACCCTGCCAGGCCAAACTAAGCCGACACAGCCACAATCCTGCAGCAGCGTGCGTGGCCTAGGATGGCACTCTATGCACACTACCCTCTCCCGGTGTAGGCAACTCTTGGCCTTTCGCACTGGCCCTCAGGCTGACTCGCGGACTAGGCCAGTGCCTTCCCCACAGGAGAGTAGAAGCGCCAGGATCCCTGAACACCGCCCGTTTACTGGAATGGGGAGCTTGGGGGATAGTCCCCACTCCTTCCCCGGAACACCCCCTGACACCGACAAGGATGCATCTGACTTCACGTTTCTCGAGGGAGCTGTTTATGCGAGTTCCGGGTATGGCGCCTGGTAGCAAGCCCAAGTATGCCCTACGGACGGGTGGCCAAGGAGACGCTGTCCCCTTGGGACCAGGGGCACAGGACAGGCCTGCTTTCTGCCCAGACACCTTCCTCAGAGTGGAGCACGCGCCCCTGCCCTAGAAGTCCCTTCATGTCTCCTTAGCAGCCAGGCTTCCATCTCTCTGCACAGGGAACGGGTGACATTTGTCTTGCCACCGGCCTGCTGTTACTGCCAGGGCAGGCTTTCCTGCTTCCCGACCGATTCCTGACCACAATGCCATCGGCTCCTTTTCTTCTTCGGGCGCGGAGTGCTGCGCCTTCCCCCGACTTGCTCCTGAGGAGCGCAGTGAGAGACATGTCCCTTTCCTTAAGGCCCTTTCAGATTTGCAACCATGCTTCTCTCTCAGGCATAGGGGATGCTAGGGCAAAGAGGATTTCGCTCCATGCGGGTGTCTTCCACCGCGCTGCGGAGACTAGCTCAGGCAATCCTCAGCAGCATCCCACACACCCGATTCTGATTTCCCAACGAATGTTGTGCTTTTCTAGAGGAGATGCCCAGGCAAAGAGGCTTTCGTTGTATGCGGGTTTCTCCCACCCTGCTCGGAATACTAGGCTAAGGCAAGCAGCAACACCAGCCCACAGAACTGACTCTGATTTCCCAGCAACAGCTATGCTTTCGCAGAGGTTTTCAGCTTGGCCCGAAACGCATTTCGCTGCTGCTTCCTCAGCAAGGCTTTGGGTGTTCGCTCTGTCGCCTTCGGGAGGAAGAGCTACGGGAGAACTGGTGCCTCTTGGGCATTCTTTTCCCGGGCTCCATGTTCGCGTCCTGGGTTCACCTGCCAGTCCTAACTAATCAGACAGAGCCACAAAGCTGCAGCAGCATGCGTGGCCTAGGTTTGCACTCTATGCACACTACCATCTCCCGGTGTAGGCCATGCTTGGCCTTTTTCTCGGGCACTCAGGCGGACTCGCGGTCTAGGCCAGTGCTTTCCCCACAGGAAAGGAGAGGTGACAGGATCCCTGCACACCACCCGTGCACTGAGATGGGGAGTTGTGGGGCATTGTTCCCACTCCTTCCCCGTACACACCGTGCCTCCGCGAACGCTTCCACATCCTGGAGGAAGACGGATTCTGACTGCCAATTCTTTCAGGGAGCTGTTTCTGCGAGTTCAGGGTAGGCGCCTGGTGGCAAGCCCATGTCTCCACAGGGACAGGTGGCCAAGGAGCTGCTGTCTCCTTGGACCCAGAGACTCAGGACAGGCATGCTTTCTGCCCCGAATCCTTCCTCAGAGTGGAGCACACGCCCCTGCCTAGACTTCCCCTCCTGTCTCCTTAGCAGCCAGGATTCCTTCTCTCTGCAGTGACAGATGTGTCCCTTAAGACTTTTCCACAGGTGCAACCACTCTTCTCTATCAGGCAGAGGGGATGCCCAGGCAAAGAGGATTTCGCTCCATGCGGGTTTATTACACCCTGCTGTGGAGACTAGCTCAGGCAAGCAGCAGCAGCATCCCACAGACCCGACCCTGATTTCCCAACGAATGCTGTGCTTTCCCAGAGTGGATGCCCGGGCAAACAGGCTTTCGCTCTATGCGGGTCCCTCCCGCCGTGCTGTGAATACTCGGCTAAGTCAAGCAGCAACAGCAGCCCACAGAACAGACTCTGATTTCCCAGCGACTGCCATGCTTTCGCAGAGGTTTTTTAGCTTGGCGTCAACCGAACTTCGCTGCTGCTTCCTCAGCAAGGATTTGGGCATTCGCTCTGTTGCATCAGGGAAGAGGAGCTGCGGTAGAGCTGGTGCCTCTTGGGCCTTGCTTTTCTGGGCTCCATGTTAGCGCCCTGGCTTCACCCTGCCAGGCCAAACTAAGCCGACACAGCCACAATCCTGCAGCAGCGTGCGTGGCCTAGGATGGCACTCTATGCACACTACCCTCTCCCGGTGTAGGCAACTCTTGGCCTTTCGCACTGGCCCTCAGGCTGACTCGCGGACTAGGCCAGTGCCTTCCCCACAGGAGAGTAGAAGCGCCAGGATCCCTGAACACCGCCCGTTTACTGGAATGGGGAGCTTGGGGGATAGTCCCCACTCCTTCCCCGGAACACCCCCTGACACCGACAAGGATGCATCTGACTTCACGTTTCTCGAGGGAGCTGTTTATGCGAGTTCCGGGTATGGCGCCTGGTAGCAAGCCCAAGTATGCCCTACGGACGGGTGGCCAAGGAGACGCTGTCCCCTTGGGACCAGGGGCACAGGACAGGCCTGCTTTCTGCCCAGACACCTTCCTCAGAGTGGAGCACGCGCCCCTGCCCTAGAAGTCCCTTCATGTCTCCTTAGCAGCCAGGCTTCCATCTCTCTGCACAGGGAACGGGTGACATTTGTCTTGCCACCGGCCTGCTGTTACTGCCAGGGCAGGCTTTCCTGCTTCCCGACCGATTCCTGACCACAATGCCATCGGCTCCTTTTCTTCTTCGGGCGCGGAGTGCTGCGCCTTCCCCCGACTTGCTCCTGAGGAGCGCAGTGAGAGACATGTCCCTTTCCTTAAGGCCCTTTCAGATTTGCAACCATGCTTCTCTCTCAGGCATAGGGGATGCTAGGGCAAAGAGGATTTCGCTCCATGCGGGTGTCTTCCACCGCGCTGCGGAGACTAGCTCAGGCAATCCTCAGCAGCATCCCACACACCCGATTCTGATTTCCCAACGAATGTTGTGCTTTTCTAGAGGAGATGCCCAGGCAAAGAGGCTTTCGTTGTATGCGGGTTTCTCCCACCCTGCTCGGAATACTAGGCTAAGGCAAGCAGCAACACCAGCCCACAGAACTGACTCTGATTTCCCAGCAACAGCTATGCTTTCGCAGAGGTTTTCAGCTTGGCCCGAAACGCATTTCGCTGCTGCTTCCTCAGCAAGGCTTTGGGTGTTCGCTCTGTCGCCTTCGGGAGGAAGAGCTACGGGAGAACTGGTGCCTCTTGGGCATTCTTTTCCCGGGCTCCATGTTCGCGTCCTGGGTTCACCTGCCAGTCCTAACTAATCAGACAGAGCCACAAAGCTGCAGCAGCATGCGTGGCCTAGGTTTGCACTCTATGCACACTACCATCTCCCGGTGTAGGCCATGCTTGGCCTTTTTCTCGGGCACTCAGGCGGACTCGCGGTCTAGGCCAGTGCTTTCCCCACAGGAAAGGAGAGGTGACAGGATCCCTGCACACCACCCGTGCACTGAGATGGGGAGTTGTGGGGCATTGTTCCCACTCCTTCCCCGTACACACCGTGCCTCCGCGAACGCTTCCACATCCTGGAGGAAGACGGATTCTGACTGCCAATTCTTTCAGGGAGCTGTTTCTGCGAGTTCAGGGTAGGCGCCTGGGGGCAAGCCCATGTCTCCACAGGGACAGGTGGCCAAGGAGCTGCTGTCTCCTTGGACCCAGAGACTCAGGACAGGCATGCTTTCTGCCCCGAATCCTTCCTCAGAGTGGAGCACACGCCCCTGCCTAGACTTCCCCTCCTGTCTCCTTAGCAGCCAGGATTCCTTCTCTCTGCAGTGACAGATGTGTCCCTTAAGACTTTTCCACAGGTGCAACCACTCTTCTCTATCAGGCAGAGGGGATGCCCAGGCAAAGAGGATTTCGCTCCATGCGGGTTTATTACACCCTGCTGTGGAGACTAGCTCAGGCAAGCAGCAGCAGCATCCCACAGACCCGACCCTGATTTCCCAACGAATGCTGTGCTTTCCCAGAGTGGATGCCCGGGCAAACAGGCTTTCGCTCTATGCGGGTCCCTCCCGCCGTGCTGTGAATACTCGGCTAAGTCAAGCAGCAACAGCAGCCCACAGAACAGACTCTGATTTCCCAGCGACTGCCATGCTTTCGCAGAGGTTTTTTAGCTTGGCGTCAACCGAACTTCGCTGCTGCTTCCTCAGCAAGGATTTGGGCATTCGCTCTGTTGCATCAGGGAAGAGGAGCTGCGGTAGAGCTGGTGCCTCTTGGGCCTTGCTTTTCTGGGCTCCATGTTAGCGCCCTGGCTTCACCCTGCCAGGCCAAACTAAGCCGACACAGCCACAATCCTGCAGCAGCGTGCGTGGCCTAGGATGGCACTCTATGCACACTACCCTCTCCCGGTGTAGGCAACTCTTGGCCTTTCGCACTGGCCCTCAGGCTGACTCGCGGACTAGGCCAGTGCCTTCCCCACAGGAGAGTAGAAGCGCCAGGATCCCTGAACACCGCCCGTTTACTGGAATGGGGAGCTTGGGGGATAGTCCCCACTCCTTCCCCGGAACACCCCCTGACACCGACAAGGATGCATCTGACTTCACGTTTCTCGAGGGAGCTGTTTATGCGAGTTCCGGGTATGGCGCCTGGTAGCAAGCCCAAGTATGCCCTACGGACGGGTGGCCAAGGAGACGCTGTCCCCTTGGGACCAGGGGCACAGGACAGGCCTGCTTTCTGCCCAGACACCTTCCTCAGAGTGGAGCACGCGCCCCTGCCCTAGAAGTCCCTTCATGTCTCCTTAGCAGCCAGGCTTCCATCTCTCTGCACAGGGAACGGGTGACATTTGTCTTGCCACCGGCCTGCTGTTACTGCCAGGGCAGGCTTTCCTGCTTCCCGACCGATTCCTGACCACAATGCCATCGGCTCCTTTTCTTCTTCGGGCGCGGAGTGCTGCGCCTTCCCCCGACTTGCTCCTGAGGAGCGCAGTGAGAGACATGTCCCTTTCCTTAAGGCCCTTTCCGATTTGCAACCATGCTTCTCTCTCAGGCATAGGGGATGCTAGGGCAAAGAGGATTTCGCTCCATGCGGGTGTCTTCCACCGCGCTGCGGAGACTAGCTCAGGCAATCCTCAGCAGCATCCCACACACCCGATTCTGATTTCCCAACGAATGTTGTGCTTTTCTAGAGGAGATGCCCAGGCAAAGAGGCTTTCGTTGTATGCGGGTTTCTCCCACCCTGCTCGGAATACTAGGCTAAGGCAAGCAGCAACACCAGCCCACAGAACTGACTCTGATTTCCCAGCAACAGCTATGCTTTCGCAGAGGTTTTCAGCTTGGCCCGAAACGCATTTCGCTGCTGCTTCCTCAGCAAGGCTTTGGGTGTTCGCTCTGTCGCCTTCGGGAGGAAGAGCTACGGGAGAACTGGTGCCTCTTGGGCATTCTTTTCCCGGGCTCCATGTTCGCGTCCTGGGTTCACCTGCCAGTCCTAACTAATCAGACAGAGCCACAAAGCTGCAGCAGCATGCGTGGCCTAGGTTTGCACTCTATGCACACTACCATCTCCCGGTGTAGGCCATGCTTGGCCTTTTTCTCGGGCACTCAGGCGGACTCGCGGTCTAGGCCAGTGCTTTCCCCACAGGAAAGGAGAGGTGACAGGATCCCTGCACACCACCCGTGCACTGAGATGGGGAGTTGTGGGGCATTGTTCCCACTCCTTCCCCGTACACACCGTGCCTCCGCGAACGCTTCCACATCCTGGAGGAAGACGGATTCTGACTGCCAATTCTTTCAGGGAGCTGTTTCTGCGAGTTCAGGGTAGGCGCCTGGTGGCAAGCCCATGTCTCCACAGGGACAGGTGGCCAAGGAGCTGCTGTCTCCTTGGACCCAGAGACTCAGGACAGGCATGCTTTCTGCCCCGAATCCTTCCTCAGAGTGGAGCACACGCCCCTGCCTAGACTTCCCCTCCTGTCTCCTTAGCAGCCAGGATTCCTTCTCTCTGCAGTGACAGATGTGTCCCTTAAGACTTTTCCACAGGTGCAACCACTCTTCTCTATCAGGCAGAGGGGATGCCCAGGCAAAGAGGATTTCGCTCCATGCGGGTTTATTACACCCTGCTGTGGAGACTAGCTCAGGCAAGCAGCAGCAGCATCCCACAGACCCGACCCTGATTTCCCAACGAATGCTGTGCTTTCCCAGAGTGGATGCCCGGGCAAACAGGCTTTCGCTCTATGCGGGTCCCTCCCGCCGTGCTGTGAATACTCGGCTAAGTCAAGCAGCAACAGCAGCCCACAGAACAGACTCTGATTTCCCAGCGACTGCCATGCTTTCGCAGAGGTTTTTTAGCTTGGCGTCAACCGAACTTCGCTGCTGCTTCCTCAGCAAGGATTTGGGCATTCGCTCTGTTGCATCAGGGAAGAGGAGCTGCGGTAGAGCTGGTGCCTCTTGGGCCTTGCTTTTCTGGGCTCCATGTTAGCGCCCTGGCTTCACCCTGCCAGGCCAAACTAAGCCGACACAGCCACAATCCTGCAGCAGCGTGCGTGGCCTAGGATGGCACTCTATGCACACTACCCTCTCCCGGTGTAGGCAACTCTTGGCCTTTCGCACTGGCCCTCAGGCTGACTCGCGGACTAGGCCAGTGCCTTCCCCACAGGAGAGTAGAAGCGCCAGGATCCCTGAACACCGCCCGTTTACTGGAATGGGGAGCTTGGGGGATAGTCCCCACTCCTTCCCCGGAACACCCCCTGACACCGACAAGGATGCATCTGACTTCACGTTTCTCGAGGGAGCTGTTTATGCGAGTTCCGGGTATGGCGCCTGGTAGCAAGCCCAAGTATGCCCTACGGACGGGTGGCCAAGGAGACGCTGTCCCCTTGGGACCAGGGGCACAGGACAGGCCTGCTTTCTGCCCAGACACCTTCCTCAGAGTGGAGCACGCGCCCCTGCCCTAGAAGTCCCTTCATGTCTCCTTAGCAGCCAGGCTTCCATCTCTCTGCACAGGGAACGGGTGACATTTGTCTTGCCACCGGCCTGCTGTTACTGCCAGGGCAGGCTTTCCTGCTTCCCGACCGATTCCTGACCACAATGCCATCGGCTCCTTTTCTTCTTCGGGCGCGGAGTGCTGCGCCTTCCCCCGACTTGCTCCTGAGGAGCGCAGTGAGAGACATGTCCCTTTCCTTAAGGCCCTTTCCGATTTGCAACCATGCTTCTCTCTCAGGCATAGGGGATGCTAGGGCAAAGAGGATTTCGCTCCATGCGGGTGTCTTCCACCGCGCTGCGGAGACTAGCTCAGGCAATCCTCAGCAGCATCCCACACACCCGATTCTGATTTCCCAACGAATGTTGTGCTTTTCTAGAGGAGATGCCCAGGCAAAGAGGCTTTCGTTGTATGCGGGTTTCTCCCACCCTGCTCGGAATACTAGGCTAAGGCAAGCAGCAACACCAGCCCACAGAACTGACTCTGATTTCCCAGCAACAGCTATGCTTTCGCAGAGGTTTTCAGCTTGGCCCGAAACGCATTTCGCTGCTGCTTCCTCAGCAAGGCTTTGGGTGTTCGCTCTGTCGCCTTCGGGAGGAAGAGCTACGGGAGAACTGGTGCCTCTTGGGCATTCTTTTCCCGGGCTCCATGTTCGCGTCCTGGGTTCACCTGCCAGTCCTAACTAATCAGACAGAGCCACAAAGCTGCAGCAGCATGCGTGGCCTAGGTTTGCACTCTATGCACACTACCATCTCCCGGTGTAGGCCATGCTTGGCCTTTTTCTCGGGCACTCAGGCGGACTCGCGGTCTAGGCCAGTGCTTTCCCCACAGGAAAGGAGAGGTGACAGGATCCCTGCACACCACCCGTGCACTGAGATGGGGAGTTGTGGGGCATTGTTCCCACTCCTTCCCCGTACACACCGTGCCTCCGCGAACGCTTCCACATCCTGGAGGAAGACGGATTCTGACTGCCAATTCTTTCAGGGAGCTGTTTCTGCGAGTTCAGGGTAGGCGCCTGGTGGCAAGCCCATGTCTCCACAGGGACAGGTGGCCAAGGAGCTGCTGTCTCCTTGGACCCAGAGACTCAGGACAGGCATGCTTTCTGCCCCGAATCCTTCCTCAGAGTGGAGCACACGCCCCTGCCTAGACTTCCCCTCCTGTCTCCTTAGCAGCCAGGATTCCTTCTCTCTGCAGTGACAGATGTGTCCCTTAAGACTTTTCCACAGGTGCAACCACTCTTCTCTATCAGGCAGAGGGGATGCCCAGGCAAAGAGGATTTCGCTCCATGCGGGTTTATTACACCCTGCTGTGGAGACTAGCTCAGGCAAGCAGCAGCAGCATCCCACAGACCCGACCCTGATTTCCCAACGAATGCTGTGCTTTCCCAGAGTGGATGCCCGGGCAAACAGGCTTTCGCTCTATGCGGGTCCCTCCCGCCGTGCTGTGAATACTCGGCTAAGTCAAGCAGCAACAGCAGCCCACAGAACAGACTCTGATTTCCCAGCGACTGCCATGCTTTCGCAGAGGTTTTTTAGCTTGGCGTCAACCGAACTTCGCTGCTGCTTCCTCAGCAAGGATTTGGGCATTCGCTCTGTTGCATCAGGGAAGAGGAGCTGCGGTAGAGCTGGTGCCTCTTGGGCCTTGCTTTTCTGGGCTCCATGTTAGCGCCCTGGCTTCACCCTGCCAGGCCAAACTAAGCCGACACAGCCACAATCCTGCAGCAGCGTGCGTGGCCTAGGATGGCACTCTATGCACACTACCCTCTCCCGGTGTAGGCAACTCTTGGCCTTTCGCACTGGCCCTCAGGCTGACTCGCGGACTAGGCCAGTGCCTTCCCCACAGGAGAGTAGAAGCGCCAGGATCCCTGAACACCGCCCGTTTACTGGAATGGGGAGCTTGGGGGATAGTCCCCACTCCTTCCCCGGAACACCCCCTGACACCGACAAGGATGCATCTGACTTCACGTTTCTCGAGGGAGCTGTTTATGCGAGTTCCGGGTATGGCGCCTGGTAGCAAGCCCAAGTATGCCCTACGGACGGGTGGCCAAGGAGACGCTGTCCCCTTGGGACCAGGGGCACAGGACAGGCCTGCTTTCTGCCCAGACACCTTCCTCAGAGTGGAGCACGCGCCCCTGCCCTAGAAGTCCCTTCATGTCTCCTTAGCAGCCAGGCTTCCATCTCTCTGCACAGGGAACGGGTGACATTTGTCTTGCCACCGGCCTGCTGTTACTGCCAGGGCAGGCTTTCCTGCTTCCCGACCGATTCCTGACCACAATGCCATCGGCTCCTTTTCTTCTTCGGGCGCGGAGTGCTGCGCCTTCCCCCGACTTGCTCCTGAGGAGCGCAGTGAGAGACATGTCCCTTTCCTTAAGGCCCTTTCAGATTTGCAACCATGCTTCTCTCTCAGGCATAGGGGATGCTAGGGCAAAGAGGATTTCGCTCCATGCGGGTGTCTTCCACCGCGCTGCGGAGACTAGCTCAGGCAATCATCAGCAGCATCCCACACACCCGATTCTGATTTCCCAACGAATGTTGTGCTTTTCTAGAGGAGATGCCCAGGCAAAGAGGCTTTCGTTGTATGCGGGTTTCTCCCACCCTGCTCGGAATACTAGGCTAAGGCAAGCAGCAACACCAGCCCACAGAACTGACTCTGATTTCCCAGCAACAGCTATGCTTTCGCAGAGGTTTTCAGCTTGGCCCGAAACGCATTTCGCTGCTGCTTCCTCAGCAAGGCTTTGGGTGTTCGCTCTGTCGCCTTCGGGAGGAAGAGCTACGGGAGAACTGGTGCCTCTTGGGCATTCTTTTCCCGGGCTCCATGTTCGCGTCCTGGGTTCACCTGCCAGTCCTAACTAATCAGACAGAGCCACAAAGCTGCAGCAGCATGCGTGGCCTAGGTTTGCACTCTATGCACACTACCATCTCCCGGTGTAGGCCATGCTTGGCCTTTTTCTCGGGCACTCAGGCGGACTCGCGGTCTAGGCCAGTGCTTTCCCCACAGGAAAGGAGAGGTGACAGGATCCCTGCACACCACCCGTGCACTGAGATGGGGAGTTGTGGGGCATTGTTCCCACTCCTTCCCCGTACACACCGTGCCTCCGCGAACGCTTCCACATCCTGGAGGAAGACGGATTCTGACTGCCAATTCTTTCAGGGAGCTGTTTCTGCGAGTTCAGGGTAGGCGCCTGGTGGCAAGCCCATGTCTCCACAGGGACAGGTGGCCAAGGAGCTGCTGTCTCCTTGGACCCAGAGACTCAGGACAGGCATGCTTTCTGCCCCGAATCCTTCCTCAGAGTGGAGCACACGCCCCTGCCTAGACTTCCCCTCCTGTCTCCTTAGCAGCCAGGATTCCTTCTCTCTGCAGTGACAGATGTGTCCCTTAAGACTTTTCCACAGGTGCAACCACTCTTCTCTATCAGGCAGAGGGGATGCCCAGGCAAAGAGGATTTCGCTCCATGCGGGTTTATTACACCCTGCTGTGGAGACTAGCTCAGGCAAGCAGCAGCAGCATCCCACAGACCCGACCCTGATTTCCCAACGAATGCTGTGCTTTCCCAGAGTGGATGCCCGGGCAAACAGGCTTTCGCTCTATGCGGGTCCCTCCCGCCGTGCTGTGAATACTCGGCTAAGTCAAGCAGCAACAGCAGCCCACAGAACAGACTCTGATTTCCCAGCGACTGCCATGCTTTCGCAGAGGTTTTTTAGCTTGGCGTCAACCGAACTTCGCTGCTGCTTCCTCAGCAAGGATTTGGGCATTCGCTCTGTTGCATCAGGGAAGAGGAGCTGCGGTAGAGCTGGTGCCTCTTGGGCCTTGCTTTTCTGGGCTCCATGTTAGCGCCCTGGCTTCACCCTGCCAGGCCAAACTAAGCCGACACAGCCACAATCCTGCAGCAGCGTGCGTGGCCTAGGATGGCACTCTATGCACACTACCCTCTCCCGGTGTAGGCAACTCTTGGCCTTTCGCACTGGCCCTCAGGCTGACTCGCGGACTAGGCCAGTGCCTTCCCCACAGGAGAGTAGAAGCGCCAGGATCCCTGAACACCGCCCGTTTACTGGAATGGGGAGCTTGGGGGATAGTCCCCACTCCTTCCCCGGAACACCCCCTGACACCGACAAGGATGCATCTGACTTCACGTTTCTCGAGGGAGCTGTTTATGCGAGTTCCGGGTATGGCGCCTGGTAGCAAGCCCAAGTATGCCCTACGGACGGGTGGCCAAGGAGACGCTGTCCCCTTGGGACCAGGGGCACAGGACAGGCCTGCTTTCTGCCCAGACACCTTCCTCAGAGTGGAGCACGCGCCCCTGCCCTAGAAGTCCCTTCATGTCTCCTTAGCAGCCAGGCTTCCATCTCTCTGCACAGGGAACGGGTGACATTTGTCTTGCCACCGGCCTGCTGTTACTGCCAGGGCAGGCTTTCCTGCTTCCCGACCGATTCCTGACCACAATGCCATCGGCTCCTTTTCTTCTTCGGGCGCGGAGTGCTGCGCCTTCCCCCGACTTGCTCCTGAGGAGCGCAGTGAGAGACATGTCCCTTTCCTTAAGGCCCTTTCAGATTTGCAACCATGCTTCTCTCTCAGGCATAGGGGATGCTAGGGCAAAGAGGATTTCGCTCCATGCGGGTGTCTTCCACCGCGCTGCGGAGACTAGCTCAGGCAATCCTCAGCAGCATCCCACACACCCGATTCTGATTTCCCAACGAATGTTGTGCTTTTCTAGAGGAGATGCCCAGGCAAAGAGGCTTTCGTTGTATGCGGGTTTCTCCCACCCTGCTCGGAATACTAGGCTAAGGCAAGCAGCAACACCAGCCCACAGAACTGACTCTGATTTCCCAGCAACAGCTATGCTTTCGCAGAGGTTTTCAGCTTGGCCCGAAACGCATTTCGCTGCTGCTTCCTCAGCAAGGCTTTGGGTGTTCGCTCTGTCGCCTTCGGGAGGAAGAGCTACGGGAGAACTGGTGCCTCTTGGGCATTCTTTTCCCGGGCTCCATGTTCGCGTCCTGGGTTCACCTGCCAGTCCTAACTAATCAGACAGAGCCACAAAGCTGCAGCAGCATGCGTGGCCTAGGTTTGCACTCTATGCACACTACCATCTCCCGGTGTAGGCCATGCTTGGCCTTTTTCTCGGGCACTCAGGCGGACTCGCGGTCTAGGCCAGTGCTTTCCCCACAGGAAAGGAGAGGTGACAGGATCCCTGCACACCACCCGTGCACTGAGATGGGGAGTTGTGGGGCATTGTTCCCACTCCTTCCCCGTACACACCGTGCCTCCGCGAACGCTTCCACATCCTGGAGGAAGACGGATTCTGACTGCCAATTCTTTCAGGGAGCTGTTTCTGCGAGTTCAGGGTAGGCGCCTGGTGGCAAGCCCATGTCTCCACAGGGACAGGTGGCCAAGGAGCTGCTGTCTCCTTGGACCCAGAGACTCAGGACAGGCATGCTTTCTGCCCCGAATCCTTCCTCAGAGTGGAGCACACGCCCCTGCCTAGACTTCCCCTCCTGTCTCCTTAGCAGCCAGGATTCCTTCTCTCTGCAGTGACAGATGTGTCCCTTAAGACTTTTCCACAGGTGCAACCACTCTTCTCTATCAGGCAGAGGGGATGCCCAGGCAAAGAGGATTTCGCTCCATGCGGGTTTATTACACCCTGCTGTGGAGACTAGCTCAGGCAAGCAGCAGCAGCATCCCACAGACCCGACCCTGATTTCCCAACGAATGCTGTGCTTTCCCAGAGTGGATGCCCGGGCAAACAGGCTTTCGCTCTATGCGGGTCCCTCCCGCCGTGCTGTGAATACTCGGCTAAGTCAAGCAGCAACAGCAGCCCACAGAACAGACTCTGATTTCCCAGCGACTGCCATGCTTTCGCAGAGGTTTTTTAGCTTGGCGTCAACCGAACTTCGCTGCTGCTTCCTCAGCAAGGATTTGGGCATTCGCTCTGTTGCATCAGGGAAGAGGAGCTGCGGTAGAGCTGGTGCCTCTTGGGCCTTGCTTTTCTGGGCTCCATGTTAGCGCCCTGGCTTCACCCTGCCAGGCCAAACTAAGCCGACACAGCCACAATCCTGCAGCAGCGTGCGTGGCCTAGGATGGCACTCTATGCACACTACCCTCTCCCGGTGTAGGCAACTCTTGGCCTTTCGCACTGGCCCTCAGGCTGACTCGCGGACTAGGCCAGTGCCTTCCCCACAGGAGAGTAGAAGCGCCAGGATCCCTGAACACCGCCCGTTTACTGGAATGGGGAGCTTGGGGGATAGTCCCCACTCCTTCCCCGGAACACCCCCTGACACCGACAAGGATGCATCTGACTTCACGTTTCTCGAGGGAGCTGTTTATGCGAGTTCCGGGTATGGCGCCTGGTAGCAAGCCCAAGTATGCCCTACGGACGGGTGGCCAAGGAGACGCTGTCCCCTTGGGACCAGGGGCACAGGACAGGCCTGCTTTCTGCCCAGACACCTTCCTCAGAGTGGAGCACGCGCCCCTGCCCTAGAAGTCCCTTCATGTCTCCTTAGCAGCCAGGCTTCCATCTCTCTGCACAGGGAACGGGTGACATTTGTCTTGCCACCGGCCTGCTGTTACTGCCAGGGCAGGCTTTCCTGCTTCCCGACCGATTCCTGACCACAATGCCATCGGCTCCTTTTCTTCTTCGGGCGCGGAGTGCTGCGCCTTCCCCCGACTTGCTCCTGAGGAGCGCAGTGAGAGACATGTCCCTTTCCTTAAGGCCCTTTCAGATTTGCAACCATGCTTCTCTCTCAGGCATAGGGGATGCTAGGGCAAAGAGGATTTCGCTCCATGCGGGTGTCTTCCACCGCGCTGCGGAGACTAGCTCAGGCAATCCTCAGCAGCATCCCACACACCCGATTCTGATTTCCCAACGAATGTTGTGCTTTTCTAGAGGAGATGCCCAGGCAAAGAGGCTTTCGTTGTATGCGGGTTTCTCCCACCCTGCTCGGAATACTAGGCTAAGGCAAGCAGCAACACCAGCCCACAGAACTGACTCTGATTTCCCAGCAACAGCTATGCTTTCGCAGAGGTTTTCAGCTTGGCCCGAAACGCATTTCGCTGCTGCTTCCTCAGCAAGGCTTTGGGTGTTCGCTCTGTCGCCTTCGGGAGGAAGAGCTACGGGAGAACTGGTGCCTCTTGGGCATTCTTTTCCCGGGCTCCATGTTCGCGTCCTGGGTTCACCTGCCAGTCCTAACTAATCAGACAGAGCCACAAAGCTGCAGCAGCATGCGTGGCCTAGGTTTGCACTCTATGCACACTACCATCTCCCGGTGTAGGCCATGCTTGGCCTTTTTCTCGGGCACTCAGGCGGACTCGCGGTCTAGGCCAGTGCTTTCCCCACAGGAAAGGAGAGGTGACAGGATCCCTGCACACCACCCGTGCACTGAGATGGGGAGTTGTGGGGCATTGTTCCCACTCCTTCCCCGTACACACCGTGCCTCCGCGAACGCTTCCACATCCTGGAGGAAGACGGATTCTGACTGCCAATTCTTTCAGGGAGCTGTTTCTGCGAGTTCAGGGTAGGCGCCTGGTGGCAAGCCCATGTCTCCACAGGGACAGGTGGCCAAGGAGCTGCTGTCTCCTTGGACCCAGAGACTCAGGACAGGCATGCTTTCTGCCCCGAATCCTTCCTCAGAGTGGAGCACACGCCCCTGCCTAGACTTCCCCTCCTGTCTCCTTAGCAGCCAGGATTCCTTCTCTCTGCAGTGACAGATGTGTCCCTTAAGACTTTTCCACAGGTGCAACCACTCTTCTCTATCAGGCAGAGGGGATGCCCAGGCAAAGAGGATTTCGCTCCATGCGGGTTTATTACACCCTGCTGTGGAGACTAGCTCAGGCAAGCAGCAGCAGCATCCCACAGACCCGACCCTGATTTCCCAACGAATGCTGTGCTTTCCCAGAGTGGATGCCCGGGCAAACAGGCTTTCGCTCTATGCGGGTCCCTCCCGCCGTGCTGTGAATACTCGGCTAAGTCAAGCAGCAACAGCAGCCCACAGAACAGACTCTGATTTCCCAGCGACTGCCATGCTTTCGCAGAGGTTTTTTAGCTTGGCGTCAACCGAACTTCGCTGCTGCTTCCTCAGCAAGGATTTGGGCATTCGCTCTGTTGCATCAGGGAAGAGGAGCTGCGGTAGAGCTGGTGCCTCTTGGGCCTTGCTTTTCTGGGCTCCATGTTAGCGCCCTGGCTTCACCCTGCCAGGCCAAACTAAGCCGACACAGCCACAATCCTGCAGCAGCGTGCGTGGCCTAGGATGGCACTCTATGCACACTACCCTCTCCCGGTGTAGGCAACTCTTGGCCTTTCGCACTGGCCCTCAGGCTGACTCGCGGACTAGGCCAGTGCCTTCCCCACAGGAGAGTAGAAGCGCCAGGATCCCTGAACACCGCCCGTTTACTGGAATGGGGAGCTTGGGGGATAGTCCCCACTCCTTCCCCGGAACACCCCCTGACACCGACAAGGATGCATCTGACTTCACGTTTCTCGAGGGAGCTGTTTATGCGAGTTCCGGGTATGGCGCCTGGTAGCAAGCCCAAGTATGCCCTACGGACGGGTGGCCAAGGAGACGCTGTCCCCTTGGGACCAGGGGCACAGGACAGGCCAGCTTTCTGCCCAGACACCTTCCTCAGAGTGGAGCACGCGCCCCTGCCCTAGAAGTCCCTTCATGTCTCCTTAGCAGCCAGGCTTCCATCTCTCTGCACAGGGAACGGGTGACATTTTTCTTGCCACCGGCCTGCTGTTACTGCCAGGGCAGGCTTTCCTGCTTCCCGACCGATTCCTGACCACAATGCCATCGGCTCCTTTTCTTCTTCGGGCGCGGAGTGCTGCGCCTTCCCCCGACTTGCTCCTGAGGAGCGCAGTGAGAGACATGTCCCTTTCCTTAAGGCCCTTTCCGATTTGCAACCATGCTTCTCTCTCAGGCATAGGGGATGCTAGGGCAAAGAGGATTTCGCTCCATGCGGGTGTCTTCCACCGCGCTGCGGAGACTAGCTCAGGCAATCCTCAGCAGCATCCCACACACCCGATTCTGATTTCCCAACGAATGTTGTGCTTTTCTAGAGGAGATGCCCAGGCAAAGAGGCTTTCGTTGTATGCGGGTTTCTCCCACCCTGCTCGGAATACTAGGCTAAGGCAAGCAGCAACACCAGCCCACAGAACTGACTCTGATTTCCCAGCAACAGCTATGCTTTCGCAGAGGTTTTCAGCTTGGCCCGAAACGCATTTCGCTGCTGCTTCCTCAGCAAGGCTTTGGGTGTTCGCTCTGTCGCCTTCGGGAGGAAGAGCTACGGGAGAACTGGTGCCTCTTGGGCATTCTTTTCCCGGGCTCCATGTTCGCGTCCTGGGTTCACCTGCCAGTCCTAACTAATCAGACAGAGCCACAAAGCTGCAGCAGCATGCGTGGCCTAGGTTTGCACTCTATGCACACTACCATCTCCCGGTGTAGGCCATGCTTGGCCTTTTTCTCGGGCACTCAGGCGGACTCGCGGTCTAGGCCAGTGCTTTCCCCACAGGAAAGGAGAGGTGACAGGATCCCTGCACACCACCCGTGCACTGAGATGGGGAGTTGTGGGGCATTGTTCCCACTCCTTCCCCGTACACACCGTGCCTCCGCGAACGCTTCCACATCCTGGAGGAAGACGGATTCTGACTGCCAATTCTTTCAGGGAGCTGTTTCTGCGAGTTCAGGGTAGGCGCCTGGTGGCAAGCCCATGTCTCCACAGGGACAGGTGGCCAAGGAGCTGCTGTCTCCTTGGACCCAGAGACTCAGGACAGGCATGCTTTCTGCCCCGAATCCTTCCTCAGAGTGGAGCACACGCCCCTGCCTAGACTTCCCCTCCTGTCTCCTTAGCAGCCAGGATTCCTTCTCTCTGCAGTGACAGATGTGTCCCTTAAGACTTTTCCACAGGTGCAACCACTCTTCTCTATCAGGCAGAGGGGATGCCCAGGCAAAGAGGATTTCGCTCCATGCGGGTTTATTACACCCTGCTGTGGAGACTAGCTCAGGCAAGCAGCAGCAGCATCCCACAGACCCGACCCTGATTTCCCAACGAATGCTGTGCTTTCCCAGAGTGGATGCCCGGGCAAACAGGCTTTCGCTCTATGCGGGTCCCTCCCGCCGTGCTGTGAATACTCGGCTAAGTCAAGCAGCAACAGCAGCCCACAGAACAGACTCTGATTTCCCAGCGACTGCCATGCTTTCGCAGAGGTTTTTTAGCTTGGCGTCAACCGAACTTCGCTGCTGCTTCCTCAGCAAGGATTTGGGCATTCGCTCTGTTGCATCAGGGAAGAGGAGCTGCGGTAGAGCTGGTGCCTCTTGGGCCTTGCTTTTCTGGGCTCCATGTTAGCGCCCTGGCTTCACCCTGCCAGGCCAAACTAAGCCGACACAGCCACAATCCTGCAGCAGCGTGCGTGGCCTAGGATGGCACTCTATGCACACTACCCTCTCCCGGTGTAGGCAACTCTTGGCCTTTCGCACTGGCCCTCAGGCTGACTCGCGGACTAGGCCAGTGCCTTCCCCACAGGAGAGTAGAAGCGCCAGGATCCCTGAACACCGCCCGTTTACTGGAATGGGGAGCTTGGGGGATAGTCCCCACTCCTTCCCCGGAACACCCCCTGACACCGACAAGGATGCATCTGACTTCACGTTTCTCGAGGGAGCTGTTTATGCGAGTTCCGGGTATGGCGCCTGGTAGCAAGCCCAAGTATGCCCTACGGACGGGTGGCCAAGGAGACGCTGTCCCCTTGGGACCAGGGGCACAGGACAGGCCTGCTTTCTGCCCAGACACCTTCCTCAGAGTGGAGCACGCGCCCCTGCCCTAGAAGTCCCTTCATGTCTCCTTAGCAGCCAGGCTTCCATCTCTCTGCACAGGGAACGGGTGACATTTGTCTTGCCACCGGCCTGCTGTTACTGCCAGGGCAGGCTTTCCTGCTTCCCGACCGATTCCTGACCACAATGCCATCGGCTCCTTTTCTTCTTCGGGCGCGGAGTGCTGCGCCTTCCCCCGACTTGCTCCTGAGGAGCGCAGTGAGAGACATGTCCCTTTCCTTAAGGCCCTTTCAGATTTGCAACCATGCTTCTCTCTCAGGCATAGGGGATGCTAGGGCAAAGAGGATTTCGCTCCATGCGGGTGTCTTCCACCGCGCTGCGGAGACTAGCTCAGGCAATCCTCAGCAGCATCCCACACACCCGATTCTGATTTCCCAACGAATGTTGTGCTTTTCTAGAGGAGATGCCCAGGCAAAGAGGCTTTCGTTGTATGCGGGTTTCTCCCACCCTGCTCGGAATACTAGGCTAAGGCAAGCAGCAACACCAGCCCACAGAACTGACTCTGATTTCCCAGCAACAGCTATGCTTTCGCAGAGGTTTTCAGCTTGGCCCGAAACGCATTTCGCTGCTGCTTCCTCAGCAAGGCTTTGGGTGTTCGCTCTGTCGCCTTCGGGAGGAAGAGCTACGGGAGAACTGGTGCCTCTTGGGCATTCTTTTCCCGGGCTCCATGTTCGCGTCCTGGGTTCACCTGCCAGTCCTAACTAATCAGACAGAGCCACAAAGCTGCAGCAGCATGCGTGGCCTAGGTTTGCACTCTATGCACACTACCATCTCCCGGTGTAGGCCATGCTTGGCCTTTTTCTCGGGCACTCAGGCGGACTCGCGGTCTAGGCCAGTGCTTTCCCCACAGGAAAGGAGAGGTGACAGGATCCCTGCACACCACCCGTGCACTGAGATGGGGAGTTGTGGGGCATTGTTCCCACTCCTTCCCCGTACACACCGTGCCTCCGCGAACGCTTCCACATCCTGGAGGAAGACGGATTCTGACTGCCAATTCTTTCAGGGAGCTGTTTCTGCGAGTTCAGGGTAGGCGCCTGGTGGCAAGCCCATGTCTCCACAGGGACAGGTGGCCAAGGAGCTGCTGTCTCCTTGGACCCAGAGACTCAGGACAGGCATGCTTTCTGCCCCGAATCCTTCCTCAGAGTGGAGCACACGCCCCTGCCTAGACTTCCCCTCCTGTCTCCTTAGCAGCCAGGATTCCTTCTCTCTGCAGTGACAGATGTGTCCCTTAAGACTTTTCCACAGGTGCAACCACTCTTCTCTATCAGGCAGAGGGGATGCCCAGGCAAAGAGGATTTCGCTCCATGCGGGTTTATTACACCCTGCTGTGGAGACTAGCTCAGGCAAGCAGCAGCAGCATCCCACAGACCCGACCCTGATTTCCCAACGAATGCTGTGCTTTCCCAGAGTGGATGCCCGGGCAAACAGGCTTTCGCTCTATGCGGGTCCCTCCCGCCGTGCTGTGAATACTCGGCTAAGTCAAGCAGCAACAGCAGCCCACAGAACAGACTCTGATTTCCCAGCGACTGCCATGCTTTCGCAGAGGTTTTTTAGCTTGGCGTCAACCGAACTTCGCTGCTGCTTCCTCAGCAAGGATTTGGGCATTCGCTCTGTTGCATCAGGGAAGAGGAGCTGCGGTAGAGCTGGTGCCTCTTGGGCCTTGCTTTTCTGGGCTCCATGTTAGCGCCCTGGCTTCACCCTGCCAGGCCAAACTAAGCCGACACAGCCACAATCCTGCAGCAGCGTGCGTGGCCTAGGATGGCACTCTATGCACACTACCCTCTCCCGGTGTAGGCAACTCTTGGCCTTTCGCACTGGCCCTCAGGCTGACTCGCGGACTAGGCCAGTGCCTTCCCCACAGGAGAGTAGAAGCGCCAGGATCCCTGAACACCGCCCGTTTACTGGAATGGGGAGCTTGGGGGATAGTCCCCACTCCTTCCCCGGAACACCCCCTGACACCGACAAGGATGCATCTGACTTCACGTTTCTCGAGGGAGCTGTTTATGCGAGTTCCGGGTATGGCGCCTGGTAGCAAGCCCAAGTATGCCCTACGGACGGGTGGCCAAGGAGACGCTGTCCCCTTGGGACCAGGGGCACAGGACAGGCCTGCTTTCTGCCCAGACACCTTCCTCAGAGTGGAGCACGCGCCCCTGCCCTAGAAGTCCCTTCATGTCTCCTTAGCAGCCAGGCTTCCATCTCTCTGCACAGGGAACGGGTGACATTTGTCTTGCCACCGGCCTGCTGTTACTGCCAGGGCAGGCTTTCCTGCTTCCCGACCGATTCCTGACCACAATGCCATCGGCTCCTTTTCTTCTTCGGGCGCGGAGTGCTGCGCCTTCCCCCGACTTGCTCCTGAGGAGCGCAGTGAGAGACATGTCCCTTTCCTTAAGGCCCTTTCAGATTTGCAACCATGCTTCTCTCTCAGGCATAGGGGATGCTAGGGCAAAGAGGATTTCGCTCCATGCGGGTGTCTTCCACCGCGCTGCGGAGACTAGCTCAGGCAATCCTCAGCAGCATCCCACACACCCGATTCTGATTTCCCAACGAATGTTGTGCTTTTCTAGAGGAGATGCCCAGGCAAAGAGGCTTTCGTTGTATGCGGGTTTCTCCCACCCTGCTCGGAATACTAGGCTAAGGCAAGCAGCAACACCAGCCCACAGAACTGACTCTGATTTCCCAGCAACAGCTATGCTTTCGCAGAGGTTTTCAGCTTGGCCCGAAACGCATTTCGCTGCTGCTTCCTCAGCAAGGCTTTGGGTGTTCGCTCTGTCGCCTTCGGGAGGAAGAGCTACGGGAGAACTGGTGCCTCTTGGGCATTCTTTTCCCGGGCTCCATGTTCGCGTCCTGGGTTCACCTGCCAGTCCTAACTAATCAGACAGAGCCACAAAGCTGCAGCAGCATGCGTGGCCTAGGTTTGCACTCTATGCACACTACCATCTCCCGGTGTAGGCCATGCTTGGCCTTTTTCTCGGGCACTCAGGCGGACTCGCGGTCTAGGCCAGTGCTTTCCCCACAGGAAAGGAGAGGTGACAGGATCCCTGCACACCACCCGTGCACTGAGATGGGGAGTTGTGGGGCATTGTTCCCACTCCTTCCCCGTACACACCGTGCCTCCGCGAACGCTTCCACATCCTGGAGGAAGACGGATTCTGACTGCCAATTCTTTCAGGGAGCTGTTTCTGCGAGTTCAGGGTAGGCGCCTGGGGGCAAGCCCATGTCTCCACAGGGACAGGTGGCCAAGGAGCTGCTGTCTCCTTGGACCCAGAGACTCAGGACAGGCATGCTTTCTGCCCCGAATCCTTCCTCAGAGTGGAGCACACGCCCCTGCCTAGACTTCCCCTCCTGTCTCCTTAGCAGCCAGGATTCCTTCTCTCTGCAGTGACAGATGTGTCCCTTAAGACTTTTCCACAGGTGCAACCACTCTTCTCTATCAGGCAGAGGGGATGCCCAGGCAAAGAGGATTTCGCTCCATGCGGGTTTATTACACCCTGCTGTGGAGACTAGCTCAGGCAAGCAGCAGCAGCATCCCACAAACCCGACCCTGATTTCCCAACGAATGCTGTGCTTTCCCAGAGTGGATGCCCGGGCAAACAGGCTTTCGCTCTATGCGGGTCCCTCCCGCCGTGCTGTGAATACTCGGCTAAGACAAGCAGCAACAGCAGCCCACAGAACAGACTCTGATTTCCCAGCGACTGCCATGCTTTCGCAGAGGTTTTTTAGCTTGGCGTCAACCGAACTTCGCTGCTGCTTCCTCAGCAAGGATTTGGGCATTCGCTCTGTTGCATCAGGGAAGAGGAGCTGCGGTAGAGCTGGTGCCTCTTGGGCCTTGCTTTTCTGGGCTCCATGTTAGCGCCCTGGCTTCACCCTGCCAGGCCAAACTAAGCCGACACAGCCACAATCCTGCAGCAGCGTGCGTGGCCTAGGATGGCACTCTATGCACACTACCCTCTCCCGGTGTAGGCAACTCTTGGCCTTTCGCACTGGCTCTCAGGCTGACTCGCGGACTAGGCCAGTGCCATCCCCACAGGATAGGAGAAGCGATAGGATCCCTGAACGCCGCCCATTCATTGGAATGGGGAGCTTGGGGGATAGTCTCCACTCCTTCCCCGGAACACCCCCTGCCACTGAGAAGGATGCATCTGACTTCCCGTTTCTCGAGGGAGCTGTTTATGCGAGTTCCGGGTATGGCGCCTGGTAGCAGGCCCAAGTCTGCCCTACTGACAGGTGGCCAAGGAGATGCTGTCCCCTTGGGACCAGAGGCACAGCACAGGCCTGCTTTCTGCCCAGACTCCTTCCTCAGAGTGGAGCACGCGCCCCTGCCGTAGTAGTCCCCTCATGTCTCCTTTGCAGCCAGGCTTCCATCTCTCCGCACAGGGAACGGGTGACATTTGTCTTGCCACCGTCCTGCTGTCCTGCCACGGCAGGCTCTCCTGCTTCCCGACCGTTTCGCGACCACAAGGCCATCGGCTCCTTTTCTTCTTCGGGGGCGGAGTGCTGCGCCTTTCCTCGACTTGCTCCTGGGGAGTGCAGTGAGAGATGTGTCCCTTTCCTTAAGGCCCTTTCAGATGTGTAACCATGCTTCTCTCTCAGGCAGAGGGGATGCTAGGGCAAAGAGGATTTCGCTCCATGCGGGTGTCTTCCACCGTGCTGTGGAGACTAGCTCAGGCAATCAGCAGCAACATCCCACACACCCGATTCTGATTTCCCAAAGAAGGCTGTGCTTTTCTAGAGGAGATGCCCAGGCAAAGAGGCCCTCGCTGTATGCGGGTTTCTCCCACCGTGAGACTGGGCTCAGTCAAGCAGCAGCAGTAGCCCGCAGAACCGACTCTGATTTCTCAGCGAATGCTGTGCTTTCGCAGAGGCTTTGGGCTGGGAGTGAAATGCACTTCGACGCTGCTTCCTCAGCAAGGCTTCGTTGGCATCACGGAAGAAGAGCTGCGGGAGAGGTGGTGCCCCTTGGGCCTTGCTTTCGCGGGCTCCATGTTCGCGTCCTGCGTTCAACCTGAGAAGCCGAAATAAGCAGAAACAGCCACAACCCTGCAGCAGCGTGCGTGGCCTAGGATGGCACTCTGCTCACAATGCCACCTCCCGGCGTAGGCAAGGCTTGCCCTTTTGCTCTGGCGTTCTGGTGGACAGGGGACTAGGCCAGTGCATTCACCAGCCGAGAGGAGACGCTACTGAATCACTGCACACTGCCCGCGCCCTGGGATGGGGAGTAATGGGTAACTGTCACTCCTTCCCCGGAACACCCCATGCCTCCGACAACGCTGCCACATCCTGGAGGAAGACGGAATGTAACTGCCCGTTCCTCCAGGAGCTGTTTCTCCGAAGTCAGGGCCGACGCCTGGTGACAAGCCCACGTCTGCCCTATGGACAGGTGGCCAAAGAGCCGCTGCCCCTTGGACCCAGAGGCACGGGACAGGCTTGCCTTCTGCCCAGACTCCTTTCTCAGAGTGGAGCACAGGCGCCTGCCCTAGACGTTCGCTCATGTCACCTTAGGAGCCAGGCTTCATTCTTTCCGCACAGGGAGAATGTGACCCTTGTCTTGCCACCTTGCCTGCTGTTCCTGCCATGGCAGGCTCTCCTGCTTCGCAACCATTTCCCGACAGCAAGGCCAACGGCTCCTTCTCTTCTCCCGGGGCGGTGAGCTGCACCTTCCCCGACATGCTCCTGGGGAGCCCAGTGACAGACTTGTCCCTTTCCTTAAGGCTGTTTCCACAGGCGCAACCTCGCTTCTCTCTCAGGCAGAGGGGATGCCCAGGCAAAGAGGATTTCGCTCCATGCGGGTTTCTTACACCCTGCTGTGGAGACTAGCTCAGGCAAGCAGCAGCAGCATACCACAAACCCGACTCTGATTTTTCCAACGAATGCTGTGCTTTCCCAGAGGAGATGCCCAGGCAAAGAGGCTTTCGCTCAATGCGGGTTTCTCCCGCCGTGCTGCGAATACTAGGCAATGTCAAGCAGCAACAGCAGCCCTCAGAACAGACGGTGATTTCCCAGCGACTGCTATGCTTTCGCAGAGGTTTTCAGCTTGGCGTGAACCGAACTTCGCTGCTGCTTCCTCAGCAAGGATTTGGGCACTCACTCTTTTGCGTCAGGGAAGAAGAGCTGCGGGAGAGCTGGTGCCTCTTGGGCCTTGCTTTCCTGGGCTCCATGTTAGTGTCCTGGCTTCAGCATGCCAAGCCAAACTAAGCCGACACAGCCACAATCCTGCAGCAGCGTGCGTGGCCTAGGATGGCACTCTATGCACACTACCCTCTCCCGGTGTAGGCAACTCTTGGCCTTTCGCACTGGCCCTCAGGCTGACTCGCGGACTAGGCCAGTGCCTTCCCCACAGGAGAGTAGAAGCGCCAGGATCCCTGAACACCGCCCGTTTACTGGAATGGGGAGCTTGGGGGATAGTCCCCACTCCTTCCCCGGAACACCCCCTGACACCGACAAGGATGCATCTGACTTCACGTTTCTCGAGGGAGCTGTTTATGCGAGTTCCGGGTATGGCGCCTGGTAGCAAGCCCAAGTATGCCCTACGGACGGGTGGCCAAGGAGACGCTGTCCCCTTGGGACCAGGGGCACAGGACAGGCCTGCTTTCTGCCCAGACACCTTCCTCAGAGTGGAGCATGCGCCCCTGCCCTAGAAGTCCCTTCATGTCTCCTTAGCAGCCAGGCTTCCATCTCTCTGCACAGGGAACGGGTGACATTTGTCTTGCCACCGGCCTGCTGTTACTGCCAGGGCAGGCTTTCCTGCTTCCCGACCGATTCCTGACCACAATGCCATCGGCTCCTTTTCTTCTTCGGGCGCGGAGTGCTGCGCCTTCCCCCGACTTGCTCCTGAGGAGCGCAGTGAGAGACATGTCCCTTTCCTTAAGGCCCTTTCAGATTTGCAACCATGCTTCTCTCTCAGGCATAGGGGATGCTAGGGCAAAGAGGATTTCGCTCCATGCGGGTGTCTTCCACCGCGCTGCGGAGACTAGCTCAGGCAATCATCAGCAGCATCCCACACACCCGATTCTGATTTCCCAACGAATGTTGTGCTTTTCTAGAGGAGATGCCCAGGCAAAGAGGCTTTCGTTGTATGCGGGTTTCTCCCACCCTGCTCGGAATACTAGGCTAAGGCAAGCAGCAACACCAGCCCACAGAACTGACTCTGATTTCCCAGCAACAGCTATGCTTTCGCAGAGGTTTTCAGCTTGGCCCGAAACGCATTTCGCTGCTGCTTCCTCAGCAAGGCTTTGGGTGTTCGCTCTGTCGCCTTCGGGAGGAAGAGCTACGGGAGAACTGGTGCCTCTTGGGCATTCTTTTCCCGGGCTCCATGTTCGCGTCCTGGGTTCACCTGCCAGTCCTAACTAATCAGACAGAGCCACAAAGCTGCAGCAGCATGCGTGGCCTAGGTTTGCACTCTATGCACACTACCATCTCCCGGTGTAGGCCATGCTTGGCCTTTTTCTCGGGCACTCAGGCGGACTCGCGGTTTAGGCCAGTGCTTTCCCCACAGGAAAGGAGAGGTGACAGGATCCCTGCACACCACCCGTGCACTGAGATGGGGAGTTGTGGGGCATTGTTCCCACTCCTTCCCCGTACACACCGTGCCTCCTCGAACGCTTCCACATCCTGGAGGAAGACGGATTCTGACTGCCAATTCTTTCAGGGAGCTGTTTCTGCGAGTTCAGGGTAGGCGCCTGGGGGCAAGCCCATGTCTCCACAGGGACAGGTGGCCAAGGAGCTGCTGTCTCCTTGGACCCAGAGACTCAGGACAGGCATGCTTTCTGCCCCGAATCCTTCCTCAGAGTGGAGCACACGCCCCTGCCTAGACTTCCCCTCCTGTCTCCTTAGCAGCCAGGATTCCTTCTCTCTGCAGTGACAGATGTGTCCCTTAAGACTTTTCCACAGGTGCAACCACTCTTCTCTATCAGGCAGAGGGGATGCCCAGGCAAAGAGGATTTCGCTCCATGCGGGTTTATTACACCCTGCTGTGGAGACTAGCTCAGGCAAGCAGCAGCAGCATCCCACAGACCCGACTTTGATTTCCCAACGAATGCTGTGCTTTCCCAGAGTGGATGCCCGGGCAAACAGGCTTTCGCTCTATGCGGGTCCCTCCCGCCGTGCTGTGAATACTCGGCTAAGTCAAGCAGCAACAGCAGCCCACAGAACAGACTCTGATTTCCCAGCGACTGCCATGCTTTCGCAGAGGTTTTTTAGCTTGGCGTCAACCGAACTTCGCTGCTGCTTCCTCAGCAAGGATTTGGGCATTCGCTCTGTTGCATCAGGGAAGAGGAGCTGCGGTAGAGCTGGTGCCTCTTGGGCCTTGCTTTTCTGGGCTCCATGTTAGCGCCCTGGCTTCACCCTGCCAGGCCAAACTAAGCCGACACAGCCACAATCCTGCAGCAGCGTGCGTGGCCTAGGATGGCACTCTATGCACACTACCCTCTCCCGGTGTAGGCAACTCTTGGCCTTTCGCACTGGCCCTCAGGCTGACTCGCGGACTAGGCCAGTGCCTTCCCCACAGGAGAGTAGAAGCGCCAGGATCCCTGAACACCGCCCGTTTACTGGAATGGGGAGCTTGGGGGATAGTCCCCACTCCTTCCCCGGAACACCCCCTGACACCGACAAGGATGCATCTGACTTCACGTTTCTCGAGGGAGCTGTTTATGCGAGTTCCGGGTATGGCGCCTGGTAGCAAGCCCAAGTATGCCCTACGGACGGGTGGCCAAGGAGACGCTGTCCCCTTGGGACCAGGGGCACAGGACAGGCCTGCTTTCTGCCCAGACACCTTCCTCAGAGTGGAGCACGCGCCCCTGCCCTAGAAGTCCCTTCATGTCTCCTTAGCAGCCAGGCTTCCATCTCTCTGCACAGGGAACGGGTGACATTTGTCTTGCCACCGGCCTGCTGTTACTGCCAGGGCAGGCTTTCCTGCTTCCCGACCGATTCCTGACCACAATGCCATCGGCTCCTTTTCTTCTTCGGGCGCGGAGTGCTGCGCCTTCCCCCGACTTGCTCCTGAGGAGCGCAGTGAGAGACATGTCCCTTTCCTTAAGGCCCTTTCAGATTTGCAACCATGCTTCTCTCTCAGGCATAGGGGATGCTAGGGCAAAGAGGATTTCGCTCCATGCGGGTGTCTTCCACCGCGCTGCGGAGACTAGCTCAGGCAATCCTCAGCAGCATCCCACACACCCGATTCTGATTTCCCAACGAATGTTGTGCTTTTCTAGAGGAGATGCCCAGGCAAAGAGGCTTTCGTTGTATGCGGGTTTCTCCCACCCTGCTCGGAATACTAGGCTAAGGCAAGCAGCAACACCAGCCCACAGAACTGACTCTGATTTCCCAGCAACAGCTATGCTTTCGCAGAGGTTTTCAGCTTGGCCCGAAACGCATTTCGCTGCTGCTTCCTCAGCAAGGCTTTGGGTGTTCGCTCTGTCGCCTTCGGGAGGAAGAGCTACGGGAGAACTGGTGCCTCTTGGGCATTCTTTTCCCGGGCTCCATGTTCGCGTCCTGGGTTCACCTGCCAGTCCTAACTAATCAGACAGAGCCACAAAGCTGCAGCAGCATGCGTGGCCTAGGTTTGCACTCTATGCACACTACCATCTCCCGGTGTAGGCCATGCTTGGCCTTTTTCTCGGGCACTCAGGCGGACTCGCGGTCTAGGCCAGTGCTTTCCCCACAGGAAAGGAGAGGTGACAGGATCCCTGCACACCACCCGTGCACTGAGATGGGGAGTTGTGGGGCATTGTTCCCACTCCTTCCCCGTACACACCGTGCCTCCGCGAACGCTTCCACATCCTGGAGGAAGACGGATTCTGACTGCCAATTCTTTCAGGGAGCTGTTTCTGCGAGTTCAGGGTAGGCGCCTGGGGGCAAGCCCATGTCTCCACAGGGACAGGTGGCCAAGGAGCTGCTGTCTCCTTGGACCCAGAGACTCAGGACAGGCATGCTTTCTGCCCCGAATCCTTCCTCAGAGTGGAGCACACGCCCCTGCCTAGACTTCCCCTCCTGTCTCCTTAGCAGCCAGGATTCCTTCTCTCTGCAGTGACAGATGTGTCCCTTAAGACTTTTCCACAGGTGCAACCACTTTTCTCTATCAGGCAGAGGGGATGCCCAGGCAAAGAGGATTTCGCTCCATGCGGGTTTATTACACCCTGCTGTGGAGACTAGCTCAGGCAAGCAGCAGCAGCATCCCACAAACCCGACCCTGATTTCCCAACGAATGCTGTGCTTTCCCAGAGTGGATGCCCGGGCAAACAGGCTTTCGCTCTATGCGGGTCCCTCCCGCCGTGCTGTGAATACTCGGCTAAGTCAAGCAGCAACAGCAGCCCACAGAACAGACTCTGATTTCCCAGCGACTGCCATGCTTTCGCAGAGGTTTTTTAGCTTGGCGTCAACCGAACTTCGCTGCTGCTTCCTCAGCAAGGATTTGGGCATTCGCTCTGTTGCATCAGGGAAGAGGAGCTGCGGTAGAGCTGGTGCCTCTTGGGCCTTGCTTTTCTGGGCTCCATGTTAGCGCCCTGGCTTCACCCTGCCAGGCCAAACTAAGCCGACACAGCCACAATCCTGCAGCAGCGTGCGTGGCCTAGGATGGCACTCTATGCACACTACCCTCTCCCGGTGTAGGCAACTCTTGGCCTTTCGCACTGGCCCTCAGGCTGACTCGCGGACTAGGCCAGTGCCTTCCCCACAGGAGAGTAGAAGCGCCAGGATCCCTGAACACCGCCCGTTTACTGGAATGGGGAGCTTGGGGGATAGTCCCCACTCCTTCCCCGGAACACCCCCTGACACCGACAAGGATGCATCTGACTTCACGTTTCTCGAGGGAGCTGTTTATGCGAGTTCCGGGTATGGCGCCTGGTAGCAAGCCCAAGTATGCCCTACGGACGGGTGGCCAAGGAGACGCTGTCCCCTTGGGACCAGGGGCACAGGACAGGCCTGCTTTCTGCCCAGACACCTTCCTCAGAGTGGAGCACGCGCCCCTGCCCTAGAAGTCCCTTCATGTCTCCTTAGCAGCCAGGCTTCCATCTCTCTGCACAGGGAACGGGTGACATTTGTCTTGCCACCGGCCTGCTGTTACTGCCAGGGCAGGCTTTCCTGCTTCCCGACCGATTCCTGACCACAATGCCATCGGCTCCTTTTCTTCTTCGGGCGCGGAGTGCTGCGCCTTCCCCCGACTTGCTCCTGAGGAGCGCAGTGAGAGACATGTCCCTTTCCTTAAGGCCCTTTCCGATTTGCAACCATGCTTCTCTCTCAGGCATAGGGGATGCTAGGGCAAAGAGGATTTCGCTCCATGCGGGTGTCTTCCACCGCGCTGCGGAGACTAGCTCAGGCAATCCTCAGCAGCATCCCACACACCCGATTCTGATTTCCCAACGAATGTTGTGCTTTTCTAGAGGAGATGCCCAGGCAAAGAGGCTTTCGTTGTATGCGGGTTTCTCCCACCCTGCTCGGAATACTAGGCTAAGGCAAGCAGCAACACCAGCCCACAGAACTGACTCTGATTTCCCAGCAACAGCTATGCTTTCGCAGAGGTTTTCAGCTTGGCCCGAAACGCATTTCGCTGCTGCTTCCTCAGCAAGGCTTTGGGTGTTCGCTCTGTCGCCTTCGGGAGGAAGAGCTACGGGAGAACTGGTGCCTCTTGGGCATTCTTTTCCCGGGCTCCATGTTCGCGTCCTGGGTTCACCTGCCAGTCCTAACTAATCAGACAGAGCCACAAAGCTGCAGCAGCATGCGTGGCCTAGGTTTGCACTCTATGCACACTACCATCTCCCGGTGTAGGCCATGCTTGGCCTTTTTCTCGGGCACTCAGGCGGACTCGCGGTCTAGGCCAGTGCTTTCCCCACAGGAAAGGAGAGGTGACAGGATCCCTGCACACCACCCGTGCACTGAGATGGGGAGTTGTGGGGCATTGTTCCCACTCCTTCCCCGTACACACCGTGCCTCCGCGAACGCTTCCACATCCTGGAGGAAGACGGATTCTGACTGCCAATTCTTTCAGGGAGCTGTTTCTGCGAGTTCAGGGTAGGCGCCTGGGGGCAAGCCCATGTCTCCACAGGGACAGGTGGCCAAGGAGCTGCTGTCTCCTTGGACCCAGAGACTCAGGACAGGCATGCTTTCTGCCCCGAATCCTTCCTCAGAGTGGAGCACACGCCCCTGCCTAGACTTCCCCTCCTGTCTCCTTAGCAGCCAGGATTCCTTCTCTCTGCAGTGACAGATGTGTCCCTTAAGACTTTTCCACAGGTGCAACCACTCTTCTCTATCAGGCAGAGGGGATGCCCAGGCAAAGAGGATTTCGCTCCATGCGGGTTTATTACACCCTGCTGTGGAGACTAGCTCAGGCAAGCAGCAGCAGCATCCCACAAACCCGACCCTGATTTCCCAACGAATGCTGTGCTTTCCCAGAGTGGATGCCCGGGCAAACAGGCTTTCGCTCTATGCGGGTCCCTCCCGCCGTGCTGTGAATACTCGGCTAAGACAAGCAGCAACAGCAGCCCACAGAACAGACTCTGATTTCCCAGCGACTGCCATGCTTTCGCAGAGGTTTTTTAGCTTGGCGTCAACCGAACTTCGCTGCTGCTTCCTCAGCAAGGATTTGGGCATTCGCTCTGTTGCATCAGGGAAGAGGAGCTGCGGTAGAGCTGGTGCCTCTTGGGCCTTGCTTTTCTGGGCTCCATGTTAGCGCCCTGGCTTCACCCTGCCAGGCCAAACTAAGCCGACACAGCCACAATCCTGCAGCAGCGTGCGTGGCCTAGGATGGCACTCTATGCACACTACCCTCTCCCGGTGTAGGCAACTCTTGGCCTTTCGCACTGGCCCTCAGGCTGACTCGCGGACTAGGCCAGGGCCTTCCCCACAGGAGAGTAGAAGCGCCAGGATCCCTGAACACCGCCCGTTTACTGGAATGGGGAGCTTGGGGGATAGTCCCCACTCCTTCCCCGGAACACCCCCTGACACCGACAAGGATGCATCTGACTTCACGTTTCTCGAGGGAGCTGTTTATGCGAGTTCCGGGTATGGCGCCTGGTAGCAAGCCCAAGTATGCCCTACGGACGGGTGGCCAAGGAGACGCTGTCCCCTTGGGACCAGGGGCACAGGACAGGCCTGCTTTCTGCCCAGACACCTTCCTCAGAGTGGAGCACGCGCCCCTGCCCTAGAAGTCCCTTCATGTCTCCTTAGCAGCCAGGCTTCCATCTCTCTGCACAGGGAACGGGTGACATTTGTCTTGCCACCGGCCTGCTGTTACTGCCAGGGCAGGCTTTCCTGCTTCCCGACCGATTCCTGACCACAATGCCATCGGCTCCTTTTCTTCTTCGGGCGCGGAGTGCTGGGCCTTCCCCCGACTTGCTCCTGAGGAGCGCAGTGAGAGACATGTCCCTTTCCTTAAGGCCCTTTCAGATTTGCAACCATGCTTCTCTCTCAGGCATAGGGGATGCTAGGGCAAAGAGGATTTCGCTCCATGCGGGTGTCTTCCACCGCGCTGCGGAGACTAGCTCAGGCAATCCTCAGCAGCATCCCACACACCCGATTCTGATTTCCCAACGAATGTTGTGCTTTTCTAGAGGAGATGCCCAGGCAAAGAGGCTTTCGTTGTATGCGGGTTTCTCCCACCCTGCTCGGAATACTAGGCTAAGGCAAGCAGCAACACCAGCCCACAGAACTGACTCTGATTTCCCAGCAACAGCTATGCTTTCGCAGAGGTTTTCAGCTTGGCCCGAAACGCATTTCGCTGCTGCTTCCTCAGCAAGGCTTTGGGTGTTCGCTCTGTCGCCTTCGGGAGGAAGAGCTACGGGAGAACTGGTGCCTCTTGGGCATTCTTTTCCCGGGCTCCATGTTCGCGTCCTGGGTTCACCTGCCAGTCCTAACTAATCAGACAGAGCCACAAAGCTGCAGCAGCATGCGTGGCCTAGGTTTGCACTCTATGCACACTACCATCTCCCGGTGTAGGCCATGCTTGGCCTTTTTCTCGGGCACTCAGGCGGACTCGCGGTCTAGGCCAGTGCTTTCCCCACAGGAAAGGAGAGGTGACAGGATCCCTGCACACCACCCGTGCACTGAGATGGGGAGTTGTGGGGCATTGTTCCCACTCCTTCCCCGTACACACCGTGCCTCCGCGAACGCTTCCACATCCTGGAGGAAGACGGATTCTGACTGCCAATTCTTTCAGGGAGCTGTTTCTGCGAGTTCAGGGTAGGCGCCTGGGGGCAAGCCCATGTCTCCACAGGGACAGGTGGCCAAGGAGCTGCTGTCTCCTTGGACCCAGAGACTCAGGACAGGCATGCTTTCTGCCCCGAATCCTTCCTCAGAGTGGAGCACACGCCCCTGCCTAGACTTCCCCTCCTGTCTCCTTAGCAGCCAGGATTCCTTCTCTCTGCAGTGACAGATGTGTCCCTTAAGACTTTTCCACAGGTGCAACCACTCTTCTCTATCAGGCAGAGGGGATGCCCAGGCAAAGAGGATTTCGCTCCATGCGGGTTTATTACACCCTGCTGTGGAGACTAGCTCAGGCAAGCAGCAGCAGCATCCCACAAACCCGACCCTGATTTCCCAACGAATGCTGTGCTTTCCCAGAGTGGATGCCCGGGCAAACAGGCTTTCGCTCTATGCGGGTCCCTCCCGCCGTGCTGTGAATACTCGGCTAAGTCAAGCAGCAACAGCAGCCCACAGAACAGACTCTGATTTCCCAGCGACTGCCATGCTTTCGCAGAGGTTTTTTAGCTTGGCGTCAACCGAACTTCGCTGCTGCTTCCTCAGCAAGGATTTGGGCATTCGCTCTGTTGCATCAGGGAAGAGGAGCTGCGGTAGAGCTGGTGCCTCTTGGGCCTTGCTTTTCTGGGCTCCATGTTAGCGCCCTGGCTTCACCCTGCCAGGCCAAACTAAGCCGACACAGCCACAATCCTGCAGCAGCGTGCGTGGCCTAGGATGGCACTCTATGCACACTACCCTCTCCCGGTGTAGGCAACTCTTGGCCTTTCGCACTGGCCCTCAGGCTGACTCGCGGACTAGGCCAGTGCCTTCCCCACAGGAGAGTAGAAGCGCCAGGATCCCTGAACACCACCCGTTTACTGGAATGGGGAGCTTGGGGGATAGTCCCCACTCCTTCCCCGGAACACCCCCTGACACCGACAAGGATGCATCTGACTTCACGTTTCTCGAGGGAGCTGTTTATGCGAGTTCCGGGTATGGCGCCTGGTAGCAAGCCCAAGTATGCCCTACGGACGGGTGGCCAAGGAGACGCTGTCCCCTTGGGACCAGGGGCACAGGACAGGCCTGCTTTCTGCCCAGACACCTTCCTCAGAGTGGAGCACGCGCCCCTGCCCTAGAAGTCCCTTCATGTCTCCTTAGCAGCCAGGCTTCCATCTCTCTGCACAGGGAACGGGTGACATTTGTCTTGCCACCGGCCTGCTGTTACTGCCAGGGCAGGCTTTCCTGCTTCCCGACCGATTCCTGACCACAATGCCATCGGCTCCTTTTCTTCTTCGGGCGCGGAGTGCTGCGCCTTCCCCCGACTTGCTCCTGAGGAGCGCAGTGAGAGACATGTCCCTTTCCTTAAGGCCCTTTCAGATTTGCAACCATGCTTCTCTCTCAGGCATAGGGGATGCTAGGGCAAAGAGGATTTCGCTCCATGCGGGTGTCTTCCACCGCGCTGCGGAGACTAGCTCAGGCAATCCTCAGCAGCATCCCACACACCCGATTCTGATTTCCCAACGAATGTTGTGCTTTTCTAGAGGAGATGCCCAGGCAAAGAGGCTTTCGTTGTATGCGGGTTTCTCCCACCCTGCTCGGAATACTAGGCTAAGGCAAGCAGCAACACCAGCCCACAGAACTGACTCTGATTTCCCAGCAACAGCTATGCTTTCGCAGAGGTTTTCAGCTTGGCCCGAAACGCATTTCGCTGCTGCTTCCTCAGCAAGGCTTTGGGTGTTCGCTCTGTCGCCTTCGGGAGGAAGAGCTACGGGAGAACTGGTGCCTCTTGGGCATTCTTTTCCCGGGCTCCATGTTCGCGTCCTGGGTTCACCTGCCAGTCCTAACTAATCAGACAGAGCCACAAAGCTGCAGCAGCATGCGTGGCCTAGGTTTGCACTCTATGCACACTACCATCTCCCGGTGTAGGCCATGCTTGGCCTTTTTCTCGGGCACTCAGGCGGACTCGCGGTCTAGGCCAGTGCTTTCCCCACAGGAAAGGAGAGGTGACAGGATCCCTGCACACCACCCGTGCACTGAGATGGGGAGTTGTGGGGCATTGTTCCCACTCCTTCCCCGTACACACCGTGCCTCCGCGAACGCTTCCACATCCTGGAGGAAGACGGATTCTGACTGCCAATTCTTTCAGGGAGCTGTTTCTGCGAGTTCAGGGTAGGCGCCTGGTGGCAAGCCCATGTCTCCACAGGGACAGGTGGCCAAGGAGCTGCTGTCTCCTTGGACCCAGAGACTCAGGACAGGCATGCTTTCTGCCCCGAATCCTTCCTCAGAGTGGAGCACACGCCCCTGCCTAGACTTCCCCTCCTGTCTCCTTAGCAGCCAGGATTCCTTCTCTCTGCAGTGACAGATGTGTCCCTTAAGACTTTTCCACAGGTGCAACCACTCTTCTCTATCAGGCAGAGGGGATGCCCAGGCAAAGAGGATTTCGCTCCATGCGGGTTTATTACACCCTGCTGTGGAGACTAGCTCAGGCAAGCAGCAGCAGCATCCCACAGACCCGACCCTGATTTCCCAACGAATGCTGTGCTTTCCCAGAGTGGATGCCCGGGCAAACAGGCTTTCGCTCTATGCGGGTCCCTCCCGCCGTGCTGTGAATACTCGGCTAAGTCAAGCAGCAACAGCAGCCCACAGAACAGACTCTGATTTCCCAGCGACTGCCATGCTTTCGCAGAGGTTTTTTAGCTTGGCGTCAACCGAACTTCGCTGCTGCTTCCTCAGCAAGGATTTGGGCATTCGCTCTGTTGCATCAGGGAAGAGGAGCTGCGGTAGAGCTGGTGCCTCTTGGGCCTTGCTTTTCTGGGCTCCATGTTAGCGCCCTGGCTTCACCCTGCCAGGCCAAACTAAGCCGACACAGCCACAATCCTGCAGCAGCGTGCGTGGCCTAGGATGGCACTCTATGCACACTACCCTCTCCCGGTGTAGGCAACTCTTGGCCTTTCGCACTGGCCCTCAGGCTGACTCGCGGACTAGGCCAGTGCCTTCCCCACAGGAGAGTAGAAGCGCCAGGATCCCTGAACACCGCCCGTTTACTGGAATGGGGAGCTTGGGGGATAGTCCCCACTCCTTCCCCGGAACACCCCCTGACACCGACAAGGATGCATCTGACTTCACGTTTCTCGAGGGAGCTGTTTATGCGAGTTCCGGGTATGGCGCCTGGTAGCAAGCCCAAGTATGCCCTACGGACGGGTGGCCAAGGAGACGCTGTCCCCTTGGGACCAGGGGCACAGGACAGGCCTGCTTTCTGCCCAGACACCTTCCTCAGAGTGGAGCACGCGCCCCTGCCCTAGAAGTCCCTTCATGTCTCCTTAGCAGCCAGGCTTCCATCTCTCTGCACAGGGAACGGGTGACATTTGTCTTGCCACCGGCCTGCTGTTACTGCCAGGGCAGGCTTTCCTGCTTCCCGACCGATTCCTGACCACAATGCCATCGGCTCCTTTTCTTCTTCGGGCGCGGAGTGCTGCGCCTTCCCCCGACTTGCTCCTGAGGAGCGCAGTGAGAGACATGTCCCTTTCCTTAAGGCCCTTTCCGATTTGCAACCATGCTTCTCTCTCAGGCATAGGGGATGCTAGGGCAAAGAGGATTTCGCTCCATGCGGGTGTCTTCCACCGCGCTGCGGAGACTAGCTCAGGCAATCCTCAGCAGCATCCCACACACCCGATTCTGATTTCCCAACGAATGTTGTGCTTTTCTAGAGGAGATGCCCAGGCAAAGAGGCTTTCGTTGTATGCGGGTTTCTCCCACCCTGCTCGGAATACTAGGCTAAGGCAAGCAGCAACACCAGCCCACAGAACTGACTCTGATTTCCCAGCAACAGCTATGCTTTCGCAGAGGTTTTCAGCTTGGCCCGAAACGCATTTCGCTGCTGCTTCCTCAGCAAGGCTTTGGGTGTTCGCTCTGTCGCCTTCGGGAGGAAGAGCTACGGGAGAACTGGTGCCTCTTGGGCATTCTTTTCCCGGGCTCCATGTTCGCGTCCTGGGTTCACCTGCCAGTCCTAACTAATCAGACAGAGCCACAAAGCTGCAGCAGCATGCGTGGCCTAGGTTTGCACTCTATGCACACTACCATCTCCCGGTGTAGGCCATGCTTGGCCTTTTTCTCGGGCACTCAGGCGGACTCGCGGTCTAGGCCAGTGCTTTCCCCACAGGAAAGGAGAGGTGACAGGATCCCTGCACACCACCCGTGCACTGAGATGGGGAGTTGTGGGGCATTGTTCCCACTCCTTCCCCGTACACACCGTGCCTCCGCGAACGCTTCCACATCCTGGAGGAAGACGGATTCTGACTGCCAATTCTTTCAGGGAGCTGTTTCTGCGAGTTCAGGGTAGGCGCCTGGTGGCAAGCCCATGTCTCCACAGGGACAGGTGGCCAAGGAGCTGCTGTCTCCTTGGACCCAGAGACTCAGGACAGGCATGCTTTCTGCCCCGAATCCTTCCTCAGAGTGGAGCACACGCCCCTGCCTAGACTTCCCCTCCTGTCTCCTTAGCAGCCAGGATTCCTTCTCTCTGCAGTGACAGATGTGTCCCTTAAGACTTTTCCACAGGTGCAACCACTCTTCTCTATCAGGCAGAGGGGATGCCCAGGCAAAGAGGATTTCGCTCCATGCGGGTTTATTACACCCTGCTGTGGAGACTAGCTCAGGCAAGCAGCAGCAGCATCCCACAAACCCGACCCTGATTTCCCAACGAATGCTGTGCTTTCCCAGAGTGGATGCCCGGGCAAACAGGCTTTCGCTCTATGCGGGTCCCTCCCGCCGTGCTGTGAATACTCGGCTAAGTCAAGCAGCAACAGCAGCCCACAGAACAGACTCTGATTTCCCAGCGACTGCCATGCTTTCGCAGAGGTTTTTTAGCTTGGCGTCAACCGAACTTCGCTGCTGCTTCCTCAGCAAGGATTTGGGCATTCGCTCTGTTGCATCAGGGAAGAGGAGCTGCGGTAGAGCTGGTGCCTCTTGGGCCTTGCTTTTCTGGGCTCCATGTTAGCGCCCTGGCTTCACCCTGCCAGGCCAAACTAATCCGACACAGCCACAATCCTGCAGCAGCGTGCGTGGCCTAGGATGGCACTCTATGCACACTACCCTCTCCCGGTGTAGGCAACTCTTGGCCTTTCGCACTGGCCCTCAGGCTGACTCGCGGACTAGGCCAGTGCCTTCCCCACAGGAGAGTAGAAGCGCCAGGATCCCTGAACACCGCCCGTTTACTGGAATGGGGAGCTTGGGGGATAGTCCCCACTCCTTCCCCGGAACACCCCCTGACACCGACAAGGATGCATCTGACTTCACGTTTCTCGAGGGAGCTGTTTATGCGAGTTCCGGGTATGGCGCCTGGTAGCAAGCCCAAGTATGCCCTACGGACGGGTGGCCAAGGAGACGCTGTCCCCTTGGGACCAGGGGCACAGGACAGGCCTGCTTTCTGCCCAGACACCTTCCTCAGAGTGGAGCACGCGCCCCTGCCCTAGAAGTCCCTTCATGTCTCCTTAGCAGCCAGGCTTCCATCTCTCTGCACAGGGAACGGGTGACATTTGTCTTGCCACCGGCCTGCTGTTACTGCCAGGGCAGGCTTTCCTGCTTCCCGACCGATTCCTGACCACAATGCCATCGGCTCCTTTTCTTCTTCGGGCGCGGAGTGCTGCGCCTTCCCCCAACTTGCTCCTGAGGAGCGCAGTGAGAGACATGTCCCTTTCCTTAAGGCCCTTTCAGATTTGCAACCATGCTTCTTTCTCAGGTATAGGGGATGCTAGGGCAAAGAGGATTTCGCTCCATGCGGGTGTCTTCCACCGCGCTGCGGAGACTAGCTCAGGCAATCATCAGCAGCATCCCACACACCCGATTCTGATTTCCCAACGAATGTTGTGCTTTTCTAGAGGAGATGCCCAGGCAAAGAGGCTTTCGTTGTATGCGGGTTTCTCCCACCCTGCTCGGAATACTAGGCTAAGGCAAGCAGCAACACCAGCCCACAGAACTGACTCTGATTTCCCAGCAACAGCTATGCTTTCGCAGAGGTTTTCAGCTTGGCCCGAAACGCATTTCGCTGCTGCTTCCTCAGCAAGGCTTTGGGTGTTCGCTCTGTCGCCTTCGGGAGGAAGAGCTACGGGAGAACTGGTGCCTCTTGGGCATTCTTTTCCCGGGCTCCATGTTCGCGTCCTGGGTTCACCTGCCAGTCCTAACTAATCAGACAGAGCCACAAAGCTGCAGCAGCATGCGTGGCCTAGGTTTGCACTCTATGCACACTACCATCTCCCGGTGTAGGCCATGCTTGGCCTTTTTCTCGGGCACTCAGGCGGACTCGCGGTCTAGGCCAGTGCTTTCCCCACAGGAAAGGAGAGGTGACAGGATCCCTGCACACCACCCGTGCACTGAGATGGGGAGTTGTGGGGCATTGTTCCCACTCCTTCCCCGTACACACCGTGCCTCCGCGAACGCTTCCACATCCTGGAGGAAGACGGATTCTGACTGCCAATTCTTTCAGGGAGCTGTTTCTGCGAGTTCAGGGTAGGCGCCTGGTGGCAAGCCCATGTCTCCACAGGGACAGGTGGCCAAGGAGCTGCTGTCTCCTTGGACCCAGAGACTCAGGACAGGCATGCTTTCTGCCCCGAATCCTTCCTCAGAGTGGAGCACACGCCCCTGCCTAGACTTCCCCTCCTGTCTCCTTAGCAGCCAGGATTCCTTCTCTCTGCAGTGACAGATGTGTCCCTTAAGACTTTTCCACAGGTGCAACCACTCTTCTCTATCAGGCAGAGGGGATGCCCAGGCAAAGAGGATTTCGCTCCATGCGGGTTTATTACACCCTGCTGTGGAGACTAGCTCAGGCAAGCAGCAGCAGCATCCCACAGACCCGACTTTGATTTCCCAACGAATGCTGTGCTTTCCCAGAGTGGATGCCCGGGCAAACAGGCTTTCGCTCTATGCGGGTCCCTCCCGCCGTGCTGTGAATACTCGGCTAAGTCAAGCAGCAACAGCAGCCCACAGAACAGACTCTGATTTCCCAGCGACTGCCATGCTTTCGCAGAGGTTTTTTAGCTTGGCGTCAACCGAACTTCGCTGCTGCTTCCTCAGCAAGGATTTGGGCATTCGCTCTGTTGCATCAGGGAAGAGGAGCTGCGGTAGAGCTGGTGCCTCTTGGGCCTTGCTTTTCTGGGCTCCATGTTAGCGCCCTGGCTTCACCCTGCCAGGCCAAACTAAGCCGACACAGCCACAATCCTGCAGCAGCGTGCGTGGCCTAGGATGGCACTCTATGCACACTACCCTCTCCCGGTGTAGGCAACTCTTGGCCTTTCGCACTGGCCCTCAGGCTGACTCGCGGACTAGGCCAGTGCCTTCCCCACAGGAGAGTAGAAGCGCCAGGATCCCTGAACACCGCCCGTTTACTGGAATGGGGAGCTTGGGGGATAGTCCCCACTCCTTCCCCGGAACACCCCCTGACACCGACAAGGATGCATCTGACTTCACGTTTCTCGAGGGAGCTGTTTATGCGAGTTCCGGGTATGGCGCCTGGTAGCAAGCCCAAGTATGCCCTACGGACGGGTGGCCAAGGAGACGCTGTCCCCTTGGGACCAGGGGCACAGGACAGGCCTGCTTTCTGCCCAGACACCTTCCTCAGAGTGGAGCACGCGCCCCTGCCCTAGAAGTCCCTTCATGTCTCCTTAGCAGCCAGGCTTCCATCTCTCTGCACAGGGAACGGGTGACATTTGTCTTGCCACCGGCCTGCTGTTACTGCCAGGGCAGGCTTTCCTGCTTCCTGACCGATTCCTGACCACAATGCCATCGGCTCCTTTTCTTCTTCGGGCGCGGAGTGCTGCGCCTTCCCCCGACTTGCTCCTGAGGAGCGCAGTGAGAGACATGTCCCTTTCCTTAAGGCCCTTTCAGATTTGCAACCATGCTTCTCTCTCAGGCATAGGGGATGCTAGGGCAAAGAGGATTTCGCTCCATGCGGGTGTCTTCCACCGCGCTGCGGAGACTAGCTCAGGCAATCATCAGCAGCATCCCACACACCCGATTCTGATTTCCCAACGAATGTTGTGCTTTTCTAGAGGAGATGCCCAGGCAAAGAGGCTTTCGTTGTATGCGGGTTTCTCCCACCCTGCTCGGAATACTAGGCTAAGGCAAGCAGCAACACCAGCCCACAGAACTGACTTTGATTTCCCAGCAACAGCTATGCTTTCGCAGAGGTTTTCAGCTTGGCCCGAAACGCATTTCGCTGCTGCTTCCTCAGCAAGGCTTTGGGTGTTCGCTCTGTCGCCTTCGGGAGGAAGAGCTACGGGAGAACTGGTGCCTCTTGGGCATTCTTTTCCCGGGCTCCATGTTCGCGTCCTGGGTTCACCTGCCAGTCCTAACTAATCAGACAGAGCCACAAAGCTGCAGCAGCATGCGTGGCCTAGGTTTGCACTCTATGCACACTACCATCTCCCGGTGTAGGCCATGCTTGGCCTTTTTCTCGGGCACTCAGGCGGACTCGCGGTCTAGGCCAGTGCTTTCCCCACAGGAAAGGAGAGGTGACAGGATCCCTGCACACCACCCGTGCACTGAGATGGGGAGTTGTGGGGCATTGTTCCCACTCCTTCCCCGTACACACCGTGCCTCCGCGAACGCTTCCACATCCTGGAGGAAGACGGATTCTGACTGCCAATTCTTTCAGGGAGCTGTTTCTGCGAGTTCAGGGTAGGCGCCTGGTGGCAAGCCCATGTCTCCACAGGGACAGGTGGCCAAGGAGCTGCTGTCTCCTTGGACCCAGAGACTCAGGACAGGCATGCTTTCTGCCCCGAATCCTTCCTCAGAGTGGAGCACACGCCCCTGCCTAGACTTCCCCTCCTGTCTCCTTAGCAGCCAGGATTCCTTCTCTCTGCAGTGACAGATGTGTCCCTTAAGACTTTTCCACAGGTGCAACCACTCTTCTCTATCAGGCAGAGGGGATGCCCAGGCAAAGAGGATTTCGCTCCATGCGGGTTTATTACACCCTGCTGTGGAGACTAGCTCAGGCAAGCAGCAGCAGCATCCCACAGACCCGACTTTGATTTCCCAACGAATGCTGTGCTTTCCCAGAGTGGATGCCCGGGCAAACAGGCTTTCGCTCTATGCGGGTCCCTCCCGCCGTGCTGTGAATACTCGGCTAAGTCAAGCAGCAACAGCAGCCCACAGAACAGACTCTGATTTCCCAGCGACTGCCATGCTTTCGCAGAGGTTTTTTAGCTTGGCGTCAACCGAACTTCGCTGCTGCTTCCTCAGCAAGGATTTGGGCATTCGCTCTGTTGCATCAGGGAAGAGGAGCTGCGGTAGAGCTGGTGCCTCTTGGGCCTTGCTTTTCTGGGCTCCATGTTAGCGCCCTGGCTTCACCCTGCCAGGCCAAACTAAGCCGACACAGCCACAATCCTGCAGCAGCGTGCGTGGCCTAGGATGGCACTCTATGCACACTACCCTCTCCCGGTGTAGGCAACTCTTGGCCTTTCGCACTGGCCCTCAGGCTGACTCGCGGACTAGGCCAGTGCCTTCCCCACAGGAGAGTAGAAGCGCCAGGATCCCTGAACACCGCCCGTTTACTGGAATGGGGAGCTTGGGGGATAGTCCCCACTCCTTCCCCGGAACACCCCCTGACACCGACAAGGATGCATCTGACTTCACGTTTCTCGAGGGAGCTGTTTATGCGAGTTCCGGGTATGGCGCCTGGTAGCAAGCCCAAGTATGCCCTACGGACGGGTGGCCAAGGAGACGCTGTCCCCTTGGGACCAGGGGCACAGGACAGGCCTGCTTTCTGCCCAGACACCTTCCTCAGAGTGGAGCACGCGCCCCTGCCCTAGAAGTCCCTTCATGTCTCCTTAGCAGCCAGGCTTCCATCTCTCTGCACAGGGAACGGGTGACATTTGTCTTGCACCGGCCTGCTGTTACTGCCAGGGCAGGCTTTCCTGCTTCCTGACCGATTCCTGACCACAATGCCATCGGCTCCTTTTCTTCTTCGGGCGCGGAGTGCTGCGCCTTCCCCCGACTTGCTCCTGAGGAGCGCAGTGAGAGACATGTCCCTTTCCTTAAGGCCCTTTCAGATTTGCAACCATGCTTCTCTCTCAGGCATAGGGGATGCTAGGGCAAAGAGGATTTCGCTCCATGCGGGTGTCTTCCACCGCGCTGCGGAGACTAGCTCAGGCAATCATCAGCAGCATCCCACACACCCGATTCTGATTTCCCAACGAATGTTGTGCTTTTCTAGAGGAGATGCCCAGGCAAAGAGGCTTTCGTTGTATGCGGGTTTCTCCCACCCTGCTCGGAATACTAGGCTAAGGCAAGCAGCAACACCAGCCCACAGAACTGACTTTGATTTCCCAGCAACAGCTATGCTTTCGCAGAGGTTTTCAGCTTGGCCCGAAACGCATTTCGCTGCTGCTTCCTCAGCAAGGCTTTGGGTGTTCGCTCTGTCGCCTTCGGGAGGAAGAGCTACGGGAGAACTGGTGCCTCTTGGGCATTCTTTTCCCGGGCTCCATGTTCGCGTCCTGGGTTCACCTGCCAGTCCTAACTAATCAGACAGAGCCACAAAGCTGCAGCAGCATGCGTGGCCTAGGTTTGCACTCTATGCACACTACCATCTCCCGGTGTAGGCCATGCTTGGCCTTTTTCTCGGGCACTCAGGCGGACTCGCGGTCTAGGCCAGTGCTTTCCACACAGGAAAGGAGAGGTGACAGGATCCCTGCACACCACCCGTGCACTGAGATGGGGAGTTGTGGGGCATTGTTCCCACTCCTTCCCCGTACACACCGTGCCTCCGCGAACGCTTCCACATCCTGGAGGAAGACGGATTCTGACTGCCAATTCTTTCAGGGAGCTGTTTCTGCGAGTTCAGGGTAGGCGCCTGGTGGCAAGCCCATGTCTCCACAGGGACAGGTGGCCAAGGAGCTGCTGTCTCCTTGGACCCAGAGACTCAGGACAGGCATGCTTTCTGCCCCGAATCCTTCCTCAGAGTGGAGCACACGCCCCTGCCTAGACTTCCCCTCCTGTCTCCTTAGCAGCCAGGATTCCTTCTCTCTGCAGTGACAGATGTGTCCCTTAAGACTTTTCCACAGGTGCAACCACTCTTCTCTATCAGGCAGAGGGGATGCCCAGGCAAAGAGGATTTCGCTCCATGCGGGTTTATTACACCCTGCTGTGGAGACTAGCTCAGGCAAGCAGCAGCAGCATCCCACAGACCCGACTTTGATTTCCCAACGAATGCTGTGCTTTCCCAGAGTGGATGCCCGGGCAAACAGGCTTTCGCTCTATGCGGGTCCCTCCCGCCGTGCTGTGAATACTCGGCTAAGTCAAGCAGCAACAGCAGCCCACAGAACAGACTCTGATTTCCCAGCGACTGCCATGCTTTCGCAGAGGTTTTTTAGCTTGGCGTCAACCGAACTTCGCTGCTGCTTCCTCAGCAAGGATTTGGGCATTCGCTCTGTTGCATCAGGGAAGAGGAGCTGCGGTAGAGCTGGTGCCTCTTGGGCCTTGCTTTTCTGGGCTCCATGTTAGCGCCCTGGCTTCACCCTGCCAGGCCAAACTAAGCCGACACAGCCACAATCCTGCAGCAGCGTGCGTGGCCTAGGATGGCACTCTATGCACACTACCCTCTCCCGGTGTAGGCAACTCTTGGCCTTTCGCACTGGCCCTCAGGCTGACTCGCGGACTAGGCCAGTGCCTTCCCCACAGGAGAGTAGAAGCGCCAGGATCCCTGAACACCGCCCGTTTACTGGAATGGGGAGCTTGGGGGATAGTCCCCACTCCTTCCCCGGAACACCCCCTGACACCGACAAGGATGCATCTGACTTCACGTTTCTCGAGGGAGCTGTTTATGCGAGTTCCGGGTATGGCGCCTGGTAGCAAGCCCAAGTATGCCCTACGGACGGGTGGCCAAGGAGACGCTGTCCCCTTGGGACCAGGGGCACAGGACAGGCCTGCTTTCTGCCCAGACACCTTCCTCAGAGTGGAGCACGCGCCCCTGCCCTAGAAGTCCCTTCATGTCTCCTTAGCAGCCAGGCTTCCATCTCTCTGCACAGGGAACGGGTGACATTTGTCTTGCCACCGGCCTGCTGTTACTGCCAGGGCAGGCTTTCCTGCTTCCCGACCGATTCCTGACCACAATGCCATCGGCTCCTTTTCTTCTTCGGGCGCGGAGTGCTGCGCCTTCCCCCGACTTGCTCCTGAGGAGCGCAGTGAGAGACATGTCCCTTTCCTTAAGGCCCTTTCAGATTTGCAACCATGCTTCTCTCTCAGGCATAGGGGATGCTAGGGCAAAGAGGATTTCGCTCCATGCGGGTGTCTTCCACCGCGCTGCGGAGACTAGCTCAGGCAATCCTCAGCAGCATCCCACACACCCGATTCTGATTTCCCAACGAATGTTGTGCTTTTCTAGAGGAGATGCCCAGGCAAAGAGGCTTTCGTTGTATGCGGGTTTCTCCCACCCTGCTCGGAATACTAGGCTAAGGCAAGCAGCAACACCAGCCCACAGAACTGACTCTGATTTCCCAGCAACAGCTATGCTTTCGCAGAGGTTTTCAGCTTGGCCCAAAACGCATTTCGCTGCTGCTTCCTCAGCAAGGCTTTGGGTGTTCGCTCTGTCGCCTTCGGGAGGAAGAGCTACGGGAGAACTGGTGCCTCTTGGGCATTCTTTTCCCGGGCTCCATGTTCGCGTCCTGGGTTCACCTGCCAGTCCTAACTAATCAGACAGAGCCACAAAGCTGCAGCAGCATGCGTGGCCTAGGTTTGCACTCTATGCACACTACCATCTCCCGGTGTAGGCCATGCTTGGCCTTTTTCTCGGGCACTCAGGCGGACTCGCGGTCTAGGCCAGTGCTTTCCCCACAGGAAAGGAGAGGTGACAGGATCCCTGCACACCACCCGTGCACTGAGATGGGGAGTTGTGGGGCATTGTTCCCACTCCTTCCCCGTACACACCGTGCCTCCGCGAACGCTTCCACATCCTGGAGGAAGACGGATTCTGACTGCCAATTCTTTCAGAGAGCTGTTTCTGCGAGTTCAGGGTAGGCGCCTGGGGGCAAGCCCATGTCTCCACAGGGACAGGTGGCCAAGGAGCTGCTGTCTCCTTGGACCCAGAGACTCAGGACAGGCATGCTTTCTGCCCCGAATCCTTCCTCAGAGTGGAGCACACGCCCCTGCCTAGACTTCCCCTCCTGTCTCCTTAGCAGCCAGGATTCCTTCTCTCTGCAGTGACAGATGTGTCCCTTAAGACTTTTCCACAGGTGCAACCACTCTTCTCTATCAGGCAGAGGGGATGCCCAGGCAAAGAGGATTTCGCTCCATGCGGGTTTATTACACCCTGCTGTGGAGACTAGCTCAGGCAAGCAGCAGCAGCATCCCACAGACCCGACTTTGATTTCCCAACGAATGCTGTGCTTTCCCAGAGTGGATGCCCGGGCAAACAGGCTTTCGCTCTATGCGGGTCCCTCCCGCCGTGCTGTGAATACTCGGCTAAGTCAAGCAGCAACAGCAGCCCACAGAACAGACTCTGATTTCCCAGCGACTGCCATGCTTTCGCAGAGGTTTTTTAGCTTGGCGTCAACCGAACTTCGCTGCTGCTTCCTCAGCAAGGATTTGGGCATTCGCTCTGTTGCATCAGGGAAGAGGAGCTGCGGTAGAGCTGGTGCCTCTTGGGCCTTGCTTTTCTGGGCTCCATGTTAGCGCCCTGGCTTCACCCTGCCAGGCCAAACTAAGCCGACACAGCCACAATCCTGCAGCAGCGTGCGTGGCCTAGGATGGCACTCTATGCACACTACCCTCTCCCGGTGTAGGCAACTCTTGGCCTTTCGCACTGGCTCTCAGGCTGACTCGCGGACTAGGCCAGTGCCATCCCCACAGGATAGGAGAAGCGATAGGATCCCTGAACGCCGCCCATTCATTGGAATGGGGAGCTTGGGGGATAGTCTCCACTCCTTCCCCGGAACACCCCCTGCCACTGAGAAGGATGCATCTGACTTCCCGTTTCTCGAGGGAGCTGTTTATGCGAGTTCCGGGTATGGCGCCTGGTAGCAGGCCCAAGTCTGCCCTACTGACAGGTGGCCAAGGAGATGCTGTCCCCTTGGGACCAGAGGCACAGCACAGGCCTGCTTTCTGCCCAGACTCCTTCCTCAGAGTGGAGCACCCGCCCCTGCCCTAGTAGTCCCCTCATGTCTCCTTTGCAGCCAGGCTTCCATCTCTCCGCACAGGGAACGGGTGACATTTGTCTTGCCACCGTCCTGCTGTCCTGCCACGGCAGGCTCTCCTGCTTCCCGACCGTTTCGCGACCACAAGGCCATCGGCTCCTTTTCTTCTTCGGGGGCGGAGTGCTGCGCCTTTCCTCGACTTGCTCCTGGGGAGTGCAGTGAGAGACGTGTCCCTTTCCTTAAGGCCCTTTCAGATGTGTAACCATGCTTCTCTCTCAGGCAGAGGGGATGCTAGGGCAAAGAGGATTTCGCTCCATGCGGGTGTCTTCCACCGTGCTGTGGAGACTAGCTCAGGCAATCAGCAGCAACATCCCACACACCCGATTCTGATTTCCCAAAGAAGGCTGTGCTTTTCTAGAGGAGATGCCCAGGCAAAGAGGCCCTCGCTGTATGCGGGTTTCTCCCACCGTGAGACTGGGCTCAGTCAAGCAGCAGCAGTAGCCCGCAGAACCGACTCTGATTTCTCAGCGAATGCTGTGCTTTCGCAGAGGCTTTGGGCTGGGAGTGAAATGCACTTCGACGCTGCTTCCTCAGCAAGGCTTCGTTGGCATCACGGAAGAAGAGCTGCGGGAGAGGTGGTGCCCCTTGGGCCTTGCTTTCGCGGGCTCCATGTTCGCGTCCTGCGTTCAACCTGAGAAGCCGAAATAAGCAGAAACAGCCACAACCCTGCAGCAGCGTGCGTGGCCTAGGATGGCACTCTGCTCACAATGCCACCTCCCGGCGTAGGCAAGGCTTGCCCTTTTGCTCTGGCGTTCTGGTGGACAGGGGACTAGGCCAGTGCATTCACCAGCCGAGAGGAGACGCTACTGAATCACTGCACACTGCCCGCGCCCTGGGATGGGGAGTAATGGGTAACTGTCACTCCTTCCCCGGAACACCCCATGCCTCCGACAACGCTGCCACATCCTGGAGGAAGACGGAATGTAACTGCCCGTTCCTCCAGGAGCTGTTTCTCCGAATTCAGGGCCGACGCCTGGTGACAAGCCCACGTCTGCCCTATGGACAGGTGGCCAAAGAGCCGCTGCCCCTTGGACCCAGAGGCACGGGACAGGCTTGCCTTCTGCCCAGACTCCTTTCTCAGAGTGGAGCACAGGCGCCTGCCCTAGACGTTCGCTCATGTCACCTTAGGAGCCAGGCTTCATTCTTTCCGCTCAGGGAGAATGTGACCCTTGTCTTGCCACCTTGCCTGCTGTTCCTGCCATGGCAGGCTCTCCTGCTTCGCAACCATTTCCCGACAGCAAGGCCAACGGCTCCTTCTCTTCTCCCGGGGCGGTGAGCTGCACCTTCCCCGACATGCTCCTGGGGAGCCCAGTGACAGACTTGTCCCTTTCCTTAAGGCTGTTTCCACAGGCGCAACCTCGCTTCTCTCTCAGGCAGAGGGGATGCCCAGGCAAAGAGGATTTCGCTCCATGCGGGTTTCTTACACCCTGCTGTGGAGACTAGCTCAGGCAAGCAGCAGCAGCATACCACAAACCCGACTCTGATTTTTCCAACGAATGCTGTGCTTTCCCAGAGGAGATGCCCAGGCAAAGAGGCTTTCGCTCAATGCGGGTTTCTCCCGCCGTGCTGCGAATACTAGGCAATGTCAAGCAGCAACAGCAGCCCGCAGAACAGACGGTGATTTCCCAGCGACTGCTATGCTTTCACAGAGGTTTTCAGCTTGGCGTGAACCGAACTTCGCTGCTGCTTCCTCAGCAAGGATTTGGGCATTCACTCTGTTGCGTCAGGGAAGAAGAGCTGCGGGAGAGCTGGTGCCTCTTGGGCCTTGCTTTCCTGGGCTCCATGTTAGCGCCCTGGCTTCACCCTGCCAGGCCAAACTAAGCCGACACAGCCACAATCCTGCAGCAGCGTGCGTGGCCTAGGATGGCACTCTATGCACACTACCCTCTCCCGGTGTAGGCAACTCTTGGCCTTTCGCACTGGCCCTCAGGCTGACTCGCGGACTAGGCCAGTGCCTTCCCCACAGGAGAGTAGAAGCGCCAGGATCCCTGAACACCGCCCGTTTACTGGAATGGGGAGCTTGGGGGATAGTCCCCACTCCTTCCCCGGAACACCCCCTGACACCGACAAGGATGCATCTGACTTCACGTTTCTCGAGGGAGCTGTTTATGCGAGTTCCGGGTATGGCGCCTGGTAGCAAGCCCAAGTATGCCCTATGGATGGGTGGCCAAGGAGACGCTGTCCCCTTGGGACCAGGGGCACAGGACAGGCCTGCTTTCTGCCCAGACACCTTCCTCAGAGTGGAGCACGCGCCCCTGCCCTAGAAGTCCCTTCATGTCTCCTTAGCAGCCAGGCTTCCATCTCTCTGCACAGGGAACGGGTGACATTTGTCTTGCCACCGGCCTGCTGTTACTGCCAGGGCAGGCTTTCCTGCTTCCCGACCGATTCCTGACCACAATGCCATCGGCTCCTTTTCTTCTTCGGGCGCGGAGTGCTGCGCCTTCCCCCGACTTGCTCCTGAGGAGCGCAGTGAGAGACATGTCCCTTTCCTTAAGGCCCTTTCAGATTTGCAACCATGCTTCTCTCTCAGGCATAGGGGATGCTAGGGCAAAGAGGATTTCGCTCCATGCGGGTGTCTTCCACCGCGCTGCGGAGACTAGCTCAGGCAATCATCAGCAGCATCCCACACACCCGATTCTGATTTCCCAACGAATGTTGTGCTTTTCTAGAGGAGATGCCCAGGCAAAGAGGCTTTCGTTGTATGCGGGTTTCTCCCACCCTGCTCGGAATACTAGGCTAAGGCAAGCAGCAACACCAGCCCACAGAACTGACTCTGATTTCCCAGCAACAGCTATGCTTTCGCAGAGGTTTTCAGCTTGGCCCGAAACGCATTTCGCTGCTGCTTCCTCAGCAAGGCTTTGGGTGTTCGCTCTGTCGCCTTCGGGAGGAAGAGCTACGGGAGAACTGGTGCCTCTTGGGCATTCTTTTCCCGGGCTCCATGTTCGCGTCCTGGGTTCACCTGCCAGTCCTAACTAATCAGACAGAGCCACAAAGCTGCAGCAGCATGCGTGGCCTAGGTTTGCACTCTATGCACACTACCATCTCCCGGTGTAGGCCATGCTTGGCCTTTTTCTCGGGCACTCAGGCGGACTCGCGGTCTAGGCCAGTGCTTTCCCCACAGGAAAGGAGAGGTGACAGGATCCCTGCACACCACCCGTGCACTGAGATGGGGAGTTGTGGGGCATTGTTCCCACTCCTTCCCCGTACACACCGTGCCTCCGCGAACGCTTCCACATCCTGGAGGAAGACGGATTCTGACTGCCAATTCTTTCAGGGAGCTGTTTCTGCGAGTTCAGTGTAGGCGTCTGGTGGCAAGCCCATGTCTCCACAGGGACAGGTGGCCAAGGAGCTGCTGTCTCCTTGGACCCAGAGACTCAGGACAGGCATGCTTTCTGCCCCGAATCCTTCCTCAGAGTGGAGCACACGCCCCTGCCTAGACTTCCCCTCCTGTCTCCTTAGCAGCCAGGATTCCTTCTCTCTGCAGTGACAGATGTGTCCCTTAAGACTTTTCCACAGGTGCAACCACTCTTCTCTATCAGGCAGAGGGGATGCCCAGGCAAAGAGGATTTCGCTCCATGCGGGTTTATTACACCCTGCTGTGGAGACTAGCTCAGGCAAGCAGCAGCAGCATCCCACAGACCCGACTGTGATTTCCCAACGAATGCTGTGCTTTCCCAGAGTGGATGCCCGGGCAAACAGGCTTTCGCTCTATGCGGGTCCCTCCCGCCGTGCTGTGAATACTCGGCTAAGTCAAGCAGCAACAGCAGCCCACAGAACAGACTCTGATTTCCCAGCGACTCCTATGCTTTCGCAGAGGTTTTCAGCTTGGCGTCAACCGAACTTCGCTGCTGCTTCCTTAGCAAGGATTTGGGTATTCGCTCTGTTGCATCAGGGAAGAGGAGCTGCGGTAGAGCTGGTGCCTCTTGGGCCTTGCTTTTCTGGGCTCCATGTTAGCGCCCTGGCTTCACCCTGCCAGGCCAAACTAAGCCGACACAGCCACAATCCTGCAGCAGCGTGCGTGGCCTAGGATGGCACTCTATGCACACTACCCTCTCCCGGTGTAGGCAACTCTTGGCCTTTCGCACTGGCTCTCAGGCTGACTCGCGGACTAGGCCAGTGCCTTCCCCACAGGAGAGGAGAACCGACAGGATCCCTGAACGCCGCCCATTCATTGGAATGGGGAGCTTGGGGGATAGTCCCCACTCCTTCCCCGGAACACCCCCTGCCACTGAGAAGGATGCATCTGACTTCCCGTTTCTCGAGGGAGCTGTTTATGTGAGTTCCGGGTATGGCGCCTGGTAGCAGGCCCAAGTCTGCCCTACTGACAGGTGGCCAAGGAGATGCTGTCCCCTTGGGACCAGAGGCACAGCACAGGCCTGCTTTCTGCCCAAACTCCTTCCTCAGAGTGGAGCACGCGCCCCTGCCCTAGTAGTCCCCTCATGTCTCCTTTGCAGCCAGGCTTCCATCTCTCCGCACAGGGAACGGGTGACATTTGTCTTGCCACCGGCCTGCTGTCCTGCCACGGCAGGCTCTCCTGCTTCCCGACCGTTTCGCGACCACAAGGCCATCGGCTCCTTTTCTTCTTCGGGGGCGGAGTGCTGCGCCTTTCCTCGACTTGCTCCTGGGGAGTGCAGTGAGAGACGTGTCCCTTTCCTTAAGGCCCTTTCAGATGTGTAACCATGCTTCTCTCTCAGGCAGAGGGGATGCTAGGGCAAAGAGGATTTCGCTCCATGCGGGTGTCTTCCACCGTGCTGTGGAGACTAGCTCAGGCAATCAGCAGCAACATCCCACACACCCGATTCTGATTTCCCAAAGAAGGCTGTGCTTTTCTAGAGGAGATGCCCAGGCAAAGAGGCCCTCGCTGTATGCGGGTTTCTCCCACCGTGAGACTGGGCTCAGTCAAGCAGCAGCAGTAGCCCGCAGAACCGTCTCTGATTTCTCAGCGAATGCTGTGCTTTCGCAGAGGCTTTGGGCTGGGAGTGAACTGCACTTCGACGCTGCTTCCTCAGCAAGGCTTCGTTGGCATCACGGAAGAAGAGCTGCGGGAGAGGTGGTGCCCCTTGGGCCTTGCTTTCGCGGGCTCCATGTTCGCGTCCTGGGTTCAACCTGAGAAGCCGAAATAAGCAGAAACAGCCACAACCCTGCAGCAGCGTGCGTGGCCTAGGATGGCACTCTGCTCACAATGCCACCTCCCGGCGTAGGCAAGGCTTGCCCTTTTGCTCTGGCGTTCTGGTGGACAGGGGACTAGGCCAGTGCATTCACCAGCCGAAAGGAGACGCTACTGAATCACTGCACACTGCCCGCGCCCTGTGATGGGGAGTAATGGGTAACTGTCACTCCTTCCCCAGAACACCCCATGCCTCCGACAACGCTGCCACATCCTGGAGGAAGACGGAATGTAACTGCCCGTTCCTCCAGGAGCTGTTTCTCCGAAGTCAGGGCCGACGCCTGGTGACAAGCCCACGTCTGCCCTATGGACAGGTGGCCAAAGAGCCGCTGCCCCTTGGACCCAGAGGCACGGGACAGGCCTGCCTTCTGCCCAGACTCCTTTCTCAGAGTGGAGCACAGGCGCCTGCCCTAGACGTTCGCTCATGTCACCTTAGGAGCCAGGCTTCATTCTTTCCGCACAGGGAGAATGTGACCCTTGTCTTGCCACCTTGCCTGCTGTTCCTGCCATGGCAGGCTCTCCTGCTTCGCAACCATTTCCCGACAGCAAGGCCAACGGCTCCTTCTCTTCTCCCGGGGCGGTGAGCTGCACCTTCCCCGACATGCTCCTGGGGAGCCCAGTGACAGACTTGTCCCTTTCCTTAAGGCTGTTTCCACAGGCGCAACCTCGCTTCTCTCTCAGGCAGAGGGGGATTCACGGGTAAAGAGGATTTCGCTCCATGCGGGTTTCTTACACCCTGCTGTGGAGACTAGCTCAGGCAAGCAGCAGCAGCATACCACAAACCCGACTCTGATTTTTCCAACGAATGCTGTGCTTTCCCAGAGGAGATGCCCAGGCAAAGAGGCTTTCGCTCAATGCGGGTTTCTCCCGCCGTGCTGCGAATACTAGGCAATGTCAAGCAGCAACAGCAGCCCGCAGAACAGACGGTGATTTCCCAGCGACTGCTATGCTTTCACAGAGGTTTTCAGCTTGGCGTGAACCGAACTTCGCTGCTGCTTCCTCAGCAAGGATTTGGGCATTCACTCTGTTGCGTCAGGGAAGAAGAGCTGCGGGAGAGCTGGTGCCTCTTGGGCCTTGCTTTCCTGGGCTCCATGTTAGCGCCCTGGCTTCACCCTGCCAGGCCAAACTAAGCCGACACAGCCACAATCCTGCAGCAGCGTGCGTGGCCTAGGATGGCACTCTATGCACACTACCCTCTCCCGGTGTAGGCAACTCTTGGCCTTTCGCACTGGCCCTCAGGCTGACTCGCGGACTAGGCCAGTGCCTTCCCCACAGGAGAGTAGAAGCGCCAGGATCCCTGAACACCGCCCGTTTACTGGAATGGGGAGCTTGGGGGATAGTCCCCACTCCTTCCCCGGAACACCCCCTGACACCGACAAGGATGCATCTGACTTCACGTTTCTCGAGGGAGCTGTTTATGCGAGTTCCGGGTATGGCGCCTGGTAGCAAGCCCAAGTATGCCCTACGGATGGGTGGCCAAGGAGACGCTGTCCCCTTGGGACCAGGGGCACAGGACAGGCCTGCTTTCTGCCCAGACACCTTCCTCAGAGTGGAGCACGCGCCCCTGCCCTAGAAGTCCCTTCATGTCTCCTTAGCAGCCAGGCTTCCATCTCTCTGCACAGGGAACGGGTGACATTTGTCTTGCCACCGGCCTGCTGTTACTGCCAGGGCAGGCTTTCCTGCTTCCCGACCGATTCCTGACCACAATGCCATCGGCTCCTTTTCTTCTTCGGGCGCGGAGTGCTGCGCCTTCCCCCGACTTGCTCCTGAGGAGCGCAGTGAGAGACATGTCCCTTTCCTTAAGGCCCTTTCAGATTTGCAACCATGCTTCTCTCTCAGGCATAGGGGATGCTAGGGCAAAGAGGATTTCGCTCCATGCGGGTGTCTTCCACCGCGCTGCGGAGACTAGCTCAGGCAATCATCAGCAGCATCCCACACACCCGATTCTGATTTCCCAACGAATGTTGTGCTTTTCTAGAGGAGATGCCCAGGCAAAGAGGCTTTCGTTGTATGCGGGTTTCTCCCACCCTGCTCGGAATACTAGGCTAAGGCAAGCAGCAACACCAGCCCACAGAACTGACTCTGATTTCCCAGCAACAGCTATGCTTTCGCAGAGGTTTTCAGCTTGGCCCGAAACGCATTTCGCTGCTGCTTCCTCAGCAAGGCTTTGGGTGTTCGCTCTGTCGCCTTCGGGAGGAAGAGCTACGGGAGAACTGGTGCCTCTTGGGCATTCTTTTCCCGGGCTCCATGTTCGCGTCCTGGGTTCACCTGCCAGTCCTAACTAATCAGACAGAGCCACAAAGCTGCAGCAGCATGCGTGGCCTAGGTTTGCACTCTATGCACACTACCATCTCCCGGTGTAGGCCATGCTTGGCCTTTTTCTCGGCACTCAGGTGGACTCGCGGTCTAGGCCAGTGCTTTCCCCACAGGAAAGGAGAGGTGACAGGATCCCTGCACACCACCCGTGCACTGAGATGGGGAGTTGTGGGGCATTGTTCCCACTCCTTCCCCGTACACACCGTGCCACTGCGAACGCTTCCACATCCTGGAGGAAGACGGATTCTGACTGCCAATTCTTTCAGGGAGCTGTTTCTGCGAGTTCAGGGTAGGCGCCTGGTGAAAAGCCCATGTCTCCACAGGGACAGGTGGCCAAGGAGCTGCTGTCTCCTTGGACCCAGAGACTCAGGACAGGCATGCTTTCTGCCCCGAATCCTTCCTCAGAGTAGAGCACACGCCCCTGCCTAGACTTCCCCTCCTGTCTCCTTAGCAGCCAGGATTCCTTCTCTCTGCAGTGACAGATGTGTCCCTTAAGACTTTTCCACAGGTGCAACCACTCTTCTCTATCAGGCAGAGGGGATGCCCAGGCAAAGAGGATTTCGCTCCATGCGGGTTTATTACACCCTGCTGTGGAGACTAGCTCAGGCAAGCAGCAGCAGCATCCCACAGACCCGACTCTGATTTCCCAACGAATGCTGTGCTTTCCCAGAGTGGATGCCCGGGCAAACAGGCTTTCGCTCTATGCGGGTCCCTCCCGCCGTGCTGTGAATACTCGGCTAAGTCAAGCAGCAACAGCAGCCCACAGAACAGACTCTGATTTCCCAGCGACTGCTATGCTTTCGCAGAGGGTTTCAGCTTGGCGTCAACCGAACTTCGCTGCTGCTTCCTCAGCAAGGATTTGGGCATTCGCTCTGTTGCATCAGGGAAGAGGAGCTGCGGTAGAGCTGGTGCCTCTTGGGCCTTGCTTTTCTGGGCTCCATGTTAGCGCCCTGGCTTCACCCTGCCAGGCCCAACTAAGCCGACACAGCCACAATCCTGCAGCAGCGTGCGTGGCCTAGGATGGCACTCTATGCACACTACCCTCTCCCGGTGTAGGCAACTCTTGGCCTTTCGCACTGGCTCTCAGGCTGACTCGCGGACTAGGCCAGTGCCTTCCTCACAGGAGAGGAGAACCGACAGGATCCCTGAACGCCGCCCATTCATTGGAATGGGGAGCTTGGGGGATAGTCCCCACTCCTTCCCCGGAACACCCCCTGCCACTGAGAAGGATGCATCTGACTTCCCGTTTCTCGAGGGAGCTGTTTATGCGAGTTCCGGGTATGGCGCCTGGTAGCAGGCCCAAGTCTGCCCTACTGACAAGGGGCCAAGGAGATGCTGTCCCCTTGGGACCAGAGGCACAGCACAGGCCTGCTTTCTGCCCAGACTCCTTCCTCAGAGTGGAGCACGTGCCCCTGCCCTAGTAGTCCCCTCATGTCTCCTTTGCAGCCAGGCTTCCATCTCTCCGCACAGGGAACGGGTGACATTTGTCTTGCCACCGGCCTGCTCTCCTGCCACGGCAGGCTCTCCTGCTTCCCGACCGTTTCGCGACCACAAGGCCATCGGCTCCTTTTCTTCTTCGGGGGCGGAGTGCTGCGCCTTTCCTCGACTTGCTCCTGGGGAGTGCAGTGAGAGACGTGTCCCTTTCCTTAAGGCCCTTTCAGATGTGTAACCATGCTTCTCTCTCAGGCAGAGGGGATGCTAGGGCAAAGAGGATTTCGCTCCATGCGGGTGTCTTCCACCGTGCTGTGGAGACTAGCTCAGGCAATCAGCAGCAACATCCCACACACCCGATTCTGATTTCCCAAAGAAGGCTGTGCTTTTCTAGAGGAGATGCCCAGGCAAAGAGGCCCTCGCTGTATGCGGGTTTCTCCCACCGTGAGACTGGGCTCAGTCAAGCAGCAGCAGTAGCCCGCAGAACCGACTCTGATTTCTCAGCGAATGCTGTGCTTTCGCAGAGGCTTTGGGCTGGGAGTGAACTGCACTTCGACGCTGCTTCCTCAGCAAGGCTTCGTTGGCATCACGGAAGAAGAGCTGCGGGAGATGTGGTGCCCCTTGGGCCTTGCTTTCGCGGGCTCCATGTTCGCGTCCTGCGTTCAACCTGAGAAGCCGAAATAAGCAGAAACAGCCACAACCCTGCAGCAGCGTGCGTGGCCTAGGATGGCACTCTGCTCACAATGCCACCTCCCGGCGTAGGCAAGGCTTGCCCTTTTGCTCTGGCGTTCTGGTGGACAGGGGACTAGGCCAGTGCATTCACCAGCCGAAAGGAGACGCTACTGAATCACTGCACACTGCCCGGGCCCTGGGATCGGGAGTAATGGGTAACTGTCACTCCTTCCCCGGAACACCCCATGCCTCCGACAACGCTGCCACATCCTGGAGGAAGACGGAATGTAACTGCCCGTTCCTCCAGGAGCTGTTTCTCCGAAGTCAGGGCCGACGCCTGGTGACAAGCCCACGTGTGCCCTATGGACAGGTGGCCAAAGAGCCGCTGCCCCTTGGACCCAGAGGCACGGGACAGGCCTGCCTTCTGCCCAGACTCCTTTCTCAGAGTGGAGCACAGGCGCCTGCCCTAGACGTTCGCTCATGTCACCTTAGGAGCCAGGCTTCATTCTTTCCGCACAGGGAGAATGTGACCCTTGTCTTGCCACCTTGCCTGCTGTTCCTGCCATGGCAGGCTCTCCTGCTTCGCAACCATTTCCCGACAGCAAGGCCAACGGCTCCTTCTCTTCTCCCGGGGCGGTGAGCTGCACCTTCCCCGACATGCTCCTGGGGAGCCCAGTGACAGACTTGTCCCTTTCCTTAAGGCTGTTTCCACAGGCGCAACCTCGCTTCTCTCTCAGGCAGAGGGGGATTCGCGGGTAAAGAGGATTTCGCTCCATGAGGGTTTCTTACACCCTGCTGTGGAGACTAGCTCAGGCAAGCAGCAGCAGCATACCACAAACCCGACTCTGATTTTTCCAACGAATGCTGTGCTTTCCCAGAGGAGATGCCCAGGCAAAGAGGCTTTCGCTCAATGCGGGTTTCTCCCGCCGTGCTGCGAATACTAGGCAATGTCAAGCAGCAACAGCAGCCCGCAGAACAGACGGTGATTTCCCAGCGACTGCTATGCTTTCGCAGAGGTTTTCAGCTTGGCGTGAACCGAACTTCGCTGCTGCTTCCTCAGCAAGGATTTGGGCATTCGCTCTGTTGCATCAGGGAAGAAGAGCTTCGGTAAAGCTGGTGCCTCTTGGGCCTTGCTTTCCTGGGCTCCATGTTAGTGTCCTGGCTTCAGCATGCCAAGCCAAACTAAGCCGACACAGCCACAATCCTGCAGCAGCGTGCGTGGCCTAGGATGGCACTCTATGCACACTACCCTCTCCCGGTGTAGGCAACTCTTGGCCTTTCGCACTGGCCCTCAGGCTGACTCGCGGACTAGGCCAGTGCCTTCCCCACAGGAGAGTAGAAGCGCCAGGATCCCTGAACACCGCCCGTTTACTGGAATGGGGAGCTTGGGGGATAGTCCCCACTCCTTCCCCGGAACACCCCCTGACACCGACAAGGATGCATCTGACTTCACGTTTCTCGAGGGAGCTGTTTATCCGAGTTCCGGGTATGGCGCCTGGTAGCAAGCCCAAGTATGCCCTACGGACGGGTGGCCAAGGAGACGCTGTCCCCTTGGGACCAGGGGCACAGGACAGGCCTGCTTTCTCCCCAGACACCTTCCTCAGAGTGGAGCACGCGCCCCTGCCCTAGAAGTCCCTTCATGTCTCCTTAGCAGCCAGGCTTCCATCTCTCTGCACAGGGAACGGGTGACATTTGTCTTGCCACCGGCCTGCTGTTACTGCCAGGGCAGGCTTTCCTGCTTCCCGACCGATTCCTGACCACAATGCCATCGGCTCCTTTTCTTCTTCGGGCGCGGAGTGCTGCGCCTTCCCCCGACTTGCTCCTGAGGAGCGCAGTGAGAGACATGTCCCTTTCCTTAAGGCCCTTTCAGATTTGCAACCATGCTTCTCTCTCAGGCATAGGGGATGCTAGGGCAAAGAGGATTTCGCTCCATGCGGGTGTCTTCCACCGCGCTGCGGAGACTAGCTCAGGCCATCATCAGCAGCATCCCACACATCCGATTCTGATTTCCCAACGAATGTTGTGCTTTTCTAGAGGAGATGCCCAGGCAAAGAGGCTTTCGTTGTATGCGGGTTTCTCCCACCCTGCTCGGAATACTAGGCTAAGGCAAGCAGCAACACCAGCCCACAGAACTGACTCTGATTTCCCAGCAACAGCTATGCTTTCGCAGAGGTTTTCAGCTTGGCCCGAAACGCATTTCGCTGCTGCTTCCTCAGCAAGGCTTTGGGTGTTCGCTCTGTCGCCTTCGGGAGGAAGAGCTACGGGAGAACTGGTGCCTCTTGGGCATTCTTTTCCCGGGCTCCATGTTCGCGTCCTGGGTTCACCTGCCAGTCCTAACTAATCAGACAGAGCCACAAAGCTGCAGCAGCATGCGTGGCCTAGGTTTGCACTCTATGCACACTACCATCTCCCGGTGTAGGCCATGCTTGGCCTTTTTCTCGGGCACTCAGGCGGACTCGCGGTCTAGGCCAGTGCTTTCCCCACAGGAAAGGAGAGGTGACAGGATCCCTGCACACCACCCGTGCACTGAGATGGGGAGTTGTGGGGCATTGTTCCCACTCCTTCCCCGTACACACCGTGCCTCCGCGAACGCTTCCACATCCTGGAGGAAGACGGATTCTGACTGCCAATTCTTTCAGGGAGCTGTTTCTGCGAGTTCAGGGTAGGCGCCTGGTGAAAAGCCCATGTCTCCACAGGGACAGGTGGCCAAGGAGCTGCTGTCTCCTTGGACCCAGAGACTCAGGACAGGCATGCTTTCTGCCCCGAATCCTTCCTCAGAGTGGAGCACACGCCCCTGCCTAGACTTCCCCTCCTGTCTCCTTAGCAGCCAGGATTCCTTCTCTCTGCAGTGACAGATGTGTCCCTTAAGACTTTTCCACAGGTGCAACCACTCTTCTCTATCAGGCAGAGGGGATGCCCAGGCAAAGAGGATTTCGCTCCATGCGGGTTTATTACACCCTGCTGTGGAGACTAGCTCAGGCAAGCAGCAGCAGCATCCCACAAACCCGACTCTGATTTCCCAACGAATGCTGTGCTTTCCCAGAGTGGATGCCCGGGCAAACAGGCTTTCGCTCTATGCGGGTCCCTCCCGCCGTGCTGTGAATACTCGGCTAAGTCAAGCAGCAACAGCAGCCCACAGAACAGACTCTGATTTCCCAGCGACTGCCATGCTTTCGCAGAGGTTTTTTAGCTTGGCGTCAACCGAACTTCGCTGCTGCTTCCTCAGCAAGGATTTGGGCATTCGCTCTGTTGCATCAGGGAAGAGGAGCTGCGGTAGAGCTGGTGCCTCTTGGGCCTTGCTTTTCTGGGCTCCATGTTAGCGCCCTGGCTTCACCCTGCCAGGCCAAACTAAGCCGACACAGCCACAATCCTGCAGCAACGTGCGTGGCCTAGGATGGCACTCTATGCACACTACCCTCTCCCGGTGTAGGCAACTCTTGGCCTTTCGCACTGGCCCTCAGGCTGACTCGCGGACTAGGCCAGTGCCTTCCCCACAGGAGAGTAGAAGCGCCAGGATCCCTGAACACCGCCCGTTTACTGGAATGGGGAGCTTGGGGGATAGTCCCCACTCCTTCCCCGGAACACCCCCTGACACCGACAAGGATGCATCTGACTTCACGTTTCTCGAGGGAGCTGTTTATGCGAGTTCCGGGTATGGCGCCTGGTAGCAAGCCCAAGTATGCCCTACGGACGGGTGGCCAAGGAGACGCTGTCCCCTTGGGACCAGGGGCACAGGACAGGCCTGCTTTCTGCCCAGACACCTTCCTCAGAGTGGAGCACGCGCCCCTGCCCTAGAAGTCCCTTCATGTCTCCTTAGCAGCCAGGCTTCCATCTCTCTGCACAGGGAACGGGTGACATTTGTCTTGCCACCGGCCTGCTGTTACTGCCAGGGCAGGCTTTCCTGCTTCCCGACCGATTCCTGACCACAATGCCATCGGCTCCTTTTCTTCTTCGGGCGCGGAGTGCTGCGCCTTCCCCCGACTTGCTCCTGAGGAGCGCAGTGAGAGACATGTCCCTTTCCTTAAGGCCCTTTCAGATTTGCAACCATGCTTCTCTCTCAGGCATAGGGGATGCTAGGGCAAAGAGGATTTCGCTCCATGCGGGTGTCTTCCACCGCGCTGCGGAGACTAGCTCAGGCAATCCTCAGCAGCATCCCACACACCCGATTCTGATTTCCCAACGAATGTTGTGCTTTTCTAGAGGAGATGCCCAGGCAAAGAGGCTTTCGTTGTATGCGGGTTTCTCCCACCCTGCTCGGAATACTAGGCTAAGGCAAGCAGCAACACCAGCCCACAGAACTGACTCTGATTTCCCAGCAACAGCTATGCTTTCGCAGAGGTTTTCAGCTTGGCCCGAAACGCATTTCGCTGCTGCTTCCTCAGCAAGGCTTTGGGTGTTCGCTCTGTCGCCTTCGGGAGGAAGAGCTACGGGAGAACTGGTGCCTCTTGGGCATTCTTTTCCAGGGCTCCATGTTCGCGTCCTGGGTTCACCTGCCAGTCCTAACTAATCAGACAGAGCCACAAAGCTGCAGCAGCATGCGTGGCCTAGGTTTGCACTCTATGCACACTACCATCTCCCGGTGTAGGCCATGCTTGGCCTTTTTCTCGGGCACTCAGGCGGACTCGCGGTCTAGGCCAGTGCTTTCCCCACAGGAAAGGAGAGGTGACAGGATCCCTGCACACCACCCGTGCACTGAGATGGGGAGTTGTGGGGCATTGTTCCCACTCCTTCCCCGTACACACCGTGCCTCCGCGAACGCTTCCACATCCTGGAGGAAGACGGATTCTGACTGCCAATTCTTTCAGGGAGCTGTTTCTGCGAGTTCAGGGTAGGCGCCTGGTGGCAAGCCCATGTCTCCACAGGGACAGGTGGCCAAGGAGCTGCTGTCTCCTTGGACCCAGAGACTCAGGACAGGCATGCTTTCTGCCCCGAATCCTTCCTCAGAGTGGAGCACACGCCCCTGCCTAGACTTCCCCTCCTGTCTCCTTAGCAGCCAGGATTCCTTCTCTCTGCAGTGACAGATGTGTCCCTTAAGACTTTTCCACAGGTGCAACCACTCTTCTCTATCAGGCAGAGGGGATGCCCAGGCAAAGAGGATTTCGCTCCATGCGGGTTTATTACACCCTGCTGTGGAGACTAGCTCAGGCAAGCAGCAGCAGCATCCCACAAACCCGACTCTGATTTCCCAACGAATGCTGTGCTTTCCCAGAGTGGATGCCCGGGCAAACAGGCTTTCGCTCTATGCGGGTCCCTCCCGCCGTGCTGTGAATACTCGGCTAAGTCAAGCAGCAACAGCAGCCCACAGAACAGACTCTGATTTCCCAGCGACTGCCATGCTTTCGCAGAGGTTTTTTAGCTTGGCGTCAACCGAACTTCGCTGCTGCTTCCTCAGCAAGGATTTGGGCATTCGCTCTGTTGCATCAGGGAAGAGGAGCTGCGGTAGAGCTGGTGCCTCTTGGGCCTTGCTTTTCTGGGCTCCATGTTAGCGCCCTGGCTTCACCCTGCCAGGCCAAACTAAGCCGACACAGCCACAATCCTGCAGCAGCGTGCGTGGCCTAGGATGGCACTCTATGCACACTACCCTCTCCCGGTGTAGGCAACTCTTGGCCTTTCGCACTGGCCCTCAGGCTGACTCGCGGACTAGGCCAGTGCCTTCCCCACAGGAGAGTAGAAGCGCCAGGATCCCTGAACACCGCCCGTTTACTGGAATGGGGAGCTTGGGGGATAGTCCCCACTCCTTCCCCGGAACACCCCCTGACACCGACAAGGATGCATCTGACTTCACGTTTCTCGAGGGAGCTGTTTATGCGAGTTCCGGGTATGGCGCCTGGTAGCAAGCCCAAGTATGCCCTACGGACGGGTGGCCAAGGAGACGCTGTCCCCTTGGGACCAGGGGCACAGGACAGGCCTGCTTTCTGCCCAGACACCTTCCTCAGAGTGGAGCACGCGCCCCTGCCCTAGAAGTCCCTTCATGTCTCCTTAGCAGCCAGGCTTCCATCTCTCTGCACAGGGAACGGGTGACATTTGTCTTGCCACCGGCCTGCTGTTACTGCCAGGGCAGGCTTTCCTGCTTCCCGACCGATTCCTGACCACAATGCCATCGGCTCCTTTTCTTCTTCGGGCGCGGAGTGCTGCGCCTTCCCCCGACTTGCTCCTGAGGAGCGCAGTGAGAGACATGTCCCTTTCCTTAAGTCCCTTTCAGATTTGCAACCATGCTTCTCTCTCAGGCATAGGGGATGCTAGGGCAAAGCGGATTTCGCTCCATGCGGGTGTCTTCCACCGCACTGCGGAGACTAGCTCAGGCAATCATCAGCAGCATCCCACACACCCGATTCTGATTTCCCAACGAATGTTGTGCTTTTCTAGAGGAGATGCCCAGGCAAAGAGGCTTTCGTTGTATGCGGGTTTCTCCCACCCTGCTCGGAATACTAGGCTAAGGCAAGCAGCAACACCAGCCCACAGAACTGACTCTGATTTCCCAGCAACAGCTATGCTTTCGCAGAGGTTTTCAGCTTGGCCCGAAACGCATTTCGCTGCTGCTTCCTCAGCAAGGCTTTGGGTGTTCGCTCTGTCGCCTTCGGGAGGAAGAGCTACGGGAGAACTGGTGCCTCTTGGGCATTCTTTTCCAGGGCTCCATGTTCGCGTCCTGGGTTCACCTGCCAGTCCTAACTAATCAGACAGAGCCACAAAGCTGCAGCAGCATGCGTGGCCTAGGTTTGCACTCTATGCACACTACCATCTCCCGGTGTAGGCCATGCTTGGCCTTTTTCTCGGGCACTCAGGCGGACTCGCGGTCTAGGCCAGTGCTTTCCCCACAGGAAAGGAGAGGTGACAGGATCCCTGCACACCACCCGTGCACTGAGATGGGGAGTTGTGGGGCATTGTTCCCACTCCTTCCCCGTACACACCGTGCCTCCGCGAACGCTTCCACATCCTGGAGGAAGACGGATTCTGACTGCCAATTCTTTCAGGGAGCTGTTTCTGCGAGTTCAGGGTAGGCGCCTGGTGGCAAGCCCATGTCTCCACAGGGACAGGTGGCCAAGGAGCTGCTGTCTCCTTGGACCCAGAGACTCAGGACAGGCATGCTTTCTGCCCCGAATCCTTCCTCAGAGTGGAGCACACGCCCCTGCCTAGACTTCCCCTCCTGTCTCCTTAGCAGCCAGGATTCCTTCTCTCTGCAGTGACAGATGTGTCCCTTAAGACTTTTCCACAGGTGCAACCACTCTTCTCTATCAGGCAGAGGGGATGCCCAGGCAAAGAGGATTTCGCTCCATGCGGGTTTATTACACCCTGCTGTGGAGACTAGCTCAGGCAAGCAGCAGCAGCATCCCACAGACCCGACTCTGATTTCCCAACGAATGCTGTGCTTTCCCAGAGTGGATGCCCGGGCAAACAGGCTTTCGCTCTATGCGGGTCCCTCCCGCCGTGCTGTGAATACTCGGCTAAGTCAAGCAGCAACAGCAGCCCACAGAACAGACTCTGATTTCCCAGCGACTGCTATGCTTTCGCAGAGGGTTTCAGCTTGGCGTCAACCGAACTTCGCTGCTGCTTCCTCAGCAAGGATTTGGGCATTCGCTCTGTTGCATCAGGGAAGAGGAGCTGCGGTAGAGCTGGTGCCTCTTGGGCCTTGCTTTTCTGGGCTCCATGTTAGCGCCCTGGCTTCACCCTGCCAGGCCCAACTAAGCCGACACAGCCACAATCCTGCAGCAGCGTGCGTGGCCTAGGATGGCACTCTATGCACACTACCCTCTCCCGGTGTAGGCAACTCTTGGCCTTTCGCACTGGCTCTCAGGCTGACTCGCGGACTAGGCCAGTGCCTTCCTCACAGGAGAGGAGAACCGACAGGATCCCTGAACGCCGCCCATTCATTGGAATGGGGAGCTTGGGGGATAGTCCCCACTCCTTCCCCGGAACACCCCCTGCCACTGAGAAGGATGCATCTGACTTCCCGTTTCTCGAGGGAGCTGTTTATGCGAGTTCCGGGTATGGCGCCTGGTAGCAGGCCCAAGTCTGCCCTACTGACAAGGGGCCAAGGAGATGCTGTCCCCTTGGGACCAGAGGCACAGCACAGGCCTGCTTTCTGCCCAGACTCCTTCCTCAGAGTGGCGCACGTGCCCCTGCCCTAGTAGTCCCCTCATGTCTCCTTTCCAGCCAGGCTTCCATCTCTCCGCACAGGGAACGGGTGACATTTGTCTTGCCACCGGCCTGCTGTCCTGCCACGGCAGGCTCTCCTGCTTCCCGACCGTTTCGCGACCACAAGGCCATCGGCTCCTTTTCTTCTTCGGGGGCGGAGTGCTGCGCCTTTCCTCGACTTGCTCCTGGGGAGTGCAGTGAGAGACGTGTCCCTTTCCTTAAGGCCCTTTCAGATGTGTAACCATGCTTCTCTCTCAGGCAGAGGGGATGCTAGGGCAAAGAGGATTTCGCTCCATGCGGGTGTCTTCCACCGTGCTGTGGAGACTAGCTCAGGCAATCAGCAGCAACATCCCACACACCCGATTCTGATTTCCCAAAGAAGGCTGTGCTTTTCTAGAGGAGATGCCCAGGCAAAGAGGCCCTCGCTGTATGCGGGTTTCTCCCACCGTGAGACTGGGCTCAGTCAAGCAGCAGCAGTAGCCCGCAGAACCGACTCTGATTTCTCAGCGAATGCTGTGCTTTCGCAGAGGCTTTGGGCTGGGAGTGAACTGCACTTCGACGCTGCTTCCTCAGCAAGGCTTCGTTGGCATCACGGAAGAAGAGCTGCGGGAGAGGTGGTGCCCCTTGGGCCTTGCTTTCGCGGGCTCCATGTTCGCGTCCTGCGTTCAACCTGAGAAGCCGAAATAAGCAGAAACAGCCACAACCCTGCAGCAGCGTGCGTGGCCTAGGATGGCACTCTGCTCACAATGCCACCTCCCGGCGTAGGCAAGGCTTGCCCTTTTGCTCTGGCGTTCTGGTGGACAGGGGACTAGGCCAGTGCATTCACCAGCCGAGAGGAGACGCTACTGAATCACTGCACACTGCCCGCGCCCTGGGATGGGGAGTAATGGGTAACTGTCACTCCTTCCCCGGAACACCCCATGCCTCCGACAATGCTGCCACATCCTGGAGGAAGACGCAATGTAACTGCCCGTTCCTCCAGGAGCTGTTTCTCCGAAGTCAGGGCCGACGTCTGGTGACAAGCCCACGTCTGCCCTATGGACAGGTGGCCAAAGAGCCGCTGCCCCTTGGACCCAGAGGCACGGGACCTGCCTGCCTTCTGCCCAGACTCCTTTCTCAGAGTGGAGCACAGGCGCCTGCCCTAGACGTTCGCTCATGTCACCTTAGGAGCCAGGCTTCATTCTTTCCGCACAGGGAGAATGTGATCCTTGTCTTGCCACCTTGCCTGCTGTTCCTGCCATGGCAGGCTCTCCTGCTTCGCAACCATTTCCCGACAGCAAGGCCAACGGCTCCTTCTCTTCTCCCGGGGCGGTGAGCTGCACCTTCCCCGACATGCTCCTGGGGAGCCCAGTGACAGACTTGTCCCTTTCCTTAAGGCTGTTTCCACAGGCGCAACCTCGCTTCTCTCTCAGGCAGAGGGGGATTCGCGGGTAAAGAGGATTTCGCTCCATGCGGGTTTCTTACACCCTGCTGTGGAGACTAGCTCAGGCAAGCAGCAGCAGCATACCACAAACCCGACTCTGATTTTTCCAACGAATGCTGTGCTTTCCCAGAGGAGATGCCCAGGCAAAGAGGCTTTCGCTCAATGCGGGTTTCTCCCGCCGTGCTGCGAATACTAGGCAATGTCAAGCAGCAACAGCAGCCCGCAGAACAGACGGTGATTTCCCAGCGACTGCTATGCTTTCGCAGAGGTTTTCAGCTTGGCGTGAACCGAACTTCGCTGCTGCTTCCTCAGCAAGGATTTGGGCATTCACTCTGTTGCGTCAGGGAAGAAGAACTGCGGGAGAGCTGGTGCCTCTTGGGCCTTGCTTTTCTGGGCTCCATGTTAGCGCCCTGGCTTCACCCTGCCAGGCCAAACTAAGCCGACACAGCCACAATCCTGCAGCAGCGTGCGTGGCCTAGGATGGCACTCTATGCACACTACCCTCTCCCGGTGTAGGTAACTCTTGGCCTTTTGCACTGGCCCTCAGGCTGACTCGCGGACTAGGCCAGTGCCTTCCCCACAGGAGAGTAGAAGCGCCAGGATCCCTGAACACCGCCCGTTTACTGGAATGGGGAGCTTGGGGGATAGTCCCCACTCCTTCCCTGAGAACCCCCTGCCACCGACAAGGATGCATCTGACTTCCCGTTTCTCGAGGGATCTGTTTATGCGAGTTCCCTGTATGGCGCCTGGTAGCAAGCCCAAGTCTGCCCTACGGACGGGTGACCAAGGTGAACATTTGTCTTGCCAAAAGTCTGCTGTTCCTGCCAGGGCAGGCTCTCCTGCTTCCCGACCGTTTCCCGACCACTAGGCCATCGGCCCCTTTTCTTCGTAAGTAGCGGAGTGCTGCGCCTTCCCGCGAATTGTTCCTGGGGAGCGCAGTGAGAGTCGTGTCCCTTTCCTTAAGGCCCTTTCAGATGTCCAACCATGCTTCTCTCTCAGGCAGAGGGGTTGCTAGGGCAAAGAGGAATTCGCTCCATGCGGGTATCTTCAACTGTGCTGCGGAGACTAGCTCAGGCAATCAGCAGCAGCATCCCACACACCCGATTCTGATTTCCCAACGAATGCTATGCTTTTCCAGAGGACATGCCCAGGCAAAGAGGCTTTCGCTGTATGCGGGTTTCTCCCACCGAAAGACTGGGCTCAGGCAAGCAGCAGCAGTAGCCCGCAGAACCGACTCTGATTTCTCAGCGAATTCTGTGCTTTCGCAGAGGCTTTGCGCTTGGAGTGAACCGCACTTCGACGCTGCTTCCTCAGCTTCCTCAGCAAGGCTTCGTTCGCATCACGGAAGAAGAGCTGCGGGAGAGCTGGTGCCCCTTGGGCCTTGCTTTCCCGGGCTCCATGTTCGCGTCCTGAGTTCATCCTCACAAGCCGAATTAAGCAGATACAACCACAACCCTGCAGCAGCGTGCACGGCCTAGGATGGCACTCTGCTCACAATGCCACCTCCCGGCGTAGGCAAGGCCTGCCCTTTTGCTCTGGCGTTCTGGTGGACAGGGGACTAGGCCAGTGCATTCCCCAGCCGAGAGGGGACGCTACTGAATCACTGCACACCGCCCGCGCCCTGGGATGGGGAGTAATGGGTAACTGTCCCTCTTTCCCCGGAACACCCCATGCCTCCACCAACGCTGCCACATCCTGGAGGAAGACGGCATATAACTGCCCGTTCCTCCAGGAGCTGTTTCTGCGAGGTCAGGGTCGGGCGCCTGGTGACAAGCCAACGTCTGCCCTATGGACAGGTGGACCAAGAGAAGCTGCTCCTTGGACCCAGAGGCACGGGACAGGCCTGCCTTCTGCCCAGACTCCTTTTTCAGAGTGGAGCACAAGCGCCTGCCGTAGACGTTCGCTCATGTCACCTTAGGAGCCAGGCTTCATTCTTTCCGCACAGGGAGAATGTGACCCTTGTCTTGCCACCTTGCCTGCTGTTCCTGCCATGGCAGGCTCTCCTGCTTTGCAACCATTTTCCGAGAGCAAGGCCAACGGCTCCTTCTCTTCTCCCGGGGCGGTGAGCTGCACCTTCCCCGACATACTCCTGGGGAGCCCAGTGACAGACTTTTCCCTTTCCTTAAGGCTGTTTCCACTGGCGCAAACACGCTTCTCTCTCAGGCAGAGGGGTATTCCCGGGTATAGAGGATTTCGCTCCATGCGGGTTTATTACACCCTGGGGTCGAGATTATCTAAGGCAAGTAGCAGCAGGATCCCACAGACCCGACTCTGATTTCCCGACTCTGATTTCCCAAAGAATCTTGTGCCTTCCCAGAGGGGATGCCCGGGCAAATTGGCTTTTGCTCTATGCGGGTTTCTCCCACCATGCTGCGAATACTAGGCTAAGGCAAGCAGCAACATCAGCCCACAGACCTGACTCTGATTTCCCAGCAACAGCTATGCTTTCGCAGAGGTTTTCAGCTTTCCCCGAAACGCACTTCGCTGCTGCTACCTCTGCAAGGCTTTGGGTGTTCTCTCTGTCGCCTTAGGGAGGAAGAGCTACGGGAGAACTGGTGCCTCTTGGGCCTTCTTTTCCCGGGCTCCATGTTCGCCTCCTGGGTTCACCCTGCCAGGCCTAACTAAGCAGACAGAGGCACAAAGCTGCAGCAGCATGCGTGGCCTAGGTTTGCACTCTATGCACACAACCATCTCCCGGTGTAGGCCATGCTTGGCCTTTTTCTAGGGCATTCAGGCAGACTCGCGGTCTAGGCCAGTGCTTTCCCCACAGGAAAGGAGAGGTGACAGGATCCCTGCACACCACCCGTGCACTGAGATGGGGAGTTGTGGGGCATTGTTCCCACTCCTTCCCCGTACACACCGTGCCTCCGCGAACGCTTCCACATCCAGGAGGAAGACGGATTCTGACTGCCAATTCTTTCAGGGAGCTGTTTCTGCGAGTTCAGGGTAGGTGCCTGGTGGCAAGCCCATGTCTCCACAGGGACCGGTGGCCAAGGAGCTGCTGTTTCCGTGGACCCAGAGACTCAGGACAGGCATGCTTTCTGCCCAGAATCCTTCCTCAGAGTGGAGCACAAACCCCTGCCTAGACTTCCCCTCCTGTTCCTTAGCAGCCAGGCTTCCATCTCTCTTCAGTGACAGATGAGTCCATTAAGTCTTTTCCACAGATGCAACCACGCTTCTCTCTCAGGCAGTGTGGATGCCCAGGCAAAGAGGATTTCGCTCCTTGCGGGTTTATTACACCCTTCTGTGGAGACTAGCTCAGGCAAGCAGGAGCAGCATCCCACAAACCCGACTCTGATTTCCCAACGAATGCTGTGCTTTCCCAGAGGAGATGCCCAGGCAAAGAGGCTTTCGCTCAATGCGGGTTTCTCCTGCCGTGCGGCGAATAATAGGCTATGTCAAGCAGCAACAGCAGCCCACAGAATAGACTCTGATTTCCCAGTGCCTGCTATGCTTTCACAGAGGTTTTCAGCTTGGCGTGAACCGAACTTCGCTGCTGCTTCCTCAGCAAGGATTTGGGCATTCGGTCTGTCGCGTCGGGGAAGATGAGCTGTGGGAGAGCTGGTGACTCTTGGGCCTTGCTTTCCTGGGCTCCATGTTCGCGCCCTGGCTTCACCCTGCCAGGCCAAACTAAGCCGACACAGCCACAATCCTGCAGCAGCGTGCGTGGCCTAGGATGGCACTCTATGCACACTACCCTCTCCCGGTGTAGGCAACTCTTGGCCTTTCGCACTGGCCCTCAAGCTGTGTCGCGGACTAGGCCAGTGCATTCCCCACAGGAGAGTAGAAGTGACAGGATCCCTGAACACCGCCCGTTCACTGGAATGGGGAACTTGGGGCATAGTCCCCACTCCTTCCCCGGAACACCCCCTGTCACCGAGAATGATGTATCTGACTTCCCCTTTCTCGAGGGAGCTGTTTATGCGAGTTCCGGTTATGGCGCCTGGTTGCAAGCCCAAGTCTGCCCTATCGACATGTGGCCAAGGTCATGCTGTCCCCTTGGGACCAGAGTCACAGGACAGGCCTGCTATCTGCCCAGTCTACTTCCTCAGAGTGGAACACGCGCCACTGCCCTATTAGTCCCCTCATGTCTCCTTAGCAGCCAGGCTCCCATCTCTCCGCACAGGGATCGGGTGACATTTGTCTTGCCACCGGCCTGCTGTTCCTGCCAGGTCAGGCTCTCCTGTTTCCTGACCGTTTCCCGACCACAAGGCCATCGGCTCCTTTTCTTCTTCGGGGGCTGTGTGCTGCGCCTTCCCCCGACTTGCTCCTGGGGAGCGCAGCGAGAGACGTGTCCCTTTCCTTAAGGCCCTTTCAGATGTCCAACCATGCTTCTCTCTCATGCAGAGGGGATGCTAGGGCAAAGAGGATTTCGCTCCATGCGGGTATCTTCCACCATGCTGCGGAGACTAGCTCAGGCAATCAGCAGCAGCATCCCACACACCCGATTCTGATTTCCCAACGAATGCTGTGCTATTCTAGAGGAGATGCCCAGGAAAAGAGGCTTTCGCTGTATGCGGGTTTCTCCCTCCGTGAGACTGGGCTCATGCATGCGGCTGCAGTAACACGCAGAACCGACTCTGATTTCTCAGCCAATGCTGTGTTTTTCCATAGGAGATGCCCAGTCAAAGTTGTTTTCGCTCGATGCGGGTTTATTACACCCTGCTGTGGAGACTAGCTCAGGCAAGCAGAAGCTGCATCCCAAAAACCCGACTCTGATTTCCCAACGAATGCTGTGCTTTTCCAGAGGAGATGCCAGGCAAAGAGGCTTTCGCTGTATGCGGGTTTCTCCCACCGTGAGACTGGGCTCAGGTAAGCAGCAGCAGTAGCCCGCAGAACCGACTCTGATTTCTCAGCGAATGCTGTGCTTCTGCAGAGGCTTTGGGCTTGGAGTGAACCGCACTTCGACGCTGCTTCCTCAGCAAGGCTTCGTTCCCATCACGGAAGAAGAGCTGCGGGAGAGTGTTGCCCCTTGGGCCTTGCTTTCCCGGGCTACATGTTCGCGTCCTGGGTTGATCCTCACAAGCCGAAATAAGCAGATACAGCCACAACCCTGCAGCAGCGTGCGTGGCCTAGGATGGCACTCTGCTCACAATGCCACCTCCCGGCGTAGGCAAGGCCTGCCTTTTTGCTGTGGCGTTCTGGTGGACAGGGGACTAGGCCAGTGCATTCCGCAGCCGAGAGGGGACGCTACTGAATCACTGCACACCGCCCGCGCCCTGGGATGGGAAGTAATGGGTAACTGTCCCTCCTTCCCCGGAACACCCTATGCCTCTGCCAACGCTTCCACATCCTGGAGGAAGACGGCATATAACTGCCCGTTCCTCCTGGAGCTGTTTTTGCGAGGTCAGGGCCGAGCGCCTGGTGACAAGCCCACGTCTGCCCTATGGACAGATGGCCAAAGAGCAGCTGCCCCTTGGACCCAGAGGCACGGTACAGGCCTGCCTTCTGCCCAGACTCCTTTCTCAGAGTGGAACACAAGCGCCTGCCCTAGACGTTCGCTCATGTCACCTTAGGAGCCAGGCTTCATTCTTTCCTCACAGGGAGAATGTGACCCTTGTCTTGCCACCTTACCTGCAGTTCCTGCCATGGCAGGTTCTCCTGCTTCTCAACCATTTCCCGAGAGCAAGGCCAACGGCTCCTCTTCTCCCGGGGCGGTGAGCTGCTCCTTCCCCGACATGCTCCTGGGGAGTCCAGTGACAGAATTGTCCCTTTCCTTAAGGCTGTTTCCACAGGCTCAACCACGCTTCTCTCTCAGGCAGAGGGGGATTCCCGGGTAAAGAGGATTTCGCTCCATGCGGGTTTATTACACCCTGGGGACGAGACTAGCTAAGGCAAGCAGCAGGAGCATCCCACAGACCCGACTCTGATTTCCCAATGACTGCTGTGCTTTCCCACAGGAGATGCTCAGGCAAAGAGGCTTTTGCTCTATGCGGGTTTCTCCCACCATGCTGCGAATACTAGGCTATGTCAAGCAGCAACAGCAGCCCACAGAACAGACTCTGATTTCCCAGCGACTGCTATGCTTTCGCAGAGGTTTTTTAGCTTGGCGTGAACCGAACTTCGCTGCTGCTTCCTCAGCAAGGATTTGGGCATTCGCTCTGTTGCATCAGGGAAGAAGAGCTGCGGGAGAGCTGGTGCCTCTTGGGCCTTGCTTTCCTGGGCTCCATGTTAGTGTCCTAGCTTCAGCATGCCAAGCCAAACTAAGCCGACACAGCCACAATCCTGCAGCAGCGTGCGTGGCCTAGGATGGCACTCTATGCACACTACCCTCTCCCGGTGTAGGCAACTCTTGGCCTTTCGCACTGGCCCTCAGGCTGACTCGCGGACTAGGCCAGTGCCTTCCCCACAGGAGAGTAGAAGCGCCAGGATCCCTGAACACCGCCCGTTTACTGGAATGGGGAGCTTGGGGGATAGTCCCCACTCCTTCCCTGGAACACCCCCTGACACCGACAAGGATGCATCTGACTTCACGTTTCTCGAGGGAGCTGTTTATGCGAGTTCCGGGTATGGCGCCTGGTAGCAAGCCCAAGTCTGCCCTACTGACAGGTGGCCAAGGAGATGCTGTCCCCTTAGGACCAGAGGCACAGGACAGGCCTGCTTTCTGCCCAGACTCCTTCCTCAGAGTGGAGCACGTGCCCCTGCCCTAGGAGTCCCCTCATGTCTCCTTAGCAGCCAGATTTCCATCTCTCCGCACAGGGAACGGGTGACATTTGTCTTGCCATTGGCCTGCTGCTTTTGCCACGGCAGGCTCTCCTGCTTCCCGACAGTTTCCCGACCACAAGGCCACCGGCTCCTTTTCTTCTTCGGGGGCGGTGAGCCGCACCTTCCCTGACATGCTCCTGGGGAGCCCAGTGACAGACTTGTCCCTTTCCTTAAGTTTGTTTCCACAGGCGCAACCACGGTTCTTTCTCAGGAAGAGGGGGATTCCCGGGTAAAGAGGATTTCGCTCCATGCGGGTTTATTACACCCTGCTGTGGAGACTAGATCAGGCAAGCAGCAGCAGCATCCCACACACCCGATTCTGATTTCCTAACGAATGCTGTGCTTTTCTAGAGAAGATGCCCCGGAAAAGAGGCTTTCGCTGTATGCGGGTTTCTCCCACCGTGAGACTGGGCTGAGGCAAGCAGCAGCATTAGCCCGCAGAACCGACTCTGATTTCTCAGCGAATGCTGTGCATTCGCAGAGCCTTTGGGCTTGGAATGAACTGCACTTCGACGTTGCTTTCTCAGCAAGGCTTCATTCCCATAACGGAAGAAGAGCTGCGTGAGAGCTGGTGCCCTGTTGGCCTTGCTTTCCCGGGCTCCATGTTCGCGTCCTGGGTTCATCCTCACAAGCCGAAATCAGCAGATACAGCCACAACACTGCAGCAGCGTGCGTGGCCTAGGATTGCACTCTATGCACACTACCCTCTCCCAGTGTAGGCAACTCTTGGCCTTTCAAACTGGCCCTCAGGCTGACTCGCGGACTAGGCCAGTGCCTTCCCCACAGGAGAGTAGAAGCGACAGGATCCCTGACCACCGCCCGTTCACTGGAATGGGGAGTTGGGGGGTAGTCCCCACTCCTTCCCCGGAACACCCCCTGCCACCGACAAGGATGCATCTGACTTCCCGTTTCTCGAGGGAGCTGTTTATGCGAGTTCCGGGTATGGCGCCTGGTAGCAAGCCCAAGTCTGCCCTATGGACTGGGGGCCAAGGAGATGCTGTCTCATTGGGACCAGAGGCACAGGACAGGCCTGCTTTCTGCCCAGACTCCTTCCTCAGAGTGGAGCATGCGCCCCTGCCCTAGTAGTCCCCTCATGTCTCCTTAGCAGCAAGGCTTCCATCTCTCTGCACAGGGAACGGGTGACATTTGTATTGCCCCCGGCCTGCTGTTCCTGCCAGGGCAGGCTCTCCTGCTTCTCGACCATTTCCCGACCACAAGGCCATCGGCTCCTTTTCTTCTTTGGGGGCGGAGTGCTGCACCTTCCCCCGACTTGCTCCTGGGGAGCGCAGTGAGACACGTGTCCCTTTCCTTAAGGCCCTTTCAGATGTGCAACCATGCTTCTCTCTCAGGCAGAGGGGATGCTAGGGCAAAGAGGATTTCGCTCCATGCGGGAATCTTCCACCGTGCTGCGAAGAATAGCTCAGGCAATCAGCAGCAGCATCCCACACACCCGATTCTGATTTCCCAACGAATGCTGTGCTTTTGTAGAGGAGATGCCCAGGCAAAGAGGCTTTCGCTGTATGCGGGTTTCTCCCACCGTGAGACTGGGCTCAGGCATGCAGCAGCAGTAACCTGCTGAACCGACTCTGATTTCTCAGTGAATGCTGTGCTTTTCCAGAGGAGATGCCCAGGCAAAGAGTCTTTCGCTGTATGCTGGTTTCTCCCACCGTGAGACTGGTCTCAGGCAAGCAGCAGCAGTAACCTGCAGAACCGACTCTGATTTCTCAGCCAATGCTGTGCCTTCGCAGAGGCTTTGGGCTTGGAGTGAACCGCACTTCGACGCTGCTTCCTCAGCAAGGTTTCATTGGCATCACGGAAGAAGAGCTGCGGGAGAGCTGGTGCCTCTTGGGCCTTGCTTTCCTGGGCTCCATGTTCGCGCCCTGGGTTCACCCTGCCAGGCCAAACTAAGCAAACACAGAGACAACACTGCAGCAACGTGCGTGGCCTAGGATGGCACTCTATGCACACTACCATCTCCCGGTTCAGGTATTGCTTGGCTTTTTGTTCTGGCGGGCAGGCGGACTTGGGGACTAGGCCAGTTCCTTCCCCACAGGAGAGGAGAGGCGACAGGATCCCTGCACACTGCCCGCGCACTGGGATGTGGATTTCTGGGGGACAGTCCCCACTCCTTCCCTGGACACACCGTGCCTCCGCGAACGCTTTCACATCCTGGAGGAAGACGGAATCTGACTGCCAGTTCTTTCAGGGACATTTTTCTGCAAGTTCAGGGTAGGCGCCTGGTGGCAAGCCCATGTCTCCACAGGGACAGGTGGCCAAGGAGCTGCTGTCTCATTGGGCCCAGAGGCTCAGTACAGGTGTGCTGTGCTTTCCCAGAGGGGATGCCCGGGCAAAGAGGCTTCGCTCTGTGGGTTTCTCCCACCCTGCTGCGAATATTAGGCTAAGGCAAGCAGGAAGAGCAGACCTCAAACCCAACTCTGCTTTCCCAACGACTGATATGCTTCGCAAGGGTGTTCAGTTTGGCGTGAACTGCACTTTGCTGCTGCTTCCTCAGCAAGGCTTTGGGCATTCGCTCTGTCACATCAGGGAAGAGCTGCGGGAGAGCTGTTCCTCTTGGGCCTTGCTTCCCAGGGCTCCATGTTCACGCCCAGGGTTCACCCTGCCAGGCCGAACTAAGCAGACACAGCCACAACCCTGCAGCAGCGTGCGTAGCCTAGGATGGCACTGTATGCACACTACCATCTCCCGGTGTAGGTAATGCTTGGCATTTTGCTCTGGTGCTCAGGTGGACTCGCGGACTAGGCCAGTGCTTTCCCCACAGGAAAGGAGAGGCAACAGGATCCCTGCACACCGCCCGTGCACTGAATCGGGAGCCTTGGGGACTGTCCCCACTCCTTCCCTGGAATCCCCGTGCCTCGTTCAAGCTTCCACATCCTGGAGGAAAACGGCATCTGACTGCCCGTTCTTTCAGGGAGCTGTTTCCGCGAGCTCAGTGGAGGCGGCTGGTGGCAAGCGCATGTCTGCCCCAGTGACAGGTGGCCAAGGAGCTGCTGTCTCCTTGGGCCCAGAGGCACAGGACAGGCATGCTTTCTGCCGAGACTCCTATCTCAGAGTGGAGCACGCGCCCTGCCCTAGTCATCCCCTTGTGTCTCCTTTGCAGCCAGGCTTCCGTCTCTCCGCAAAGGGAGCGGGTGAAACTTGTATTGCCACTAGCCCGCCGTTCCTGCCAGGACCGGCTCTCCTGCTTCGCAACCGTTTCCAGACCAGAAGGCCAACTGCTCCTTCTCTTCTCCCCGGGCAGCGTGCTGCCCCTTCCACAGACATGCTCCTGGGCAGCACAGTGACAGACGTTTCCCTTTCCTTAAGGCTCTTTGCACAGGCGCAACCACGCTTCTCTCTCAGGCAGAGGGGATGCCCGGGCAAAGAGGATTTCACTCCATGCGGGTTTTTACAACGGGCTGTGGAGACCAGCTCAGGCAAGCAGCAGCAGCATCCCACAGACCCGACTCTGATTTCCCACAGAATGCTGTGCTTTCTCAGAGGGAATGCCCAGTAAAAGATGCTTTGGCTCTATGCGGGTTTCTCCCATCGTGCTGTGAATACGAGGCTAAGGCAAGAAACAAAAGCAGCCCACAGAACAGACTTATTTCCCAGCGACTGCTATGCTTTTGCAGAGGTTTTCAGCTTGGCGCGAAGCGCACTTCGCTGCTGCTTCCTCAGCAAGGCTTTGGGCATTGGCTCTGTCGCGTCAGGGAAGAAGAGCCGCGAGAGAGCTGGTGCCTCTTGGGCCTTGCTTTCCCGGGCTCCATGTTCATGCCCTGGGTTCACCCTGCCAAGCCGAACTAAGCAGACACAGTCACATCCCTGCAGCAGCGTGCGTCGCCTAGCATAGCACTCTATGCCCATTACCATCTCCGGCGCTCAGGCAGACTTGGGGAATAGGCCAGTGCCTTCCCCACAGGAGAGAGGAAGCGACAGGATCCCTGCACATGGACCGTGCACTGGGATGGGGACCTGTGGGGGACTGTCCCCCCTCCTTCCCCGGGACAACCCCTGCCACCCACAACGCTGCCACATCTTGGTGGAAGATGGCATCTCCCGTTTTTCCAGGGAGCTGTTTCTGCATGTTCCGGGTATGGCACCTGGTGGCAAGCCCAAGTCTGCCCTTGGGACAGGTGGCCAAGGAGATGCTGTCCCCTTGGGAACAGAGGCTAACGACAGACATGCCTTCTGCCCAGACTCCTTTCTCAGAGTGGAGCACGCGCGCCTGCCCTAGTCGTCTCATCGTGTCTCCTTAGCAGCCAGGCTTCTTCTCTCCGCACAGGGAGCGGGTGACACTTTGCTGCCACCGGCCCGCTTTTCCTGCCAGTGAAGGCTCTCCTGCTTCATGACTGTTTCCCGACAGCAAGGCCAATGGCTCCTTGTTTTCTCCCGGGGCGGCGTTGCTGCGCCTTTCCCAGGCATGCTCCTGGGGAGTGCAGTGACATCGTGTCCCTTTCCTTAAGGCTGCTTCCATAGGCGCAACCACGCTTCTCTCTCAGGCAGAGGGGATGACCGGGCTAAGAGGATTTCGCTCCATATGGGTTTCTCCCACCATGCTTCAGAGACTATGTTCAGGCAAGCTGCATCAGCATCCCACAGAACCAACACTGATTTCCCAGCGAATGCTGTGCTTTCCCAGAGGTGATGCACATAAAAAGAGGCTTTTGCTCTATGTGGGTTTCTCCCACCGTGCTGTGAGTACTAGGTTAAGGCAAGCAGCAACAGCAGCCCACAGAACCGACTCTGATTTCCCAGCACCTGCTCTGCTTTCGCAGAAGCTTTGGGCTTGGCGCGAACTGCACTTCCCTTCTGCTTCCTCAGCAAAGATTTGGGCGTTCGCTGTGTCGCGTAAGGGAAGAAGAGCTGCGGGAGAGCTGGTGCCTCTTGGGCCTTGCTTTCCTGGGCTCCATGTTCACACCCTGGGTTCAACCTGCCAGGCCAAACTAAGCAGACACAGCCACAACCCTGCAGCAGCGTGCGTGGCCTAGGATTGCACTCTATGCACACTACCATCTCCCGGTGTAGGCAAAGCTTGGCCTTTTGCTCTGGCGGGCAGGCAGACTCAGGGACTAGGCCATTGCTTTCCTCACAGGAGAGGTGACAGGATCCCTGCACACCGCCCGTGCACTGGGATGGGGAGCTGCGGAGCCTGTCCCCACTCCTTCCCCAGAAACCCCGTGCCTCCGTGAATGCTTCCACATCCTGGATGAAGATGGCATCTGACTACCCGTTCTTTCAGGGAGCTGTTTCTGCGAGTTCAGGGTAGGCGCCTGGTGGCATGCCCATATCTGAACCAGGGACAGGTGGCCAAGGAGGTGCTGTCCCCTTGGGCTCAGAGGCTCCTAGGACAGGGCGCATGCTCCACTCTGAGGAAGGCGTCTGGGAAGAAAGCATACCTCTCCTGAGCCTCTGGTCCCAAGGGGACAGCATCTCCTTGGCCACCTGTCCCAAGGGCAGACTTGGGCTTGCCACCAGGTGCCATACCCGGAACTCGCAGAAACAGCTGTTTCTCTTTGTTTCACTTTACATAACATGTGATGGATTGACATTTGTAGAAATAAGGCAGAAACATGGAAGAAAGTGAACAATTAGAAAGGATCAAAATACAGTAATAAACCAGGTAAATAACCAGTGAATATTATAGTAATATATGCTGTTTCAATGCATGCAGATTTATAAACAGAATTTTCAGGAGTGACAGCCAATGTAGAAAATCGAGATGGTGTTATAGAAAATTCCATAAAACCCTTTGCATTAGTTTAACAGCCTGGTATAATATTTAGAAAACAGACTGTGTAATTCTTTGAGCAGTTAAGCATAGAAAAACATGGCTGAAATAATGATAAACACTTAACATTTACTTAAATTTTTGTTTATTTTTATCCTTTAATGCCCATATTGTGTTCATAATGTCCTAAGTATTTGTGGTTGTTAGAGCAAAGTAAATTTGAAAATTTCCATGGCGAGGGGAAATGGTATCTGTTTGAAAAACAAAACAAAACAAAAACACAGGGCACCTTTCCTATGGTTGTGAGCTGCCCTTCCCTTACTGCTCAATGCATTTTCATTAACACCCACCTCACAGTCCATAGGCAGCCATCTGTGTTCCCATCTTTAAGAAATTTTATCCTACAAGTCTTTCCTCATGACACTGTTGCCTATTACATAAATCAAACAGACATTCAACCTCTTGGAATCGAATCAGAAACCCACAAAGCTGACTGCTGTCAGGACTCATAAGGAAGGCAATTAATAAATTTATTATTTAGGAGAGGAGTTGATTGCTTTCCAAAAATCCATGCAAAATTGGAATGTTATCTGGAGTGTATATCAAACTAACTAAGCTAAAAGTATCTTTTTATCTCAGGTTCGACCATTTGACAATCATTATATTTTCTCCTTTATCTCTGGATTGGTCAGCTATGCTAGTGTCAGAACACTTAATTCATTCATTCAATCAACAAAGACCTATTTAGTACTAATTTTTTGTGGGTGTTATAAATAAGACAAATATCTGCCACAATGGAGCATATGATCTAGAGTTTAAAATTCAAATTTGAATTATTTACATACCACCACATACATGAATTACATACTTACCACCAGAAATGTAAACAACACTTATAAAATTGGAAAAGAAATAGATGATAATGATGTTAAGGAGAAGACCTTAATATTAAAAGCAATAAAATTGATATGTCTATTAGTAGAAATAAAAAATAGTCATATATTGGGGCGCCTGGGTGGCTCAGTGGGTTAAGCCGCTGCCTTCGGCTCAGGTCATGATCTCAGCGTCCTGGGATCGAGGCCCGCATCGGGCTCTCTGCTCAGCAGGAATCCTGCTTCCTCCTCCTCTCTCTCTCTGCCTGTCTCTCTGCCTACTTGTGATCTCTCTGTCAAATAAATAAATAAAATCTTTAAAAAAATAGTCATATATTAACTAAAGTAACATTTAGGGGTCCCTGGGTGACTCAATTGGTTAAGCAGCTGCCTTTGGCTCAGGTCATGATCCCAGGGTCCTGGGATTAAGACCTGCATCGGGCTCACTGCTGGATAATAGGCCTGCCTCTCGATCTTCCTCTGCCTGCCACTCTGCCAACTTGAGCTCTCTCTCTGTCAAATAAACAAATAAAATTTAAAAAAAGATAAATATAAAGTAACACTTAATGGAGATTTGGGGACGGTGATGTCATCAATATGGCAAAATGGATGCATGGATGGCTTCTTATTTATGGTGAAAGGTAAATGTATAGTCAAAACCAGATTCTCTAATATTGTAATGGTGATATATAAATCATTCACTAGTCTAGTTTAAAAGTTAAAAAAAACAAGCTTATTAAAAATAACTATACCTGCAATCATTTGTTATTGAAAGTACAATATAAAAATGATCTAAAATGTAAAAACATCAATAACCTGTTGTTATAGGAGAAGTATAAATTTTCGGTACACTATTGAAGTTCAGTTGTTTTCAACATAAAATGGAATGTTATAATTAACGTATTTTATATAAGCTTAATGGTAAACATAAAAAAATATGTGGTAGATACACAAAAGATTTTGATAAAGAAGTTAAAACATACTGCCACAAAAAGTCATCAGATTACAAACAAAGAGAACAAGACAGGAAATAAAGAGCAAACAATTAACAGAGAAACAAAACAGATAAACACTTGGGAAAGAAAAAAATTAAAAAAAAAAGGGAGGGGAAGGCAAACCATAATACACTTAACTATAAGTAACAAACTGATTGTTTCTGGAGGGGAGATGGGCAGGGGAATGGACTAAGTCAGTAATAATTATTAGGAGGTCACTTTTGATGAGCATTGGATGTTATAAGTAAATGTTGAATTACTAAATTCTACTCCTGAAACTAATATTACACTATATATTAACTAAAATTTAAATAAATCATGGAATATAAAAAGAATGAAAGGCAATAGTTAAGTCCTTACCTATCAATAATTACTTTAACTGTAAGTGAATGGAATCATCCAGTTGGAAGACATAGAAAGGCTAGAATAGATTAAAAAAACAAACAAAAAAACACAAGATCCAACAATATGTTGCGTATAAAAGAATCACTTTAGCTTTAAGGACACACATGGGCAGAGAGTAAAGGGATGGAAAAAGATATTCCAAGCTAATGATAACAAAAGAAAACAAGGGTAGCAATAACTATAACAGACAAAATAGGGTTTATGTAAGCTAAAAATTACCACAGGAGTCAAAGAAGGTCATGATACAATAAGAAAAGTGTCATCAATTCATCAATACAGTAACTGTAAATATCATATACCTAATATGGAGCCACATAAATATATAAAACAAATACTAACAAAACAAAAAGGAGAAATAAATAGCAATACAATAGTATCTGGGGACAATAATACCCCACTCTTACATATGGATAGATCATCCAGACAGAAAATCAATAAGAAAATAGTGAATTTAAACACTATGCCTGGACAACTGGGTGGCTCAGTCAGTTAAGCCTTTGCCTTTGGCTCAGGTCGTGATCCCAGGGTCCCGAGATAGAGTCCCACATTGGGCTCCCTGCTCAGGAGGGGGTCTTCTCACTCTGTCTCTGCCCTTACCCCTTGCTCATTCTCTCTGCTCTGCTCTCTCTCAAACAAACAAACAAACAAACAAGAACTATGTCAAATGAACCTAACATATTTACAGGATATTCCATCCAATAGTATCATAATAAATATTCTTCTCAAACACACGTGGAAAATTTTCTAGATCACATTTTAAACCACAAAACCAGAGTCCCCCCAAAATCAATAATATAGAAAGCATATCGAGTATATTTCCAGACAAAATAATATGAAACTAGAAATCAATACAGAAGGAAATTTGGAAAATTTACAAATACACATACATACACATTTTTAAACAAACAAAAAATCAAAAAAAGAAGACAAAGTGGGAATAAAAATACATCTTGAGGAAAATAAAAAAATATATACCAAAAAATTAAGAGAAGCAGCAAAGCAGTTATAAAAGGAAATTTTATAGCTATAAATATATATAAAAAAGATTTCAAATAAAGAACATAATATAACAGCTCAAAAAAACTACAAAAAGAACAAAGTAAACTTAAAAGTAGCAAAAGGAAGGAAAAAATAAAAATTAGGGCAGAAATAAATGAAATATAGAATTAAAAAACTAGAAAGTTTTTTTTAAATGGTAAATAAAATAAAATTTGGTAATGGTAAATTTAAAAAAAGACAGCTAGACTAACTCAGAAAAAAGAGAGAAGACTCAGTAAAATCAGAAATGAAAAAGGAGACATTTTAACAGATACCACAGAAATATAAAGGTTAAAAGACAGTTAAATGCCAGTGAATCAAAAGCCTAGAGGAAATGGACAAATTCCTAGGCACATACAACCTATCAAGACTGAATCATAAGGACATAAAAAATGTGAACAGACCAATAAGGGGTAAGGAGATTGAATCCATAATAAAAACCTTCTAACAAATAAAAGTCAAGAATTACATGATTTCCACAGTGAATTCTACCAAACATTTTAAGGAGAAATAATACAAATACTTTTTAAACCCTTCCCAAAAAGTTGAAGAGGTTGAAATACTCCGAGGCACTTTTTAGAAAGCCAGCATTATCTTGATATCAAAACCAGACAGGAGCACTACAAAAACAAAACAAAACAAAACAAAACAAAACAAAACAAAAAACAAACAAAAAAAACCAAAGCAGCAACAAAAAGAACTACTGGATAATATCCCTGATAAATAAAAATGTAAAAATTCTCTACAAAATGCTACAAAACTGAATTCATCAGCACATATCAGTAAATGTGATGCATTATATTAATAGAGTGATCAATAAAAACTCATATGATCAACTCAATATATGCAGAAAAGGCATTTGACAAAATTCAACACCCTTTCATAATAAAAATACTCACCAAACTGGGTACAGAAAGAATACACATCAACATAATAAAAACCACATATTCCGTGGAAGGATTCAAGATGGCGGAGAAGTAGATGCGGAGACGACATCAGGTAGCAGGAGATCAGCTAGATAGCTTATCTAACCATTGCAAACACCTACAAATCCAATGGGAGATCAAAGAGAAGGAGAGCAACAATTCTAGAAACAGAAAATTGATCACTTTCTGAAAGGTAGAACCGGCAGAAAAGTGAACCCAAAGAACGGTAAGGTAGACCACGGGGGGAGGGACCAGCTCCCAGCAAGCAGTGGAGCAACGGAGCACAAAATCAGGACTTTTTAAAAGTTTGATCCACTGAGGGATATCACCCCAGAGGATAAACCAGAGTGAAGCCCAAGTGGGGTCAGCATATCCCCTGGTCCCTCAGGGTCACAGAAGGACCAGGGGTATCTGAGTGTCACAGAACTCACAGGTATTAGAGTGGGGAAGCCAGCTACAGAGACGAAGCTGAGGAGTGAGCTCTCAACCCAGGGTTACTTTGAACCAGGCATAGGCAGGGTGAGCTTGGAGCACGGCCAAAGGCCAGGGAGACGGGAGTAATTGAGCTCTTTTCGCCAAGCACGGCCAGAGGCCAGGGAGATGAGAATGACCAAGGACTTTTCTCCAAGTGCGAGTGACAGAGCGCTTTTCTTCAAGCATGGCCAGAGGCCGGGAAGATGGGAGTGATTAAGCACTTTTCTCTGAGGGTACACTGAGGAGCGGGGCCCTGAGCTCTCCACTCCTCTGGGCCGGATTGTGAGACCGCCATAATCATTCCATCATCCAGAACTCTACGGAAAGCCTTCAGGGAACAAAAGCTCCCGGGTTACTTAGCCTTAACCCAGGTAAGGGCAGGACAAATCCATCTCGGGCAAAGACACTTGAGAATCAATACAACAGGCCCCTTCCCCAGAAGACCAACAAGAAACCCAGCCAAGATCAACTTCACTTACTAAGGAGAACAGTGGAATTCCAGAGGAGGAGAAAGCAAAACAAGGAATTCATGGCTTTCTCCCAATGATTCTTTAGTCTTGCAGTTATATATTTTTTTCTTTTTTCTTCTGATAATTTTTTTAACTTTTACCCTTTCGTCTTTTAATGATTTTTTAAACTAGTTTATTTTTAAAATACTTTACAAAAAATAATAATCTATTTTGAACCTTCATTATTATAGTCATATTTTATCCTCCATTGTATCTAACTATATATTTTTTTACACATAGGGTTTTTTCTTCTAAAAAATTTGGGGTATAACTTCTTCTAATAGACCAAAATATACCCTAAACCTTGCTCCAAGATTGTTCTAGTGTCCAGCCTGAACAAATTCTGTCCAGTTTATTTTTCTTTATTGTCCCAACCAACTTGCTCTATCAACTTATTTTTTAGAAATTAAATTTTTTCTCATTTTTAAAGATTTTATTTATTTATCAGAGAGAGAGAGGGGGAGAGAGTGAGCACAGGCAGACAGAATGGCAGGCAGAGGCAGAGGGAGAAGCAGGCTCCCTGCCGAGCAAAGAGCCCGATGTGGGACTCGATCCCAGGATGCTGGGATCATGACCTGAGCTGGAGGTAGCTGCTTAACCAACTGAGCCACCCAGGCGTCCCTTTTTTCCTCATTTTTATAGGTTTATTCCATCCCTTCATTGTGCCTACCCTTATATGTTTTTCATCCTTTAAAATCTTGGGAGGTAGTTTCTTCTAAGAGACCAAAATACTCCCAAAATTAAGTGAGTGACCCTGTTCCAGTCACAAGTCTAGTATATATATATATATATATATATATATATATGTATGTATATGTATATACATATATATTTTTTTCTTTTTTAATATTTTTTCCTTGTTTTCTTTTTTTTTTAACCTTTTTTTCCCCCTTGGACTTCTTTTTTATCCCCTTTCGTTCTACCACAACTTGGGTCTCTTCTGATTTGGTTAAAGCCCATTTTCCTGGGGTCTTTACCACCCTGTTAGCATTTAATTTGCTCCTTTATATATTCTTATCTGCTCAAAATGTCAAGGTGGAAAAACTCACCACAAGAAAAAGAACAAGAGGCAGTACCAAAGGCTAGGGACCTAATCAAAACAGACATTGGTAATATGACAGAACTAGAGATCAGAATGACAACTCTCAAGGTTCTAGCTGGGCTCGAAAAAGGCATGGAAGTTATTAGAGAAACCCTCTCCAGAGAGATAAAAGCCCTTTCTGGAAAAATAAAAGAACTAAAATCTAACCAAGTTGAAATCAAAAGAGCTATTAATGAGGTGCAATAAAAAATGGAAGTTTTTACTGCTAGGATAAATGAGGCAAAAGAATTAGTGATATAGAAGACCAAATGATGGAGAATAAAGAAGCTGAGCAAAAGAGAGACAAACAAATACTGGACCACGAGGAGAGAATTTGAGAGATAAGTGAAACCATAAGACGACAAAACATTAGAATAATTGGGATCCCAGAAGAAGAAGAAAGAGAGAGGGGAGCAGAAGGTATATTGGAGAGAATTTTTGTAGAGAACTTCCCTAATATGGCAATGGGAACAAACATCAAAATCCAGGAGATGCAAAGAATGACCCTCAAAATCAATAAAAATAGGTCCACACCCCATAACCTGATAGTAAAATTTACAACTGTTAACGACAAAGAGAAAATCCTGAAAGCAGCCTGGGAAAAGAAGTCTGTATTGTACAACAGTAAAAACATTTGATTGGCAGCAGACTTATCCACAGAGACCTGGCAGGCCAGAAAGAACTGGCATGATATATTCAAAGTGTTAAATGAGAAAAACATGCAGCCAAGAATACTATATCCAGCTAGGCTATCATTGAAAATAGAAGGAGAGATTAAAAAGCTACCAGGACAAACAAAAGCTGAAAGAATTTGCAAACACCAAACCAACTCTCCAGGAAATATTGAAAGGGGTCCTCTAAGCAAAGAGAGAGCCTAAAAGTAGTAGATCAGAAAGGAACAGAAACAATATACAGTAATAGTCACATTATAGGCAATACAATGCCACTAAATCCATATCTCTCAATAGTTACCCTGAATGTAAATGGCCTAAATGCACCAATCAAAAGACACAGGGTATCAGAATGGATAAAAAGCAAAACCCGTCAATATGCTGCCCAAGAAACTCATCATAGACCGGAAGACACCCCCAGATTTAAAGAGAGGGGGTGGAAAACAATTTACCATGCTAATGGACATCAGAAGAAAGCTGGGGTGGCAATCCTTATATCAGATCAATTAGATTTTAAGCCAAAGACGATAATAAGAGATGAGGAAGGACACTGTATCATACTCAAAGGGTCTGTCCAACAAGAAGACGTAACAATTTTAAATATCTATGTCCTTAACATGGGAGCAGCCAACTATATAAACCAATTAATAACAAAATCAAAGAAACACATCGACAATAATAAAATAATAGTAGGGGAATTTAACACTCCCCTCATTGAAATGGACAGATCGTCCAAGCCACGGATCCACAAGGAAAATGGCCTCAAATGACACACTGGACAAGATGGACATCACAGGTATATTCAACACATTCCATCCCAAAATAACAGAATACACATTCTTCTCTAGTGCACATGGAACATTCTCCAGAATAGACCACATCCTGGGTCATAAATCAGATCTCAACCATTATCAAAAGATTGGGATCATCTCCTGCATATTGTCAGACCACAATGCTCTAACTAGAGCTCAATCACAAGAAGAAATTTGGAAAGAACACAAATACATGGAGACTAAACAGCATCCCTCTAAAAAATGAATTGGTCAACCAGGAAATTAAAGAAGAATTGAAAAAATTCATGGAAACAAATGATAACAAAAGTGTTCAAAATCTGTGGGATACAGCAAAGGCCGTCCTGAGAGGAAAATATAAAGCTGTACGACCCTTTCTCAAGAAATAAGAAAGACCTCAAATACACAACATAACCCTAAATCTAAAGGAGTTGGAGAAAGAACAACAAAGAAAGCCTAAACCCAGCAGGGGAAGAGGAATCATAAAGATCAGAGCAGAAATCAATGAAATAGAAACCACAAAAAAAAAAAAACCCAAAAACAAAAAACCGACAACAACAATAACAACAACAACAACAACAACAAAAACAATAGAACAAATCAGCGAAACTAGGAGCTGGTTCTTTGAAAAAATTAATAAGATTGATAAACCCCTTTCCAGACTTATCAAAAAGAAAAGAGAAAGGACCCAAGTAAATATAATCATGAATGAAAGAGGAGAGATCACAACCAACACCAAAGAAATACAAACAATCATAAGAACATACTATGAGCAACTCTACGCCACCAAATTCAACAATCTGGAAGAAATGGATACATTCCTGGAGACATATAAACTACCACAACTGAACCAGGAAGAAATAGAAAACCTGAACAGACCCATAACCAGTACGGAGATTGAAAGAGTCATCAAAAATCTCCAAACAAACAAAAGCCCCGGGCCAGATGGCTTCCCAGGGGAATTCTACCAAACATTTAAAGAAGAATTAATTCCTATTCTCCTGATACTGTTCCAAAAACATAGAAATGAAAGGAAAACTTCCATACTCTTTTTTTCTGAGGCCAGCATCACCTTGATCCCAAAACCAGACAAGGATCCCATCAAAAAAGAGAACTACAGACCAATATCCTTGATGAACACAGATGCGAAAATTCTCACCAAAATACTAGCCAATAGGATTCAACAGTACATTAAAAGGATTATTCACCACGACCAAGTGGGATTTATTCCAGGGCTACAAGGTTGGTTCAACATCTGCAAATCAATCAATGTGATACAACACATTAATAAAAGAAAGAACAAGAACCATATGATACTCTCCATAGATGCTGAAAAAGCATTTGACAAAGTTCAGTATCCCTTCCTGATTAAAACCCTTCAAAGCGTAGGGATAGAGGGCACATATTTTCAATATTATCAAAGCCATCTATGAAAAACCCACTGCAAATATCATTCTCAATGGAGAAAAACTGAATACTTTTCCGCTAAGGTCAGGAACACGGCAGGGATGTCCGTTATCACCACTGCTATTCAACATCGTACTAGAAGTCCTAGCCTCAGCAATCAGACAACAAAAAGAAATTAAAGGCATCCAAATTTTGCCAGATTGGGAAAAGAGAAGTCAAACTATCACTGTTTGCAGATGATATGATACTGTATGTGGAAAACTTAAAGGACTCCACTCCAAATCTGCTATAACTTGTATAGGAATTCTGTAAAGTGTCAGGATATAAAATCAATGTACAGAAATTGGTTGCATTTTCTTTATACCAACAAGACAGAAGAAATAGAAATTAAGGAGTGAATCCCATTTACAATTACAACCCAAACCCTAAGATACCTAGGAATAAACCTAACCAAAGAGACAAACAATCTATACTCAGAAAACTCTAAAGTACTCATGAAAGAAATTGAGGAAGACACAAAGAAATGGAAAAATGTTCCATGCTCCTGTATTGGAAGAACAAATATTGTGAAAATGTCTATGCTACCTAAAGCAATCTACACATTTAATGTAATCCCTATCAAAATCCCATCCATTTTTTTCAAAGAAATGGGACAAATAATCCTGAAATATATATGGAACCAGAAAATACCTCGAATAGCCAGAGGAATACTGAAAAAGAAAGCCAGAGTTGTTGGCATCACAATTCCAGACTTCAAGCTCTATTGCAAAGTTGTCATCATCAAGATAGTAGGGAACTGTCCCCAAAACAGACATAGATCAATGGAACAGAATAGAGAGCCCAGAAATACACCCTCAACTCTATGGTCAACTAATATTCAACAAAGCAGGAAGGAATGAATGGAAAAAAGACAGCCTCTTCAACAAATGGTGTTGGGAAAATTGAACAGCCACATGCAGAAAAATGAAATTGGACCATTTCCTTACACCATACATGAAAATAGACTGGAAATGGATGAAGAAGCATAATGTGAGAAAGGAATCTATCAAAATCCTAGAGTAGAGAACAGGTAGCAACCTCTTTGACCTCAGCAGCAGCAACTTCTTCCTAGGAACATCGTCAAAGGCAAGGGAAGCAGGGCAAAAATGAAGTATTGGGATTTCATCAGATCAAAAAAGCTTTTGCACAGCAAGGGAAACAGTTAACAAAGCCAAAAGATAACTGTCAGAATGGGAGAAGATATTTGCAAATGACATATCAGTTAAACGGCCAGTATCCAAAATCTATAAAGAGCTTATCAAACTCAACACCCTAAGAACAAATAATCCAATGAAGAAATGGGCAGAGGACATGAACAGACATATCTGCAGAATACATCCAAATGGCCAACAGACACATGAAAAAATGCTCCACATCACTCGGCATCAGGGAAATACAAATCAAAACCAGAATGAGATACCACCTCACACCTTTCAGAATGGCTAAAATGAACAAGTCAGTCAATGACAGATGCTGGCAAGGATGTGGAGAAAGGGGAACCCTCCTACACTGTATGTGGGAATGCAAGCTGGTGCAACCACTCTGGAAAACAGCGTGGAGTTTCCTCAAAAAGCTGAAAATAGAACTACCCTATGACCCAGTGATTGTATTACTAGGTATATACCCTAAAGATACAAACGTGGCATTCTGAAGGGGCACATGCACCCAAATGTTTATAGAAGCAATGTCCACGATAGTTAAACTATGGAAAGAACCTAAATGTCCTTCAACAGATGAATCAATAAATAAGATGTGGTATATATGTACAATGGAATACTATGCAGGCATCAAAATAAATGAAATCCTGATATTTGTGATGACGTGGATGGAACTAGAGGGTATTATGCTTGGCGAAATAAATCAATCTGAGAAAGACAACTATCCTATGATCTCCCTGATATGATGAAGTGGAGATGCAACATAGGCGGTTTGGGGGGTACGAAAAGAAAAATAAAAGAAGATGGGATTGGGAGGGGGACAATCCATAAAAGACTGAATCTCACAAAACAGACTGAGGGTTGCTGGGGGGAGGTGTGTTGGGAGAGGATGGTGGGGGTATGGACATTGGGGAGGGCAGGTGCTATGGTGAGTGATGGTGAGTGCTGTGAAATGTGTAAACCTGGTGATTCACAGACCTGTACCCCTAGGGATAAAAACACATTATATGTTTATAAAAAAATTTAAAAAATAATTTTAAAAATCCATTAAAAAAACACATATTGCAAGCCCAGAGCTAATCTCATATTCAATCAAAAAAGTTTGAAAGTTTTCCCCTTAAAGATCAGAAACAAGACAAGTGTGTCCACTTTCACTACTCTCATTTGACATAGTACTGGATGTCCTAGCCAGAGAAACAAGGAACACAAAGAAATAAGAGACTCCAAAATAAATAAATAAATAAATAAAAAGGAAGAAGTAAAATTTTCTTTTTTTGGATAACATGAACTTACATGTTAAAAAATCCTAAAAACTTCACAAAAAATTTTGAATAAACAAATTTAGTAAATCTGCCAAATACAAGATCAATATATAAAAGACAAGAATTTTGTTTTGTTTCATTTTTTTTTAATATGGAATGCTTCCCAGTTTTTCATGTCATCCTTGTTCAGTGATCACACTAATCTTCTCTGCATCATTCCAATTTTAGTATATGTGCTGCCAAAGAAAGCACAAGACAGGAGCATTTTAACACTCTAATGATGAACTATCTGAAAAAATAAAGAAAACAATCTAATTCACAATAGCATCAAAAATAATAAAATACTTAGGAAAAGATTTATCTAAGAAGATGAAAGATAAAGATACCCCATAAACTATGACATTGATAAAGAAATTGAAGGAGACACAAATGGAAAGATAGCTCATATTTATGAATGGTAAGAATTAACATTGTTAAAATGTCCATACTACCGAAAGCCATCTGTAAATCCAATTCCTATCAAAAATCCAATGTTAGGGGCGCCTGGGTGGCTCAGTGGGTTAAGCCGCTGCCTTCGGCTCAGGTCATGATCCCAGGGTCCTGGGATCGAGCCCCGCATCAGGCTCTCTGCTCAGCAGGAAGCCTGCTTCCTCTTCTCTCTCTGCCTGCCTCTCTGCCTGTTTGTCATCTCTCTCTGTCAAATAAATAAATTAAAAATCTTTTAAAAATCCAATATTATTTTTTTACAGAAGTAAGTAAAGAATCCTAAATTTATATGAGACCATAAAAGACTACAAATAATCAAAGCAGTTCTGAGAAAGAATGAAGAAGAGAAATTACACTTCTTGGTTTGAAACTATACTACAAAGCCCTCATGCTCAAAACAATAAAGTATACTGGCATAAAAACAGACCAATAAACAAGTAGAACAGAATTGAGAGTCCAGAAATAAATCCTTTCATACCATCACCTAATATTTGACAGGGGCCAACATATGTAATGGGTAAAGAGTCTGTTCAGTAAATGATATTTAAAACTGAATAGTCACATAAACAGTATGAAACTGGAACCTTATATCACTCATAAGTCTTAACTTGAAATAGATTAAAGACTTAATGGTGATGCATGAAACTAAATTTCCTAAAGGAAAACATAGGAAAATTTCTCCTTGACATTGGTCTTGCCAATAGTTTTTTGGATACCAGATGAAAAACACAAGCAAAAAAAGCAAAAATAAATAAATGGTATTACATCAAACTAAAGTTTCTGCATTGCCAAAAAAAAAAGAGAGAGAATGAAAACACAATCCACAGAATGTAAGAAAATACTTACAAATCTTATATCTGAAAAGAGGTTAATAACCAACAGATACAAATAGAAAAAAATATATAATTTAAAAAATAGCAAAATGATCTCAATAGACTTTTTTCATAAAGTTATATAAATGACCAACAGGAGCATTAAAAAGTGATCAACGTAAAAACTCAGGGCAAAGTCATTATGTTGTTGTTGTTGTTGTTTACCTCTGAAAAACACAACAAGATATTACTACCTATTAGAATATATCCTACCAAAAAATTAAAACTAACAAATTTTGGTAAATATTGGGGAAAATGGGGAACTTATGCACTGTGATAGGGATATAAATTTGTATGGAAAACAGTACGGAGATTATTCATATTATTAAAAGTAAAATTACCATATGATTCAGTAATCCCACTTCTAGGTATATATCTAAAGGAAACGAAGTCACTGTTCAAAGACATATCTGCACTCTTATGTTCATTATAAAATTATTAACTCTAAGCAAGAGATGGAAATAACTTCAGTATCCATTAATGGATGAATGAATAAAATAAGTATGGTAAATATATACTATGGAATACTACTTAACCATGAAAAATTAAGAAATACTGCCATTTACAACAGCATGGATGGATCTTGAAGGTATTATACTAAGTGAAATATTTCAAAGATTTTATATATTTTTTAATTTATGTATTATGATATTCCTTACATACAGAATCTGAAGAAAAGGCAAATTAATGGAAACTTAGAGTTGAGTTGACAAGGGGTGAACCTGGGGTGGAGTAAGGCGGTCAAAGGGTGCAAACTTGCAACTATAATATGAAAAAGTTCTGGGGATCTAATGTACAGCATGATGATCATAGTTAATAAAATATACATACTTTTTTTATTGTGCTTCCCTTTATTAAACTTTGCATATATCACATTCTTACAAGTTGAAAGTTTATAGCAATCTTGTATAAAATAGGTCTGCTGCCACCATTTTTCTAACGACATTTGTTCATTTTGTGTCTCTCTGTCACATGTTGGTAATTCTTGCAACATTTCAAGTTTTTTTCATTATTATTGTATTTGTTATGATGATCTGAGATCAGTAATTATGACCCACTGAAAACTCAGAACTAGTTTACTTAAGGTATATACATTGTTTTTCTTTAAAAACCTAATGCTTTTGAACAGTACAGTATAGTGTTTATTTTTTTTATGCACTGGGAAACATAATTTTTTATATGCACTGGGAAACCAAAAAAAATAATTTGACTTAGTTTATTGAGAAAATCACTTTATTGAGGCATTCTGGAACAAAACCCACAAGACCTCTGAAGTTTATCTCTAATGTACTATATACATAAAAGTTGCTAAGAGAGTAGATCTTAAAATTCCTTACGATACATGCATAAAAAACAGTGGCAACTATACGAGATAGTAGATATATTAACATTTTTACGTAGATTATATTGCAATACAGATGTATACCAATTTATCAAATTGTACAAAATTTAAACAATGTTAAAAGTTTGCAATGTTATAAGAAATCATTTCTTAAATTTACAAATTATAATATGTCGATTATTTTTCAATAAAGCTGGAAAAAACTTTTTGTAGAATTAATCTATTTTTCAAAAAAGGAAGTAAGGAAGTAGAAACTGCAACTAACTCTGAAATAATAGAAAATAAAATCCATTCTCGTTATATACACTGTAACAAAAACTATTACTTAGTTTACAATGAAGGAATACTTATGAAGCATGAAGGATGGTCTATAAATAAGGCTGAAAGAGCTCGTTTTAAGGTTTAAATTTAAAGTCTTCTTTTGAAATACTAAACTGACCACCCAGTTTTCCAAACATAAATGTCTTAACTGCATGAATTTATTTCATACAACTGTATAATCTAGTTTCATAAGAAAGCAGCATGCAGATTTTGAATAAGACAGACTTGCTTAAGTTTCTTTATGTTCAACAGTAAAGGATACCTCCCTAAAAATAAATAGAAGAAAAATCAGCATATTTATTATGATAATTATTATTCATAATGAGATTCATATTGAATTAGGGAATATATATGCTCAGAGGGGGTAAAGTAAAATGAAATTTATTTTGGTAAATGTGTCTATGAATAGTCAATACAATGCCTCAATATAAATGAATATTACCATTTTGAACAATTTAATTACTATTATTAGAATTATTATAAATATAAAAATAGCTATCATTTTAGCATGGAATATGAGACTCTCATGCTCCATGCTTCATCACATCCACACAACAACTCTGCATAATAAGTATTATCATCACCATTTCATGGGTGAAAAAACTGAGGCTAACACATTTAGATAACTGGTTTATGATTACATGGCTAGTAAAGATGCATCACACTAATTTAGGCTTTATGATTTCAGAATTGTACTCTTTCCACTGCACATTCTATTACTCTGTAAATACTTGGCTTGTTTTAATTTAGTTCTTTAATTTTATTCATGTGGTGATGGCTTAAAGCTTCATTTAAAGGAAGCTTAAAAAATTCATTTAACCAAAAGCTCCCAAGAATTAAAAATGTGATGGATCTAATATAGACATGGATATCATTAGTTAATGGGTAACTATATATTTTCCACTCTAGTGAGACAACAATCAGAGTATTTTTCTAAGTTTTAGTCTCTCAGTGTTCAAAAGGACTTTGTTAAAATAGAAATATTTAGACAAAGGTGATCAAAAGTCTGGATCAGGTCACCTGAAGATAAATATTAGGAAACTGAGGAAACAAATGGAGATTTGAACACTGAGCTATGATATAATGAATGGTTTAAAGTATTTAGTAGAGCATAGAAAAGCCCTTTAAAGCCTGGTCTTAGCCTAGCATTGCAGCTTCTGGGATATCTGTCTATCTATCATCTATCTATCTATCTATCTATCTGTCTAGATGTAAATTTGAAAACTTTTTCAACTTAAAGATTTTGAGAAATAGAACATAATCAGCACCATAGAAGATCTGTTTATGATAACAACCTAGCCCCTCCTCCCAGTTTGTTAATATTCTCTCTTATTTAATGTAACATTGTGCAAATAGACCACTACTGATCTGCCGTTATGAATGAAATAGCTATAATCATCTGTTTGCATATCCTGGTGAAAATATTCATTTAGTTCCATGTTGTATTTCTAGGAATGGACCAAATTTTTATTTTTATTTTTAAGTTTTCTAAATATTGTCCAACTTACCTCAAATGTTTTTATGATGGGCACTTTCATTCTTTCACATTCTTGCAAGACAATTTTACTTTTGCCCAATATGGTAAGTGTGTAATAGTATGTCATTTTAGGTTTTAATTTATTTTTAATTTAATTTAATTCCAGATTCATAATAAAGATGAACAGTTTTTACATATGAGTGGCCATTTGGATTACCCTTTCTGTAAAGTACATGCTCAAATCTTTTGATATCTTAACATTGTGTCATACTGACTTCTTTAATAGTAGATTTTCTGAATTAACTTTTAGCTGTGTGCCAGGTCTTCTCTATTTTATTTTGAACTTGTTTTCATTTAAAAATCTTTATATTTATTTTCATAATCTGCTTTTATTTTTCTTTGTCTATTATCTATCTATCTATCTATCATTCTATCTATCTATTTATTTATTTATTTGCAAGCAAGAGAGAACGAGCGAGTGAGAGCACAGGGAGGGATAGAAAAAGAAGGGAAAAGAATCTTAAGCAGGCTTCAGGCTCAGCACAGAGCCCAACTCTGGGCTCTATTTCACAACCCTAACATCATGACCTGAGCCAAAATGAAAGAAATAAAATAAAATTAAGGTGTTAAAAAAAAAGGGAAAAGAATTGGAGGTTTAATTAAGTGAGCCACTCCGGCACCCCTGTGGTATCTTAAATTAGCTGTCATATCTTTAAAGTTCTAGAGTATCCATTTGGTTCATTTATAAAATCTTTCTCAATATCATTTTTAGTTTCACTTTTTTGTTCAATTACTTCCCCTCTCATTTCTTTAAGCAGAGTAATCAAGCCATTTTACAATCTTCATTGATCATTTTAATATCATACTTAATCCAATTTTGTCTATCAAATCTTGTTAATGGTTTTTCTTTGTGTGCTTTGTTACATTTTTCTATGTTCAAGACATTATATTTGAAACTCTTATTGAGTAGGGATAATTAAGAGCTATAATAATGGTATGGTCCTCCTTGGCCGGATTTTCTCTTATATCTGAGACTCTACAAGACAATCATACTCCAAATTCAGTGATTGACTTTCTCAGTTTACACAGAAGGCAAGGTAGGCTCTAGTCTTATTTCTGCTTCTCCTTGTGCTTTGGGGATCTCAACTTAAATTTGGGTTGTACCAAAGTCCTCAAATTTGATTGCTGCTGGATTTTGAATTTTGTTTCTCTAGTATCAAGAGTCTACTAAAAACACAGCTCAGTGTGCTTTAGCAGTTTCAAATGCTCTCATAGCTAAAATGGCTTCAGGGCATATATCTCTAGGCTCTCATTGTATTACTTATTTTGGCCCAGTAATCCCACACTTAATTTTTATAATCATTCTGATATTTTTAATTTTAAAAGCCATTTTGTCTGGATTTTTAGTTGTCTTAAGTAGGAGGTTTTAGATCACCATTACTAGAAGCAACAACAAATATACATGAAAATGTCCACAGTAGTTTATCACATCTTTATGGCTTTGAACTTCCATAAGCCGAGGCATCCTTCTCTAATCACTTAGGCAAACTCCAATTTACCCTTTAAAACAACACAAGAATTGCTCCATTTAAGAACATGTTCAGGGATGACTCTTCCCCACTGTTCTTACCAACATTCCCACACACTCTTTGCTACCCACACCTTGTTTATGAACTTTCATTAGGTATATCAGCGTCACCAGAATTTTGCTCTATTGTATTTTTGTCCTTTAGAGCTTTAATTAAATATGAATTCCATAGAAAGTCTGTCCCTTTTCTTTCAAACCTGGGTTAGTTATTTCTTCTCATTCTTTGTCAGAAGTTACTTTATTAGAGAAACTTACAGCTGCATTGTGACTTTGGAGCCTTTACAGTTTTTTGACTGGAAAAATCACCCATCCCTGAGATTTTTACGCAGCTTCCTAGCTGAAATTATTCAGAAATCTGTTCAAAACAGACGTTTTCATGGAGGCCTTTTCGGACCACTCAGTTACAAAACCTCTTCTCAATCACTGCTCTTTTTAAAATGTGCTTATTTAGTTCAAATATGCATCACTATTAAAGAAAAACCAGTACGATTTTTTTTTTTAAGTTGGCTTACCTATTATCTATCTCTTCCATTAAAATGATTCCTCTGGGCTGGGGTTTTGTTGTGCTCATCTTAGGCCAGGCACTCAATAAATTGTCTCTGAATGATTGAATTATTTGTCTTCCTTGCTAGATTATCAACTTCATGAGGCCAAGGATTGTTCTATTCAGTCCTTCTTTATCCTCAATGTCTGTTATATTGCAGTCACTTATGTGACTAATGGGAAAAATCACAGAAAGAAAGAGTTAAAACTGCAGAAAAACCCTGTAGGTTCAATAACACAAAGCTTTCTAAAATTATTTTGCCCAGGAATTGAATACTGGCTTCACTTTTGATTATTTTTTAAATGATATTGAATTTAATTTAAATGGAAATACTTGAATGGTAGAATAAGAAAAAAATTAAAAAAGCAACTTGTTCCTTAAAGTAAGAATTATATAGGGCATCTCTTCTAGAAGCAAAATTTTCAAATGTCAAACATCTGAAAGCATAGAAGGAGAAGTAAGAGTGTGAATTGTACTTCAATACTCTTTTCTTTATATTCCGCAAACAGCTTCATTCACACCTTTCCAATTTTTTCAACTCTTTTGACAAAGCCTTCAGAGGAGTTACTGCTGATGACCACCATCACAGCCTAACAGGAGAAATTTTATAAAGAAAAATAATAGCATGTTTTTCCCAAATTGTTAAGGATATGGTGAAGCTCTGTCGGATTCAAAGGAGGAATGTGCAGTTCCATGCTATATATAATAGTAACTTATTTTAATAGTGGCTTTGCAATTTTTCAGATATATCCATTTACTGAAACCACTAACAAATAAACAAAAACAAACAAATTAACAGGGGTTCGAGACAGGAATTATCTAATCTAAAA